>NC_051081.1:26883182-27220682 GCF_004664715.2 Peromyscus leucopus
TCTCTAGGAAGTATGAATGATGAAGACTTTGAAATTGATGAAGATGGAGGAACATTCATGGATGTGTCAGACGACGAAAATGAAGATGTTCCAGGTACACATTTAAAATAACCGCCAGGCATGGCGGCGCACGCCTTTAATCCAGCACATGGGAGGTGGAGGCAGGCGGATCTCTGTGACTTCGAGGACAGTCTGGTCTACAGAGTGAGATCCAGGACAGCCAGGACTACACAGAGAAACCCTGTCTCAAAAAACCAAAATAAGTAAAATAAAAATAAACCACAAATTACATAGCTTTCTTGATAATTCCTAGACTAGTTTTTAAATACAGGTTTCTATATCTAAAGTAAAACACACGTCAGTGTTGGGTTTTAATTGTAATCAACAGCGTTTCTCTAAGTTTCAGTTGAGCCGCTCGTTAACATTAGTAGAAGGGCCAGTGCTGTGGCCTGGTAGTAGAGTGCTTCCTAGAGTGTGTGGGGTTCTGTTTGGAGCCTCAGCACTACCAGAGAAGAGAGGGTGATGAGCAGAGAAGAAGAGAGGGTGATGAGCTGTTTACCAGGAAGTGACTAGTCATCTAGTCCTCCAGCACAGGAAGAGAATGTAAACTGCAGGTGACAGGGAGCCACCACGGTTGTCTGCGCTGTCTCCTGCCTCTTGTCCTTTCACGTACCTCTAGTTACACCTGCTTTGCATCTTGCTTCTGCTGGAGCTCAGCAGCAGGTGCTTCTTATTTACAAGTGTTTAAGTATTTGGTCTTGTTAATGGTCATTGAGTAAATGACGTTCTTGCAAACTAAACCAGGGACTCTCCGAGACTGGAGCGTCCTGTTCCTCCAGGCCCATTCTGATTGGGATTGGAGGACTGTGAACCCACATGGAACAGACACACCAGCCTTACTGTTGCACTAGACTAGAGCATACACTGAATTGGTGTTTTCCAGGCTTGTTTTTAAATGACTTAACAGTAAACTTTTTTAGGGTTAACAGAATTTGATGAAGTCAGCTCCAAAGCCAGTACTAAGAAAAGCAAGAGAAAGGGTGAAGACAGTTTTGACTTTGCTGGGTCGTTTCAAGGTAAGAAAATGCATTTCATCTCTTCAGACCATAGCAGCTGCCATATAAGAAGTATTATTGGTTACTATTTTGGGAAATACATGTTTAAAAGTTGGTTTGATACCATTTAGAAGTTTTTTTTTTTTCTCAAAGTATCAGTCTTCAGGTACCTTCTGTTTGAGACAAGGGTCTCTCATAGGCTTGGAATTTTATCACGTAGGCCAGGCTAACTGCTCCATGAGATCCTAGGCCGCACCTGTCTCTCTTCCTGTCTCACCATCACCGAGATTACAGCCACTGCACTAGGTTTTTACAAGGGTTCTGGAGATCTAGACCCTGCTGTCACACTTGTAAGACTAGTGTGCCGATTAAACCATCTAAACCCCAGCTAAGAAAGGTAGATAATGCGGTTTTTTAACGTAAAAAGATATTTCTCACATGCATCCTTAGTTTTGTCCAAGTTCCTTCCTCTCACATTTACATGTCTCTAGATGATCTTTTCAGTCATGTTTATAGAGTCCAATTACATGTGAACTCTAACCATTTTACCACTTTCTTCGAATGTTAATAGATTCGAAACTATAGGTGAGTTTTTAATAGACATTTTATTTTCACAAATATTAAACAAAGTTTATTGATAACACAATAAACATACTGCAGTCAGCTTTTTCAAGCCCAAAGAATAAGACCTGAATTACAATTTATATTTTGCTTCACATACTACAAACTCCATCCATGTTGATGTGGAATTTTAATCCTGATTGATACTGTTGGTTTCTTGTGTAGATAAATTCTGAACAGCAACAAAATCTGAAAAATAGGGATGCACTTTGAATAACCTAGACACAATTTTTTTTTCCTTCTTTTTTTAAGGATCAAAGAAAAAAAAGAAAAGTTTTGATGACTCCAGCCTGTTTGTCTCTGCTGAGGAGGTAACACTAAGCTAATCCACTGTCTTAAGAGAGCAGCTGTTTACATTCTTGTCAAGTTTTTCTGATAAGCTTCCTCACCCTTCCTTGCTTTTGTTTTTTCTTTTAAGTTTGGCCATCTGTTGGATGAAAACATGGGATCCAAGTTTGATAATACCAGCATGAACGCCATGGCTAACAGAGATAATGCAAGTAAGTAAGCTGCTTTTTCCTGTCTTGTGTAGCCCAGGCTTCCTTAAACTTCCTATATAGCCAGGCTGGCCTTGAGGTCTTGATCTTCCACCTCCCAAGCAGAAGGATTACAAATGTGTGCTACCCGGTTGCCTTAAATTTGTCAGTCAAGTTTTTTAAATGGCATTTCCCTGTAGATGTCCTTAAATGGCAGAAAACTTGCTAGTCACATAGCAAGATGTTTAACCACACAAACAAACTACAAACTCAAATGGTTTTTTTTCTTGAAGAGTCAGTCTGTTTTATTCTGACTTGTCTAAAGGTTTGCTCTTCTATGATTGAAGATCTTTTTCATCATTTCTAATGTTCCTAGTTTCTATTCTTACATTTGTAAAATACTCAGAAAATATAGGAGAGAACCCACAGTGGGTTTTCACGGTGGGTGGGAAACCACAGCCATGTGCCCTCAAGTTGAGTTACACTCAGGACTTTCTGTGGGAGTCCAGTCTACAGTGGCATGGACTCATCTTTCTTTTCCCCTTAAAGGTTTCAAACAGCTGAAGTGGGAAGACTGAGCGTGATGATTGGCTGCACAACAGAGACGTGAAAAAGTATCATCAAGAAGAAGAAAAATTTTCAAGAAGAAGATGAAAATCCCTCAAAAAACCCAGACGGCAAAGGAAATGAGAGCTTCCGAGTGAATTAAGATTCTACTCACCCTTAATTTTTGCTCTCCAACCACTTTTCTTGATCGCCCTCTCTAACTCCATATATTCCAGACTGTTCAATGCATTTGTAGTAAACTATAGAAACAAAATGCTGTCATTTATAAAATCGTGCAGAGGTTGAACTTACATCGAAAACACTCCTTCCGTACTGCTACATGACAAAAAGGACAGCAGGCCCCATGTTCACGTGCAAGCTCCTAACACTGAGGAGCTGACCACTGATGTTCGGGACCTGGTGGGCTAGGCTTAGGCAGGTGTGGTGTCGTCTTGTTCAACAGTTAACTGTCAGGAGGTAGACATTAGCTCTTTCCACGGAGAAACAGTATGCCTGAGGAAAGTCTGTTCTAGCGGTCACCTAAGCCATGGTGTGTCCATCACCGCCTTAGCTCTCATTCCGAAATCTATAGTCTTAACCACTGAAAGAATTAAGGCTCCTGCGTGGAGGGTGGGGGGAATAACTCAGTGGTAGATCATCTGTAAAGCCTAGGGTTTGATCAACAGAAGAATAAAAATTAAACCAAGAGCTAACTGTTCTCATCTAAGTAACTAGGTGAGTCCTCGGTGTGTGCTCTCAAACCGATAACGAAGTCATTGAGTCCAAAATTGTAAAAGTACCACAAAGTTTACAGAATATTTTGCACTTGAATTTTTACTTGAAGAAAAACATACCTTCCAAAGCGAAGGGAAATTTCTTGCTCATTGTTTGCCTGAAATCTGGTATTTAAAAAAAAATTGTATTAATATATTAAGCCACAATTTATATTAGTGCTATTAGAATTTTATATTAAGATCCCTCTGCTAATCCAAGAACTATATCTTACAGGATAGGATATGAATTACATTAATCTTAAAATACAGCCTTTAAAGATTATGGACATGCAGTAGCGCCCTGGAACAGTGTCCTAGTGAAGTACCCTGAGGAAGACAAGTGACCAGCTTTAAAGAGAAGTCACCGCCCCAGGGCTGCTCCCTGCTTCAGCTGGAGAAGGAAGTCACAGATAGGAATTACTAATCTTAAAAGCTGAGGGCTGTGATGTAATAAAATTTAACAAACCATTGCACTGTATTCAGCAACAGCAGGGGTAATGATCTCAGTGCCTGGTGCTAATGCTGAGAATGCTGTGGCCTGAGGTGGGGCTGAGCTCATGGTGGTGTTAGCTCTTCCAGGAATACCAAAAGGTAGTTCAATTCTGCAAGGCCGTTCAGTTTTGAGCTCTACTCCCCCGGAAAACCCAGGCTCCCAGTCTGCAAGTCAGGTGTGAGCCACCCACTCCACAATAACAACCACCTTCCTCTCCCCCACCCACCCATAAAAAGGTCTAATAGCTTCAATCTGAAGAAACATTTTGCCCAAAAATGCAACTAGCATTTAGTACAAAAACAGCTGAAGAAAAAAAAAAAAAAAGGGCCGGGCGGTGGTGGCGCACGCCTTTAATCCCAGCACTCGGGAGGCAGAAACCAGGCGGATCGCTGTGAGTTCGAGGCCAGCCTGGGCTACCAAGTGAGCTCCAGGAAAGGCGCAAAACTACGCAGAAACCCTGTCAAAAAAAAAAAAAAACAAAAAACAAAAAAAAAACAAAAAAAAAAAAAACGTTAACTACTGAACCTGTGTTTTACCTTGGCTGGAGTTCATCTTTCTAAACAAAACATAAGCTCCGAAAACCCCCACAAGTTCAGCTGCCAGAACGCCTTTGAAGATCTTCCTAGCCAGCGGTTCCATGGTCCGAGCCATCCTAAAATTAACAGCACGCATGAGCTGTTCGGAACTTCCATGGCCACATCGCTAAAGCCTCCATTCCCAGTTCAGTGCTTTTAGTATGAACCCCAAAAGTTACCAGTATTTGCTTTAGACATTCCTACATACAGGCTCCAATCTCCATTGCCTTCGGAGTGTGATAAAACAAGGACCCGTGACAGGATAAAGCGAGAAATTCTGAGGAGACTTACACCTTTTTGTAAAGCAAAAATGGAGGAACTAAGGCTTTTTAGTGTCTGATACAGAATGGGGAAGCCGGTTAGACGAACTTCTTAGCTGACCTAGGAATTAAAAGACGACCTAATTATAGGAACCGCATTTGAAGGCCCTTTTGGAAACTGCCCTACAAGAGGAAGGCTATTTTGTAAGTGGTGCCACAGTTCATGCCCTTCGTAGATGGATGTGAAACTAACAATAATCTGCTCTCTTCTGAGTATTGGGACACTTCAACTGCACTTTTTTTTTTTTTTTTTTTTTTTTTTCTTTTTTTGGTTTTTCGAGACAGGGTTTCTCTGTGTAGTTTTGCGCCTTTCCTGGAACTCGCTCTGGAGACCATGCTGGCCTCGAACTCACAGAGTTCCACCTGCCCCTGCCTCCCGAGTGCTGGGATTAAAGGCGTGTGCCACCACCGCCCGACTCAGTCTTATACAAGACCCTAGCCCGTGAGTGGTCGATGACTGGGTGGTGCCCAGTAAATGGCAAAACTACAGTGACAGAAATCCTCCCTCCCCGTGTGGAAAAATGAATCGAGAAAGGGGTGTTAGTGTTGAGCTTTTAACATGAGTCCTGAGTTCAGTTTCCAACACTCAGGGGGGAGGTGTCTTTGAGGAAAGGTTATATAGCAAATAAGAATTTGAGTTGCAGGCTGGAGAGATGGCTCAGAGGTTAAAAGCATGGCTGTTCTTCCAGAGGTCCTGAGTTCAATTCCCAGCACCCACATGGTGGCTCACAATCATCTGTAGTGAGATCTGATGTCCTCTTCTAAATAAATAAATAATCTTAAAAAATTATTTTTAAAAAATTTTGACTTGCTGAGTATATGAAAGGTAGTCCAGTTTTCACTCTGCTTCCCTATAACCTCAAATCAAAAGAAGAACCACTAATCTTTTGATCTCATTCTGATATTTTCCCACTGCTCTGTCCTCAGTGCTGTTGTATAATGTTCATGGTCAGCCAATCCCTCCATCTGCCTTTACCTCCCTTTCAAGGTACCTAAGCATGAAGGTAATTAAATACTGTCAGGATTAGCCTTGGACTATATTACCAAGTGTCCCTCCTCCAATGTTACTTTTTCATTTTAATAATGGGATCACTAGGGCACCAAAAGACTTAAACTTTATTGCTCTCATTTTAAAAACGAAGCAAATAAACTCACTTAGGGCAGGAAGGACAGCTGTCTTTCTCTATTCCCAGTCCTCTGCATCACTGACAGTCATATTCAGCACCAAGTTCTGAGGGCTGTTTTTAAGGTTCCAGGGCTGGGACAAAGAGAGACATACACATCTGCCTGCAGCCTATCCCATAGATTAATCTGAGCAAAATCTTTGTTTGATTTTTGGAAGAGAGCGATGCTAAAGTTTCAAGCAGTTCAAATAGCCGGTGGCGCACGCCTTTAATCCCAGCACTCGGGAGGCAGAGCCAGGCAGATCTCAATGAGTTCGAGGCCAGCATGGGCTACAGAGTGAGTTCCAGGCCAGCGAAAGCTACACAGAGAAACTCTGTCTCAAAAAAACAAACAAACAAAAACAAAAAAACAGATGGACATGTTACATTCCAAGGCCCAGCACTTCGGGAGGGTTCTACTTAATAATAAAGCCCGTTAGTCACTAGGGGCACACCTGTCCAGACAAGGTCCCAGGGAGACCAAAGACTATGCGGCCTTCTTGCACAAGCTGAAACGCAGGTGAAGCTGCCCTACGTGTCCTCCATAGTTGACCAGGAGTAAGGGAAGCTGGCCGGATGCAGGTGATGCAGCCCTGCACGTTCTCCTCCAGGGTGGACCCGGGGTAAGGGAAGCCAGCCGGGCGCAGTTGATGCAGCCCTGCGCGTCCTCCAGAGGGGGACCCGGGGTAAGGGAACCCGGCTGGGTGCAGGTGAAACTGCCCTGTGCATCCTCTAGGGGGCGACCCGGGGTAAGGCAACCCGGCTGGGTGCAGGTGATGCAGCCCTGCGTGTCCTCCAGCGGGAGACCCGGGGTAAGGGAAGCCGGCTGGGTGCAGGTGATGCAGCCCTGCGCGTCCTCTATCTAGGGCCGAGCGCCTGTGATGCAGCCCTGCGTGTCCTCCAGGGTAGATCCCGGGGTAAGGGAAGCCGGTCCGCCGGGCGGCGCTGCGACCTGGGGCTGCTGCCCGGGACGGATCCAACAGCGAGCGCCCGGCCTTACCCGGGGTGCAGGTCCCAGCAGGCGCCGCGGCGCTCGGGGACCCGGAAACGCTCGCGCCTGCCCCGCGCCCCCGTGCCAGCGGGACAGTCTCGTTCGGGTGCTCTCCCCTGACCCAAGAATGTCACAAGACCCCACGCGCCCCACGCTGGGGACCCGACGGCGCTGCACACACAGCCAGGTCCTTACCTGAGGCCTGCTCACCCCGACGGCGCACGCGCACGGCCGCCGCGCCCCGCCCCCAGCTCTAGCCCCGCCCCACCTCAGTTCTAGCCCCGCCCCGCCCCAGCTCTAGCCCCGCCCCACAGAGGATCCTGACCGGGCTACACTCCTTGACTCTGGCTTAGTAGCCCTGGGAAGCTGTTCACTTTACAGACAAGGTTATCCTGCCCTCGGGCACACTCGAATAAAAGAAAGAATTCACATCTGAAACCAGGCCACCGCCTCCCACTCCTGCACACTCTAAACCCAAAGTGTATCGAAGGAACAGCAACAATCCACCCCCTGGGACCGGCCAGAAATGTGGGACCCTGAATCAGGACCCCTAGACAATCCCTTTGCAGGATAAAGTTGAGAAGCGCTGCCCCTAGGTACTGCCCAATAGGCAAGAAGAGGACTGACCCAAGGTAAGGAGAGAGAAGAGAAAGAGAAGAGAAATGCCCATGAGGGACCACGTGCAGGACAAAGTCTGGAACGCCAAACTACATCTGCTTTCATGAAAATGTGCTCTTAGGCCAGGCTGTCCATCCTAGGAAGCTATGAATGCGGCCCAACAAAATCCTCAGTGTAAAACATGGTGAGAACTTTCACGGTGTTGTTTTTTTTTTTTTTAAACTTAATTGCTAGGTTCTGAAGTGTAAACTTGGTAGATGACAATGTCATGTCGCAATGACACACAAAATAAGCATGTGTGTGTGTTCTGGTGGACGCTCCACCTCAGCGACCCCCGCCCCCCCCCCATCCATATACCCAAAGAGTCTGGAATGTTCTGGAGGAAGCTTCACCTCAACCCTCTCCCACATCTCTCTTTCCTCAAACCCTGCCTTATCTCAGAAAGCCTGCCAAACACAGCTCTGCCCCCACCCCCAGAGGGTATTTAAGGTCCGCAGGCCCAAGACTATCCCTCATGGTTCCCTCTTATGGCTTCTCTTCCCCTTGGGCCATCCTGGAATGCTCTGCTCAAATTAAACCTGGACCTACTAATTCTGCCTGATCTGTCTTATTACAATGGGCGGTGGCGTTACTACCAAGGGATTTAAACTTTTCAGTGATCTCAATATTTGTACACATGTGTGATTTCAGTGTCACTGAATGTCCAGGGTGCTACCTTCCAAGCACAGACAGTTGCTTTGGCATCATCTAGTGTGACCTGTGCTTAAAGTGAAATGCAATTACCAGTGGTGTTTTATTGCACGTGATAGGTGTGTGAGCAAGAACTCCTGGAAAGAAGCTGTGTCAGCAGAGGTTGGTAGGTTAGAACTGAAGTACTGAGGAGAGACTGGAGTAATCTCTCCAAAGGTTAATTACCTTGTCTTGAGCTAGCTTTTGCCCTTTATCTGAAATAACATCCTGTGACTAATATATAGAGAATTTTGGATTCTATAACTAGCAGACCACTAGCTTCCACCAGCCCGAAAGCAAAGAATGTCGCCAGATAACATCTTGGCCTGCAGAAAAGTTCCCCTCATCTTGTAACCACCTCTCTGGTGTACCACCAAATGTATTTTAAACTTGCCTTGATTCATGACTTTCTTTGTTCTGTAAAACTATGAAACTGCTTCCACGTTGGAACATAGAATTGGGGGTAACCTAAATCTGTGTTCCAAGGCCATTCAGCATTGCTCCAGAATAAATTATCTCTTATTCCCTTTTAAGATGAGAAGTGTGTGTGTGTGTGTGTGTGTGTGTGTGTGTGGTGTGTGTGTGTGTTGTTAGGGGCTTAAATTATTTAGAAGACAGGTAAATATTCCTTTTTAAGATTTATTTCTTTAGTCTTCCAAGAAGGGCCATTTTACTTTTTTAGAGTTACTTTTAAAAGTCATGAGGTCAACAACTTGGACTACTATGCATGTAAGTGCTAATGCAAATTAAAGCCCAAGTTGACCTCCAGCAGCAGTTCATTCTATGTTGACAGTGAGAAAACACTTTGCCTGTTAGGATACTGTTACTCGTGGACTGAAAATGCTGAAGAAACCCCTCCCCCTATTTTGTTTTTTTGCAAAAATCAAGGTATATTCTAGGGTTTCCTGGTTGACCTCAACAAATAAACTGAGATGATAGTCTTAGTTCAGAAATGATCTGAATGTAGATTTACAGTCTACGTATACAGCTGGCTTAAGTGAGATCGCTTTCACAGTTCTGCATGTATCCCATCGGCTCCCCATTAGTCATGAACTCTTAAAACTGGTATTGTAACATTATCACAATGTTTTGCGCCAATTTTATAAACTTTTACAGTACAATATGTGTTCCTTTTCTGAGGCAAACCAAAGGTATATTTCTCAAGGTTCTGCTGCTATTAGCAGCGTTGATGGAGGATTTTTTATACATTTGTAATAGATAGAAATAAACCAGAAAAAAAGAAGAAAAAAAAAGTGGTGGAGGAAAAGGTGAACACTGCAAGAATACTCAAAAGGGCTGAGAGTTGCAAACGCCAAGAATGGCTTTGCATAGTAAATGGAATAGAACAGCCCTGAACTATAGCTTACTTTTCCTGGTTTGGTCTGACAGAATGATTGAATGCTTTTGTACAAAAATCAGAGCCTTAAAACAAGGATTTGGTGAGATTGTAAAATGGTGTGCCACTTTGGCAAAACAGTTTGGTGGTTGGTCAAAATGCAAAACATTGTTACTCTGTTACTCAACAATTCTACCCTTAGGAATATATCCTCAAACTACTGAAAATGTGCACCTATGAAACATGTACATGAAGGTTTACAGCAGTGTGTTGCTAATAGTAAAAAAGTTAAAACAACTCAAATAGCTATCAAATACTGGAGAGAAATAAAATGTGGCTTATTCATACAATAGAATATTATTAAGACATAAAAATGAATGAGAAACTGACAGATTAAATGACTTTGGTGAACCTTCATAATTTCATTTGTAGATCTTTCCATTTCTAATTTATAAATACATTTGGGGTTATAAATTATAAATGTACTGCCTCCTGTCAACATTGTATACTTCTATTTGATGATTTCTGTGTCAAACGTTATATGGAAATGTTTCCAAGTATTTTCTGTATTAACTGTGAATGAATAGAACAAAATTAATTGCCTGTGATGAAAAAAAAAAAAAAAAGATTTATTTCTGTATTATGTATAGTGTTCTGCCTGCACGTATCCCTACCCACCAGAAGGGGGCACCAGATCTCATTACAGATGTTTGTGAGCCACCATGTGGTTATTGGGAATTAAACTCAGCACCTCTGGAAGAGCAGCCAGTGATCTTAACCTCTGAGCCATCTTTCCACTACTAGGTAGTATTCTTAATTAATTTTTAAGTATCCCCATACCTCAGAGACACCTCATTCATCACCCATAGTGCCTTAATCAGCTCTTTCCTCTCTACATAGATAGCTGAAATGTAGATGAATCCAAACTTTTCTTTCTTTTTCTTTTTTTTTTTTTTTTTTTTTGCCAACTTTCATAATAAAAGTAAATATAGTCCTTTAGCCATTATTATTGCGTCCTAGTCTCTTTTGTGTGGGAAAGTACTCTGCAGGTTACCAAAAGAGAAACCTGGACACCAATGCAGCCACAAAAACCTTTGACCTACAATCTATCCTACCTATAAGATGTGCCGGGGCAATTGAAGTGCAGAACTTGTAGGAGTAAGCAACCAACATTTGATTTAACTTAAGACCCACTCCACAAGAGGGAAACCATGACTTGGATGACCAGGAACCAGAGAATGGGTACCCCAGAGACCTAGAGTCAAACCAAACATGATTGGTCAAAAAAAAAATTCAATGAAATGATTCATAATGATATTATTCTATACTTATAGATCACTGCCTTGTCCCGTAGTCATTAGTGAGGCTTCCTTAAGTAGCAGATAGGAGGGGATGCATAAGAGCCAGCCATTATGTGAAGAGGGAATCTAAATTGGTGGCCTCTATCGGGTTCCTCCTCTCAGCGATCGGGGAACCTCAGGGAAGAGAGGGAGCAAAGATTGTGGCAGGCAGAGGGGATGGAGGACACCAGGAGAAGTGATCCACTGAGTCAGCTCAGCAGGGCTCACATGGGCTCACAGAGACCAACGCAGCAAGCATGGAGGCCTGCAGGGGTGTGCACCGGGTCCTCTGCAGGGGTGTTGTGACTGTTAGTTCGGTGTTCCTGTGGAACTCCTAACAGTGGGGGCAGGCGCCTCCTTGACTCTGTTGCCTGCTCTTGGGTCTCTTTTCCTCCTGTTGGGTTGCCTTGTCCAGCCTTGGTGTGAAGGCTTTTGCACTGTCTTATTGTGTTTTGTTTCGTTGTGTTTGGTTGCTGTCTCTTGGAGATCTGCTCTTTTCTGGAAAGAGACATGGGGGGAGTGGAGCCAGGGGAGGGGGGAGGTGAGGAGGAGAGGGAGCTGGGAGGGTGGAGGGAAAGGAGACCGTGATCGGGATGTATTGTATGAGAGAAGAACCTATTTTCAATTTTTTAAAAGTAAATATAGTCCCTTAGCTGCTATTATTGTTATTGTTAATATTATTGATTGTGATGGAGAGATGTTTTTGTGGTTAAGAACACCTTAACCAGGTGCCAGGTAGTAGTGGTGCATGCCTTTAGTCACAGCACTTGGGAGGCAGAGGCAGGCAGATCTCTGAATTGAATTCCCAAACAACCAGGGCTGTTATACACAGAAACCTTGTCTTTTTTTTTTTTTTTTTTTTTTTTTTTTTTTTTTGGTTTTTCGAGACAGGGGTTCTCTATGTAGTATTTGTGTCTGTCCTGGATCTCACTCTGTAGACCAGGCTGGCCTTGAACTCACAGAGATGCTCCTGAGTGCTGGGATTAAAGGCGTGCGCTGCCTAAAGAGAAACCCTGTCTTAAAAAAGAGTGCCGCCAGCTCTTCCAGAGGGTTGGAATTTGGTTCTTGGCACATGCATAAGGATTCTCACAACCACCTGTAACTCTAGCTCCAGGAGATCTGTAGCTCTCTTCTGGCCACTGCAGACACCTGCATTCACACATACACTCGCGCGCGCGTGCACACACACATACACACACACACACACACACACACACACACACACTTCATGTAATAGTAAATAAAAAATAAGGATTATTTTCATTTTTGTGTGTGTGTGTGTGTGTGTGTGTGTGTGTGTGTGTGTGTGTGTAAGTGTCCAGTGGCCAGTACCCACGGAGGCCAAACATAGGTACTGGGAACTGAACTTGTATCCTCCAGAAGAGCGGCAATCACTCTTAACCACTGAGCCACCTCTCCAGCTCCCATTATTATTTTAAACTCCAGCGTGGCTTCTACAATATCTCAAAAGAAAACAACCTAAACAAAAATTATGAAGGAAGAGTGTTCCATGAAAAGAAGAAAAGCTTCCTGCTTCATTTGTAGAGAACGTGTTACGGTTTTGCAAGGTGACCATTGGAAAAGGCATCATGCATCAACGAATGCTCCCACATTCAGTGTGTGTCGAGGACAATGGCATGAGGACCAAGAGCATCACTGGAAACGGTCTGCTTTCTCAACAAGAAATGTTTAAAAGTTACAACTCAGATTCTATAGTAAAAATCTAATAGTGTAATGACATATAGCGAAAAACCACTTCCTCACAATGATTTCTTGAGCAATGTTTGCAGAATGCCGCAAATACACACCCTGAGAGAGGGGGATGATATTTCTAAAACCTGTTTGTCTCCCTAGAATACAGCCAGGCAAGTTAAAGAAATTGGAAAATCTATCCAAGGAAGTTTGAAGAATAGAGATGCTGGTTTTAAATTTAATCTTTGGCAATGGACAACATTGCTGATGCTACAAGTGTGGTTTGTGGTGGTTTGAATAAGAATGGCCCCCATAAACCAGGCTGCGGTGGCACATGCCTTTAATCCCAGCACTCCGAGGCAGAGCCAGGCGGATCTCTGTGAGTTCGAAGCCAGCCTGGTCTACAGAGAGAGATTCAGGACAGGCACCAAAGCTACACAGAGAAACCCTGTCTGGGAGTGGGGTGGGGGGAGAATGGCCTCCATAGGCTCATATATTTGTATGCTTAGTCATCAGGGAGTGGAATTGTCTGAAAGGACTACAAGATTCAGAGGTGTGCCCTTGCTGGAGGAAGTGTGTCACAGGGGTGGATTTGAGGTTTCAAAAGCCTACACCAGGCCCAGTCTCTTTCTGTCTACCTATGGATCAGGATGTGGAACTCTCGGCTGCTTCCCCAACACCATGTCCATCTGTGTGCCACCATGCTCCCCGCCATGATAATAATGGACTAAGTTCTGAAACTGTGAACCAGCCCCCAATTAAATGCTCTCTTTGATAAGAGTTGCTTTGGTCGTGGTGTCTCTTCAGTGACTAAGACATGGCTCAACTTGCCATTTTTATTAGTGGCCTTGATGAAAAAATGCAATGTCATTCAAAAAATAGCTTATTTTGTGTCTTTAAAAGGCACAACTAAATCAAGAAACTTATATGAGGCAGTAAAACATATGTTAAAACCCATTTTCTATGTCCATTGTCAACATATCTGTTATAGCTGACTCCCCATTAATGGGAGGTAAAAGTGAAAGACACATTTGTAAACATTAATAGAAGGCGATGCAAATGCCACTCTGAATTCACATTTAATGAAGTCTCATTATGCAGCACATCAAGAAATTGTTTGTAGAAAGGCATTACAAATGTATGCTATGCAGATCATCAAAACCATGAGTTTTATACGGGATGGGGAATTAAAATCATTACCAGTCCAGGGAATTCTTTTAAATCATTGGTGCTGACCAGAGCGACATCATTTACTTTTCAGAACTAAGATAACTAGGTTAAAACCAAATGATAAACAGTATTTTATTGCTTGAGACATGTTATCAAGTTGTTTATGGTCTGGAAATGGAATTTATGCCAGAATTAGATGATGGAAGCTACCATGCAGATATAGTATTCTTAGTGAATTTCATCCATCACTTAAATGGGTTATATTGTCTTTAAAGTAAAGCCTAACTTATTAATACAATGTTTCAAATCATAACAAGATTTCAAATGGTAGTGCAATTATGGCGCCTTCAAATTAAGGCAAACAATTTTGTGCCTTTTGAGACATTGACTTAACATGGCCTTTGGGAACCGCAGAAACTATGTAGCTTATTTATTTCATAGAAGAATTTGAGGGGCTGGAGAGAAGGCTAAGCAGTTTAGAAGTACTCATTTTTCTTGTGGAGGACCTGGGTTCAATTCCCAGCACCCACATGGTAGCTCACAACCATCTGTAACTCTATTTCCAGGTGATCCTGTGCTCTCTTCTGACCTCCAAGGCACCAGGCACACACGAGGTGCACATGGATGCAGGCTGTCAAAGCATTCACACACACTAAGTAAAATAAATCCAAAAAAGTCAAGAACGTGAAGCAGATTTCAAGATTCCCAGGAAAATAATACTTTGGTCAATTTCCGACTCTATTTTCAGTCAATGTAGATATGCTAGATCTGCAGGCAGACATCCAACTTAATGAAAATTTTGATTGTTTCTTGCCTAGATTTTTACAGGTCTTGTCTTCCAAGAAACAAGGATCTCTCACTTCCTAGTCACACCTCACTCTTCTCTTCACTTTTACCACACCTACAATTGTGAGCAACTGTTTTCAAAAAAGAAACAACTCAGTGAAATTGTGAAACAGCGGATGAGCACTTTGAGAACTCACTGAGCATTGTAACCACTTCCGTCCAACCACATATCCATGCCGGAGGATCGCAGAAGCAGCATCAGATGGCCCGCTATCTGACTGCTCTGTGTCGCCCTCTTTAATTATAATTTTTTTAAAAAAATCAATGATATTTTATTACTTAGATATGTTCATTTCCTTTATTGGTGATCACATATGGTTCCTACCGAACAATTTTGAGACTCTCTGAACATAATTCGAATCATTTTACAAGGATATTTTTGATTATCTGTGGCGACCGATACCATGAAAATTATACACAATAATTGTTTAAAGCTCACTAGCTTTCATTAGTGTTGCCTATTCGTGTGCTGTGACAATTATTTGTCTAATGTGACCAGAGAAGCAAAGGATTAGACATTCCTACTCTAAAGAATGGGCACACCCCTGCTCTAAAGGGTGGGCCAACTCTTAGCGAACTCTACAAATGGAAGATGGACACCAAGAGTCTCAATTTGAGATTCAAGCCTAGACTACATCAGAAATAGTTCTTCCTTGCAAAATAAAGAAAGAAAAAGAAGTAACAGTAACAAACTAAAATCCTTCATCAGAAAGCAGCCCTAGTCTTAGAAAGACAAGAGAAGAGGTGAGTCCTACTTACCTGTGTAGCTAGAGTTTTCCTGCCTTGCCCACAGTCAGACAAATCTTTGTCACCCGCCAGTCCGACAGCCGCTCAGACCCAACCAAGTAAACACAGAGATTATATTGCTTTAAACTGTATGACCTTGGCAGGCTTCTTGCTAACTGTTCTTATAGCTTAAATTAATCCATTTCTATAAATATATACCCTGCCACGTGGCTCATGGGCTTACCGGCATTTTCACATGCTGCTTGTTCCTGGCGGCGGCTGGCTGGCAGTGACTCCTTCTGTCTTCCTGTTCTTTCTTTTCTCCTCTCTGTTAGTCCCGCCTATACTTCCTGCCTAGCCACGGGCCAGTGTTTTATTTATTGAACAATCAGAGCAACATTTGCCATACAGACCATCCCCCAGCACAGCCAAGTGCACACCATCTCAGACACCTGCACTCAGGCCGGTGCCCTAATCATCCTCTATGCGGACTTCCTGGGTAAAGCACGAAGAAACCCGAGAATGGGCTCCCACAGGACATACAGTACATCCCACAGGATACCTGTCTTAAAAGACAGCCATGAGGCCAGCCTGCTTACAACAGCCCCATACTATTCCATCCCTGCTTTACTTATTCACCCTTATTTCAATCACCTATTCTTTTCTCATTTTCTCACTTGGGGAAATATACGTCTATAGTCTAGATGAAGACAAGAAAGAGAAGTTGGAAAGCAACAGGGAAATGTTTTTGGAAAACAAGAGGGACCTTTCAATATGTCATCAGTGTATCTATGTTCCAGAACCTGAGTCCAGATACAAGAGACAGTCCAGGGCGGTCTGTGGCCACCAACCCCTGACACTGATAAGATACAAGAAGCTGAATGAGAAGGTGGTATTTCACAAAACATGAAATACACACAGGGACACACACAGAGCCCTGCCTCTTGACAGTGACAAGGGTCATACAAAATAGGTTGGTCTCAGGGCTGGAGAGATGGATGGCTCAGTGGTAAGAGCGCTGACTACTCTTCCAGAGAACCGGTTCAACTCCCAGCATCCACGTGGCAGCTCACAACTGTCTCTAACTCCAAGCTCTGACACCCTCACACAACACACATACAGGCAAAAGACCAATGCAAATAAAAAATAAATTTTTAGGGTTGGGGGATGTAGTTCAGCGGTAGAGCGCTTGCCTAGCAAGCGCAAGGCCCTGGGTTTGGTCCTCTCAGCTCCAGAAAAAAAAGAAAAAAGAAAAATGAAAAAAAAATTCAGTCTGCACAGTTACATTATACTGTTCCCCTTCCTACCACACGCCTGGAAATTCAGAGCTGAGCATGTAGGATTCTCAGGTTAACCTGAGCCTGAAGAAACTAAGAATTAAGAATTAGCTTACTTTACATGTTGCCTGCCTAAGGCCCACCCTTCCCCACCCCCCTCCTACACACACTTCCAATCCTCCCGTAACCACACATATTAGTAGTCAGTGGCTCAGGACCATTGTCTCCCTACGTGTCTCTATTTTACAAGAGAACAACAAGCAAATGAGACCATGTTTAAGTCACTCTTAAATTCTTAACCCACGGGGAACAAAAGATTGTTTTGTTAATGTGAGGCTAATCCCACTGAGCAGATGGGTAGGGCATTTCAGCCAGTTCCTCTTTTCCTTCTTGAGGAGACAGATTCTCAATTACACTTTCCCAACCACAGGAAAACTCATCCTGTTCATTATGTATATAATGACTTCAAGTGGCAATCACATAGGAAAAAAAAAGTAAGAACACTGAGATACTCATAACTCTGATTGTACCTTCTCACAAACTTCTCTAAAATAAACTCAGAAATGTTATCAAACCAGAGTCCCATTCCTAGCTGAGGAAATTCTTTGAGGTCAGTTCTTTGCCCTTTGTAAAATAGATGATATTTCTCCTCTCCTGCTCATCTAATCAATACTTAAATGAGTGTTTACCTTTCAAGGTAAATAAACTAAAAAGGCAAAAATTAAATATAGCTCTGGATAAAATACAAAATCAGTTGACCTTATAATTATTATTTAGATACATTATATCTACTCAACAATGAATTCACTATCATCCTCTAAATGTTTAAAACTTTCAAACAATTACCCCTCAGTTAACTTACAAACAATGGTAGGCCATGTCAATCGGGTACATCCTTAATCTGTCTATTACTGGCTAAGATTGGCTCTGCTCTTTAAGTTGCTTTCTGGAGACTCTTGGTTAAACTCTATAAGAAACACTGTACCTGAGGTGGATCGAGTTATTAGTTTATTAAAATAATGTTGCTGCTAAAGCAGTATCTCAGAATTAATCCCTTACTTCCTTATATAATTACTTATCCTTCATCATCCTACTGGAATTAGTGTATCAACCAGGTTGTGGTAGTTTGAATGTTAATTGGTCCCCATAAATCTTATGGGGGTGTGTGGCACTATTGGGAGGGTGGGTTTGTTGGGAGTGGGTGTGGCCTTTTGGAGAAAGTGTGTCTCTTGTGTGGGCAGGTTTTAAGTTTTTCCCATGCTCAGGATACTGCCAGTGAGTCAGTCAACTTCTTGTTGCCAGCCTATCTATCAATGATGTAAGGACTCTTAGCTCCAACACCATGTCTGCCTTGCTTGCCGCCACGCCACCTGCTACCAGGCTCCCAGCCATGATGATAATGCGACTAAACCACTGAAACTATAAGAGAGCCCCCTCAATTAAATTGTATTCCTTCATAAGAGAGTTGCTGTGGTCATGATGCTCTATCATAGCAATAAAACCTAACTAAGACAGAAGTTTGGTACCAGATGTAGGATGGGTATTGCTGTGTGATAGGCCTGATCATGCTTTTTGTTTTGAGTAATGTGGACTTTGTGACTTTTGGCGTTAAAAAGCGTTGTTAATGCTTTAAGTACTGCTTAATGGGCCATACTGTAGGAGCATGGAAGGCAGAGGCGCTAAGTGTTAGTATTCTGACCCACTCCTTGGCAACGCCCTGCATCCTGACGTAAAAGCCTCATTTTAAGAAAAAAACTCCTCCCTTTCCTCTCTCTCTTCCACCTTTCCCCCTTTCCCCAACATGAGGTGTGCTCACCTCCGATTTCCTTCTCTTCTTTTTCTCTTCCTCTCTTTCCTCTTTCTGTCTCTCTAATGAACTCTCTCCACATGGATGCAGCTCTTGGGTGTGAGTGACTGTGTCTCATGTGAGTGACTGTGCCTCGTCCGCCGCTGCATCTGCCCAGCAATCCAGCATGTTTCCCTACACACACAGGATACCCTCAGGGTCCCCTGTGTAAATTCATAACACTAAGTTATTTGAACTGTTGGGGCTCACTCAAAAGTTTTCAGAGGAGAAAATTTTTATTATGTTGCTTAGAGATTGTTCTTGTGATATTTTGGTCAAGAAAGTGTGCTGCCTTTTGCCCTTGTCCAAAGAGTGTGCTTGAGGCTAAAAGTGAAGAGTTTTAGATTAATTTCATTGGCAGAGGAATCTCAAACAGCCTAGTATGGAACCTGTCATGTGGTTAGTAGTGTTTATACTTAAAAGATTCATAATGAAAAGGAGAAAATTGAACAGGGTAAATTACAAAATGTAAATTTTGAGAACAGGAACACCAGGAAGTGGAATGGATCCTGTGTTCAAGGCTATAAACAGAAAATATAAGGAGTGGTGACCTCAGGTCAAGATCCCACCCAGCTAAGTTTCTAACTTGTGAAAAAGGAACTAAAGAAAAACTTAGAGCCAGGTGTGGGGGGGCATACCTTTTAATCCCAGCACTGGGAAGGCAGAGACTGGTGGACCCCTGAGTTTGTGGCCAGCCTGGGTCTACAGAGCAAGTTTCAGGACAGACAGGCTTAGGCGGTGAAAGACAGAAAGCTGGTGAAGATGTAATTGATGAGGGAACCATGTTCCAGGTCCAGTAGGCAGCAGAACTTGCAGCTTCAGCCATGTGGTTCTGCCTTTAGAGTTAAGGATAGAGAAAGAGTTATGGAATAAAGCTACTGAGCCCAGGCATGTGTCAGGGTTGTCCCTGAATGGAGCCTAGTAGAGAGGCCATTGTGTGAAGCTGTGAGGTTGATGCCTGGCCCTGCTTGGAGACTCCAAGATGTTAGAGATGCCAGAACCACAGGATACCTGCTGAGGATTGCTGCTAACAGGGAGTGGAACCAGCCAACAGAAAGAAGTGTGTTGAGAACAACAAAGAACAGAATTAGAGATGTGGAGAGTGTTTTTGACATCAGACATGAAAATGCAGAGTTTGGAGTTTGCCCAGGCTGGTGTTTTCAGTCTTGCTTTGGTCCAGTATTTCCTCGCTATGTTCCCTTCCCTACGTTTTGGAATGGTAATGTATATCTTGTGTCATTATAGTGTGAAGTATGTAATCTGCTTTATGATTTTGATTCATAGGATTACAGTTAAGAGAGCATGATGAATCTCAGAAGAGACTTTAAACTTTTGGACTTTTTAAACATTGTTGAGACTGTGATAGACTATTGGGACTTTTGAACTTGAACTAAATATATTTTGCATTATGATATTATTGTTACAGCTCATGGGGGCCAGGGAATGGAATGTGATAGTTTGAATGTAATTGGCCCCCCAAAATATCATAGGGTTAGCACTATTAGGAGGTGTGTGTGGCTTTTTGTTGAGTGGGTATGGCCTTGTTGGAGGAAGTGTGTCACTGTGGGGGCGGGCTTTGAGGTTTCAAAGTGAGTCAGTTTGACTTCCTATTGTCTTCTGGTCAAGATGTAGCTTCTCAGCTAGGACAGCACCATGTCTGCCTGCAGGCCACCATGCTCCCTGTCATGATGATAATGGACTAAACCTCTGAAACTGTAAGCAAGCTCCCTCAATTAAATGTTTTCTTTATAAGAGTTACTGTGGTCATGGTGTCTCTTCACAGCAAAAAGAAACCCTAACTAAGACACATGGTATTATAGAAATTTGTGTATGCCATAATGTTCCCACAACAATCACAAAACTCCTTATTTACAAGAAATTATGGACTTGATAACAATGGGAAGGACACATACTAAACAACTTAACTGGTAAAGAGCCTACATAACTCATTGCACCGTTAATAAGATGTAGGTTGATTGTTTATTCCACATGGATAATGACTGGCAGGTAGCATTAGCATGTTAGTTGGGATCTGTTGATAATCCTTATTCTAAATATCCCTTTTCAAGATTTTTTTGAAAATATCCCATGGATACTACCTTAAATTACATTTTAAAATCCCATGGAGATTACTTTTAATGCTTTTACAGATGACTTTTTAAAAGAACAAGGAGCTTATGTTCTTTTGTTTTGTTTTGTTTTGAGACAGGGTTTCTCTGTGTAGTTTTGGTGCCTGTCCTGGACTAGCTCTGTAGACCAGGCTGGCCTCAAACTCACAGAGATCTGCCTGGCTCTGCCTCCCGAGTGCTGGGATTAAAGCGCGTGTGCCCCTGCTGCCTGGCATGGAGCTTATGTTTTATATACAAATTCCACTTTCTCCACAGAGAAGACTGACCCCACCCCTAGTTGTATAACTCAATAGTCTGAACCATCATAACCAACCAGCTGCTATTAGATGTTTCTCAGCATTGAATTTTTTAATTCATATTGAGATCTTGAGCATATTGTGCTTCAACCGTTTCTCTTTCAGGGACTGCAAAAAGTCAAGCCCAACCCCACTACTAATGCTATTTTATAGTTGTTTTCCTCCCTTCAGACGTCTCTATGACAACAAACTCAACATTTTCACAACACATATTTGTGCTCATTCTGACTCGCCAGGTCCGTCGATATCTGCTAATGCTCAGGTGAGCGGCTGGGCTACTCCTCGCCCTTAATACTTGCTTTTTGGACCACTCAAAAATCTCATGGACTTCTTCATCAAGATGCAAAATTGTGCCGGGCAGTGGTGGTGTACGCTTTTAATCCCAGCACTCGGGAGCAGAGGCAGGAGGATCTCTGTGAGTTCGAGGCCAGCCTGGTCCACAGAGTGAGATCGAGGACAGGCACCAAAACTACACGGAAAACCCCTGTCTTGAAAAGCAAAAAAAAAAAAAAAGATGCAAAATCGTTACAAGCGCCCTTCCCTTCACCTGACAAATTTTCTGGCCCGCCCTCCTTGCTCATCCCTCACCCTGCTGCCGTTAGCTGACAGAAGTAATCACTGAGGGTCAAAATCTAACACCAACCAGCAAGCAGACATTACTCATGTCTCAGAATTGGGGCAATTAAAGTATGTTCATGTAAAGGTGGATACATTTTCTAATATGACGGTCTGCTTCTGCTGGCAGGAGAGAAATAACCTCGGTTGCCATTATTATACACCTTCTCCTGTTGAGGACTCTCATTACGACTGAAAACTGATAACAGTCTTGTTTATTTTATTTTTTAAAAGATTTATTTATGTTTTTTTTTTGAGACAGGGTTTCTCTGTGTAGTTTTGCGCCTTTCCTGGATCTTGCTCTGTAGACCAGGCTGGCCTCGAACTCACAGAGCTCCGCCTGCCTCTGCCTCCCAAGTGCTGGATTAAAGGCATGTGCCACCACTGCCCAGCTTAAAGATTTATTTATTTATTATGTATACAGTGAGTGTTCGGCCTGCAGGCCAGAAGAGAGCACCAAATCTCATTGTGGATGGTTGTGAGCCACCGTGTGGCTGCTGGGAATTGAACTCAGGACCTCTGGAAGAGCAGTCAGTTGCTCTGAACCTCTGAGCCATCTCTCCAGCCCCAACAGTCCTGTTTATACTAGCAAAGGCTTTAAGGAAAATTTGCAATTTGTAGGATATTAATTGTGTTACCGGAATCCTTTACAATCCACAGGGTCAAGCTACGGTGAAACAGCATCATTAAATACTTAAACGACAAATTTTAAGAATAAAAAAGGGGGTGTGTACACCCACCCACGCCCCTCATGCTGGGCTACATTTAGCTTTGCTAACTTTAAAAACTTTTTTTCACAAGCCGGGCGGTGGTGGCGCATGCCTTTAATCCCAGCACTCGGGAGGCAGAGCCAGGCGGATCTCTGTGAGTTCGAGGCCCAGGAAAGGCGCAAAGCTACACAGAGAAACCCTGTCTCGAAAAAAAAAAAACAACTTTTTTTCACATTAAAGGATAATGCCACCTCTGCTGCCCAAAAGCATTTTGCACTAAAGGAGATGCAGCCCAAAGTGTGTGTTTAATGGAAAGACCTAGAAACTAATCACTGGAAAGGGCCAGACGTTCCTCTAACATCAGGGTGAGGTTGTGCTTGTGTCTTCCCAGAAATGAACCAAGTCCCAGATGGCTCCTGCTTGGTGCATCTGACCAGGACAGCATCTCAGAGACCACTGGACAAACGAAGTGTCTGAAGATAGACAATAAGCCCATTAAGAGGAGATGTGTCAGGAGATAGCTGGGCACTGAGTTCTCCCCACAAGTTCTCCCCCTTTTATGAACCATCGCTGAATTGCCAAATGGGTAAAGGTGAAGCTAGCAATTTCCATTAATAAAATAACAAAACCAAGGCCAGTCTCCAGGATGGTCCCTAAACTGGGCCTTTAACTACTTAACTAAACTACCCTGTGATTTCACTGTCACCCTAAGTGGGATGTGTTTGGAAAACTGCCAATCAAAAGCAAACCAGAAGTCCCGTTCTGAGAATTTTTCATAGGAAAATTGAATGCCTGGTTTTATTAAATATCTATTTGTTAGATATTTAATTCCATTAATCTTTCTGTTAGGAGATTTTGTTTTTCTTTTCACTAGGGGGGATGCCTCGCTGGTAACATAATCAGCCTCTGGGATAACAGTCCCTGATCCCAAGTCTATCCACACCTGCAGTTCACCTTTTGTCAAGGCGGGGTACACAAAGAGGATGAAGGAGCCGGTGAGAAGTGGGTGATTGTTTCCCTTGTGACTGGGAAAGACTATTAAAGACCATCGCTGCCCCTGGGTGACACCGGTGGCTTTCGTTAGCAGGGAGCCAGCATGGCCGACCAGTCCAAGTTCATTGAGTAATTGACGACGCCTTAGAAAAATCGAAAGAACGGCGCTTTCCCAGTTATTTTTCACCTACCAAGGGATTCCTTACCCGGTTACCATGTGCGCTTCCGAAACTTTCCGAGCTTTGGATGCCTTT
Organism: Peromyscus leucopus; assembly: GCF_004664715.2. Classification (NCBI taxonomy): domain Eukaryota; kingdom Metazoa; phylum Chordata; class Mammalia; order Rodentia; family Cricetidae; genus Peromyscus; species Peromyscus leucopus. The sequence goes on from NC_051081.1 coordinate 26,906,773, forward strand.
GAAGCCAGAGCTGATGACATCGTGCTGGCATCCTACCCGAAGTGTGGTAAAGAACGTCTTTTCCTACGAATGCATTCTGTATTTATCAGGCAGGGGAGGGTGCAGGGTGAAGGGCGGGAAGGAGGAGGCTCATTCCACATGGAACTCGCTGGAGATCAGCGAGGAGGGGGGACCAAGACAGCAAGCACGTAGGTTATCAAGTCAACCACTGAAACAGCTTGAGAAACAAACAAACAAAAACAGCATCCTGGAGGAAGGAGTCATGGCGAGTGATGGGCGGTGGGAGGATGGGCAGGGCCGGAATAAGGAAACGTGGATTTTTTGACAGACAACAGAAGCATGCCATTTCTGTCATGCATGTAATGATTTCCATGTGCTGGGCTTTCTCTTCAGAATCAATCCTCCGGTTCCTCAGATCAGTTTTATAAGGTCCATCATCAGTGGAGCATACAAGATCAGAAATCTAACTTACTCTCTTTCACATCATCTACTTTTTTGTTGTTGTTGTTTGGATTTTTGTGGTTTGTTTTAATTTTGAGGTTCAGGCTGGCCTAGAACTTAATAATCGCTTCAGATTCTAGCATGCTTGGGTTGCAAGTGTGAGCTAACTCGTCTACTTTTGATTCTTTCAAACTCCTGCTTATTAAAGCCATTTGATTTAACACTTTCCGTTCTCTTATTCAATGCTGGGCTTTCATAAAATCAAGACTATATACTCCTGTAGATGAATTCAGGGTGAAACCTATTATATAAAACTGATATTTCCCTAACATGATATTCTTCTTCAAGGAGGCATTCTATGTTCAAAATCATGTCAAGGAGACATCTGAGCCTGATGTGGTGGAAACATCTGTAATCTGAACAGTCAGGAGGCTGAGGCAGGTGGTTCATGAGTTAGAAGCCGATGTGAGGCACGTTGCAAAGACCTCAAAAAGGAGGAAAGAGAGGAAAGAAGGGAGGAGCAAAGAGGATAAAATTTGAATTTTAAAATACATTAAATTTTCCAGCACTTGGGAGGCAGAGGCAGACAGATCTATGTGAGTTTGAGGTCAGCCTGGTCTACAGTGAGTTCCAGACAGCCAAAGCTATTACACAGAAAAACCCTGTCTCAAAAGAAAAACAAAACAAAAACAACAACAAATTAAATTCCATGTTAATAATAATAGATGCTCTTTTCTCCAAAATTATTTCTTTCCACAGTCAGATTTCTTTCAAACTTCAAAGAAGTAAATGTACATATCATGAGATGGTTGAAATTTGAAATTTCCTCTTCTATGTGCTAAAGTGATACATACATCCTTGTTATTATGACCCTTAGTGAGGTTCTATCTTCTGTCTTTTCTTACGGTTCAAACTGGATTCTCCACATTGTCAGCGAATTAGTATTTGCTGTTTCTAAAAAGAAATACACGTGTCCAGAATTTCCAGTTCTTGAATGTGGTGACGCAGAGAAATATCAGGTTAGTAAAAACAGTCTTTCAACTACCAGCGAATGAGGACAGCGAGATGTCTTCCGTTCTGGAGTCTCACTTCTGAGTTCAAAAAGTATTATATAATGCTGATTATATTCCTGATAATGTTCCTGATTGCCAGTCATTGCTTACTTACACATCCTCAGTCCTTATCTGGTTAACTAATTTATTATGTATCAGTGTTTTGTGCATGTATGTGCAGGCCAGAAGATAGCAAGATCTATTACAGATGGTTGTGAGCCACCTTGTGGTTGCTGGGAATTGAACTCTGGACCTTTGGAAGGCCAGGGCTCTTAACCTCTGAGCCAGCTCTCCAGCCCCTTGTCTGGTATTATCTTCATTTTTTTTTTTTTTTTACAAAGTAACCTTATTACCGTTTCACCAAAGATGAGCCTGCCAGCCTTGCCCAAGATTGAGGAGATAGTAAGTGGCAGAAAACAAATTTGGATCCAAGCTTTCTGATTCAAGCTCGAAAGAATTTAGCGTACAGCTATCCTTACTAGCAGTAACAATATTTTTATCTTGGGGGCAAGTATCCGAGAACACCCAGGAAATGAACTAAAGCCAAAAGATACAGTCATGGGTAGGATGCAAGGCAGAGTCCCCTGTCTTTGCTAATAAAAACATTTTAAAATTCCTTATCTTAATTTTGGCTGCTGTGTATGTGAGCAACGAGGAATAGCCAAGCAGTAGTTAAGATGGTCAAGTCTGAATGAGGGTTCAAAGCCCAACAGGGCACTGTTAGTTAGCCTTACTCACTTTCCAAAACTGGCTGGGACGCCAGTTCTCAGGAAGTTCCGCTTTCTGCCCAGGAGTAAGGGCAAGAGGGAGGCTCTGCCTTGGGGCTTTGTGCTTAGACAGCAGGAAGAAGATGGACCGTCCTCCCCTGACCTAAATATGCCAGAATGCAGAAAGGAAGGGAGGCTGGCCCAGGGGACCCACCATTTCAGGAAAACTTCCGGAAGTATTCACCACCAAGCCTCTCCCGGAGCAGACGGAAGAACCCCACTGGATGGGGACTTTCGGGAACACCTTCTAGAACTGACCACACGGGTCACATGATTGACAGATAGAAACTTAAAAGTTCCGTAGGCAGAAAGAGGGAGGAGCCCGTTTCCCTGGACCGGGAAAGTAGCAGAAAAACGGAGCTTGCGGGACAGTTGTTTGAGGACTTGATGCTGAGCGGGAGGTCCAGGCTGGCATCCAGGGCACCTTGAGAGGCAAAAGGGGCTCGGGAGCCATATTAAGACTGGATCCCACACTGGGGAGGGTTGTCAGTGCTTGAGTATGTCTGATGGAGGCTCAGACAGAACAGGCTAAGGCTTCGGGGCCAGAAGAATGGACATCAAAGATTTTGCTGAGGGAAGAGACGGGACACCTAGAGAAAAGCCAGCCGCTGCCACATAGCCTTGCTCCTAATGAGAAGTGATACTAACATGTGCCTAGCCTTCTAACCTGTACTTTTTGTTTGTTTGTTTGTTTTTGTTTTTGTTTTTCGAGACAGGGTTTTCCTGTGTAGCTTTGCGCCTTTCTGGAACTCACTTGGGAGCCCAGGCTGGCCTTGAACTCACAGAGATCCGCCTGGCTCTGCCTCCCGAGTGCTAACCTGTACTTTTAAAACCTATTACATCACAGGCCAGGATCTCTTTTACTTTATTTGCCTATGTTATTACCTACTCTGGTACAAACAAGCCTGTTTTATGTTTGAATAGGGTTTGGATTGTTGACTTGTATGTTTTCCATTACATATGGGATTGTTTCTCTATGAAAATATTTTTAATTGCAAACAATTATCACAAGTAAAGTATATAGCAGATACCATTTGTAAGTGGGGAATGCCTTGTGATACTACACGAGCTTTTTAAAAAAATATTTATTTACTTATTACGTATACAGTATTCTATCTGCATGCATGCATGCACTCCAGAGGAAGGCCTCAGATCGCATTACAGATGGTTGTGAGCACCACCATGTGTTTGCTGGGAATTAAACTCAGGACTCTGGAAGAACATGCTCTTAACCTCTGAGCACTCACCAGACCCCTGCACAGACCTTTTATTCTTTGTCAAGCTTTTTGTTAAAGCAGGACCTCACGTAGCCCAAGCTTGCCTTAAATTCTCACTGTAGCCAAGGCTGAGACTAAGCTCCGGCCACTTGCCTTGCTCCAGGTGCTGGGCTTCCATGTATGTCTCACTTGCCCAGCTGCCAATCAAGATTTTTTTACATGTCAGAACTTGACTCTGAACTTGAGTGTCCTTGGGACCCCCCTGCCTCTGGAAGGTGAGGTATTCCTGTTCTTCAGCCTGGTCTTTTCTGCTCCCCACCCCCCCCCCACACACACACTAGCGTGAATGTAAAGCCACGTGCGTTCCTGGCTCTTTCTAGGACTGTCCCTTTTCGATCTTAGTGTCAGTTGAGAAATGAAAGTTGCACTTCTTGTTAAAGAAAACCCTAGCTGTGGTGAAAGGATCTAAATGGCTTTTGCAGCCAAGGCATTCTGGAAGAATCTTAACTTCACTTTCAAGTATCCGCTGAAGTGGGGCTGGAGAATTGGCTCAGAGGTTAAAGGCACTTGCTGCTATTTAAGGGGACCTGAGTTTGGTTCCCAGCACTCACATGGGTAGTTCACAACCATTCCAGGCATCTGACACCCTCTTTCGCCTCTGTAGGCACCAGACACGTGAATGCCTGCACGTACATACGTGCAGGCAAGACACTCACACACATTAAGTAAACACTTTGTTTCTAATTAATTAATTTTATTTACGTGTATGAGTCCTTTGCGTGCACAGAATACATGCACCATGTACATGCCTTGTGCCTGTGGAAGCCAGAAGGGGGCATCAGATCCCCTGGAACTGAAATTATGGATGGCTGTAAGCCACCATGTAGGGGCTGGAAATTGAACCTGTTTCCTCCACAAGAGCAAGAAGTGCCTAAACACGGAGCCATCTCCCCAGTCCATAAAATAACATTTGAAACAATTCAGTAAAGTGATCGGCATAAGTACCCCAATGTACGAGGCTCTGCTGCTAACAATAGCCAAAACCGTTTTAAATCTTTAAACTCTGCTTTCATCAAGAGAACCGTTAATCTGAGAAGACGGTGGTTAGCATCCTAATGGTCTGCCCTTCTCTCAACGGCAGCCTGAAGATAATACGGGGGGGGGGGGCTGTCAGTCATTTTCAAGGTTAAGTTCGTCCCCCTGGGCAGGTGCTCGGTCTTGTTCTCTGAGGTTATCGATGCTTGTCTCCCTCGGCAGCACAGGGAGAGCTGGTGAACGTCAGGGCCACCTAGATTTAGCGGGTCTTCTGGAGCCTCTGTTTGGATGACATCTAGGTTGAGGGTGTGTTGGGGAGGGAGAGAGAGAGAGAGAGAAGAGAGAGAGAGAGAGAGAGAAGAGAGAGAGAGAGAGAGCATGTACGTGCGTAGATTTCTTCCTGCAGAATGAAGCATTAGTTGTGTTCTTGTAATATAGAGATCACGGACTAGCTCCAGAATTGTCAGAAAATGTTTTATCTCTGTATAACCTTTTGGGTTTTTCATGTCTTCAGTGTATCAGAAATGCTTATTTTTTAATTCAGATATTTTAGAGGCAAATTTCTATTTCAACTGTAATTTAAATTGTGTTACTTTTTTATTTTAATTTTTTTTCATTTTTCTTCTTTCTTTTTTAAGATTTATTTATTTATCATGTATATAGTGTTCTGCCTGCACATATCACTGCAGGCCAGAAGAGGACACCAGATCTCATTACAGATGGTAGTGAGCCACCATGTGATTGCTGGGAATTGAACTCAGAACCTTTGGAAGAGCAGCCAGTGCTCTTAAACCTCTGAGCCATCTCTCCAGCCCTCACTTTTCTTTATTAAGAAATTTTTCTACTCACTCTACATCCACCACAGATCCCACCCCCTTTTCCTCCAACCCCCCATAATTTTATTTTTAAAGATTTATTTATATTTATTTTATATGCATTGGTGTTTTGCCTGATATATGTCTGCGAGAATGCCGGATCCTCTGGCACTGGAGCCACAGACAGTTGTGAGCTGCCATGTGGGTGCTGGGATTGAACCTGGGTCCTCTAGAAGAGTAGCCAATGCTCTTAACCTCTGAGTCTCTCTCCAGCCTCCAACTATGTCTGCTTTTTTTTTTTTTTTAATGCAATATGCCTTTTATTTTAAACAGAAATCAGTGAGAAGGTAAGTTTAAGTTAATTGTGACTCAGTTTACAGACTTCTTGCCTGTAAGACACATACAAACTTCTCTTAGAAGCCCTGGGTGAGCCTGGCGGTGGTGGACATGCCTTTAATCTCAGCACTCGGGAGGCAGAGCCAGGCAGATCTCTGTGAGTTCGAGGCCAGCCTGGGCTACAGAGTGAGATCCAGGAAAGGTGCAAAGATACACAAAGGAACCCTGTATCAAAAAACAAAAAAAAGAAAAAATAAAAAGAAGAAGAAGAAGAAGCCCTGGGTGAGGTCAGTCCTCATATTACGTGCACTTCAGCTACCTTCCTCATTTGTTTGAATAAAATATTGTATATCTAGCTCTGAGACAGTGAATTTCGTTTTACTCTTGGCTCTGCCTCTAATCCTTCTAGTAACCATCTCATTCCATATGAGTCATTGTGTGACCTGGGGCCATGGGGTGCAGGAGGAACAGTCATCTGTTCCTGTATCACTTCATCTGAAAGTGACCATTTACAAAGCATCTGAAACCTCAAAGTCTAACTTTCATCCCTAAACGAAGGCTTCAGTATCTGCCTGAAGATGTTGCTGAGAATGGATGTGAAGTTATTTCCAACACCAAGAAAGGCAGTTTAGTGTACCTCGGCCATCATCACCACTAGTCACCCCTTGGACTCATGGTTGATTAATTTGTTTGTTTGTTTTTGTTGTTGTTTTGGTTTGGTTTGGTTTTTTTGAGACAGGGTTTCTCTGTGTGGGCTTTGGAGCCTGTCCTGGAACTCGCTCTGCAGACCAGGCTGGCCTCGAACTCACAGATATTTGCCTGACTCTGCCTCCAAAGTGCTGGAATTAAAGGCATGTACCGCCGCCGTCGCCGCCACCACCGCCGCCGCCGCCACCACCACCACCACCCATTAAATTTTTTAAAGACTTGATTTTTGTTCTCTTGTTTGAGTCAATGTCTCCATAACTTTTTTTTTTTTTTTTATAGAATTAGCTAAAAATTCCTTCACTACTTTAAGATATATTTGTTTTTAGACAGGGTCTCCTGTGACATAGAATTCACTACAATGCATAGTTAGTTGAATTCATGTCCCTCCTGCCTCATCCTTCCTAGTGCTGATTATAGTCAGACACAACCACACCCATAAAACTTTGTTGTTTTTTCACCAGTAGAAATAGATAACAGAAAAATAACCAATATTCTATGTTCCTCAAGTGACAAACATTTCATAAGTTATTTCTCATATATTTATTTAGTAACCCAGGACTTCAGATTCTGTTGGGATATTCAATCCCAACACTTGGGAGGCAGAGGCAGGCCGATTGCTGAGTTCCAGGTCAGCCTGGTCTACAAAGCAGGTTCCCAGATAGCCAGAGTGTAACTGGAGCTTTCTCCAGTCCCGCTCAGACAAAGTAAACACACAGAGACTTATATACTTATAAACTGTATGGCGTGGCAGGCTTCTTGCTAGCTAGCTCTACATCTTAAATTAACCCATTTCTATTAATCTATAAGTTGCCACGTGGCTTGTGGCTTACCGGTACTTTAACCGGCAGTGGCTGGCAGCGTTTCCAAACACCTTCCACTTCCCAGAAATTCTCTTTTCCTATCCTGCCTTATACTATACTTCCTGCTGGCTACTAGCCTCAAACGTTTTATTTATCAATAATCAAATCAATCAGAGCAACACATTCACAGTATGCAGAAAGACTCCCAGCATCAGAGCTAACAAGAGAAAACTCTATCTTAAAAAAACAAAAAACAAGAAAAGAAAAAATATAAATAGAGATCTAGAGGTATAATCTATATCTCGTTCAGAGCACTTATGTTGCAGCAAGGAATCTGAGTTTTAAGCTTCTTACTCCATGGGTGACAGCGAGCTGTTGCGGGGGGGGGGGCTGCTCCAGGTTTTTGGGCTCCTAAGAACCTCATTGCTCCTGTGAACAGCCAAAGGAGTGCCTCCCTGTCCCTAGCTCCACCCTCTAGAAGTATATAATAAATGCCACAGAAGCACACACACCTATAAACAGGTCTCAATGTTCTTGAAAAAAAGAAATATATGATTCTCTATTAAAAGGTAAAAATTAAGTTAAGTGACAAAGATTGAGTGTGGAAAGTAAGATCCAATAAAATAGTTTAGGTGAGATTAATGACTTGCTTATGATTCTTCATAAAAAAAATGTAGGGAGCAGAAGAGAAAGTAATAATACATGTGCTTGAAGCCACCACTTGGATACCATATCTTCTAGGCACCTGAACACACACACACACACACACCCACCACACACACACACATGCACGTACACGCGCACCCACACATTCACACACACATTCACACACTCTCAGACATACATTCTTAATACTCTCACATATATTTTCTCCCATACACACAAACACACACATTCTCTTATACACACCCTCACACACACTCATACACATTCTTACAAACACACAGTCATACACTCTCACACACACATTCTCTCTCACGTACTTTCTCATAAGCACACTTACAAACATACGGTCATACACATTCACACACCCTCGGAATACTCTCACATTCTCTCGTGCATCATTTTCACATACTTTCTCACACACCGTCTTACATGCATGTGCACACACAGACACACACACACACACTCACTTTATTGTGTGTATTTTGTAGAGAATGAAACTGTTTCCCTCACCAAGGATTTTGACAACTCACCTCCACTATGACAAACTACCTCAGTCTGTCTTCAAGAACAAAGCCAAGGTGAGTGAATTTGAAACACATAAAGAGATTTATTTTCATGTATATGAGTCTTTTGCCTGCATGTATGTATGTATATCATGTGTGTGCTGATTTAAAACTTTCAAGTATTCATACAGGCCATCCTTTTATCTCTCTGGGGGTTTGTTTGCTTATTTTGTTTCAACCTTGCTTTTTGGTAGTGTTAGGGATCAAACCCAGAGCCCCCCACGTGCTAAGCAAGAACCCTACCACTGAGCTACATATTCAAGCCCCATAGTTACTGGCTTTTGGTGTGATGAGTTTGCTCACAATCATGGAATTGAGTATGGGAAACACATGATGTAGTATTTTGTCGTTTCTTTCTTTCTTTTTCTTTTTTTTTTTTTTTTTTCGAGACAGGGTTTCTCTGTGTAGCTTTGCGCCTTTCCTGGAACTCACTCGGTAGTCCAGGCTGGCCTCGAACTCACAGAGATCCACCTGGCTCTGCCTCCCGAGTGCTGGGATTAAAGGCGTGCGCCACCACCGCCCGGCCTTTGTCGTTTCTTTCTTTAGATGTTTTTGCTATGGCTGCATTCAAGTCCAATGCCTTATCATCAGTTTTACAACTGATAGATCTCAGAATCTCACTGCTTCAAAAGAATATAGCCTCATAAAATGAACAAAAATTTGTCATTGTTTTTTTCTGGTGACATCTGCAACTGTGTTATTTCTGAATTTCCCATATAATAACAATCATTTCGTCTGGTGACAGAATGATTGTTTACATTGACTACTCTTATCATTTGCTTAAAAATCCAGCCCCAGGAGTGGCAAGGTAGACCACTCAGGAGCCTGGGGCAGGAGGTTGTAAGTCATACTTTGCTCTGATTCATCCATTTTCTGCACTCCTCCGCCTTCATATCACATGCATTCCCTGAGCCTGGCTTATTTTGCTTAACATAATGTTTCCAGTAGCACCTATTTTTTTCTGCAAATGTCCATGATTTCAGTTCTCTTTACAACTGAATGAAAATTCCTTTGTGTATCTGATCCACGTGTGCTCTATCCGTTCGGCTGTTGATGGTCATCCAGGCTGCATTCATTTCTTGGCTATTGTGAACAGTTCCGTAATGCTCGGGTATATCTCTGTGTATGTTTGCCAGTGGTAAGGGGACAGCAACCCGCTCCATCCTGCCACCTTCAGCAGCCAGGATTTGTGACTTTGATGCAGTCAAGTATTTTAGGATTGGTCAGTATGAAGCAAAGTTGAAGATTTTATTAAAGATGCTTTAGTATGGTGGCACGCACCTTTAAATCAGAGCACACAGGAAGCAGAGGCAGATTAGAGGGACACAGCAGTTCCAGGCCAGGCAACAGTGAAGCCCGTGTTAAACAAGAACAAACAATGTCCAGCGGTGATGGCGCATGCCTTTAATCCAGCACCAGGAAGGGCAGAGGGGGCCAGATCTCTTGTGAGTTCAAGGCCAGTCTGTTACAGAGCGAGTTCAGCACAGCCGAGGCTGTTACAAGTGAAACCTGTCTCAACACCCCCCCCAAAACAAAGCAAAACAAAACAACAAAACAAAAACAACGCAGCAATAACAACAACAAAGAAAAACCCTCAAGAAGGGAAAAAAAAAACACACCCAAGAGTAATGTGTAGGATTTTGATTCTCAAAGAGCCATAGGCAATAAGATGTTCCCAAGTGCAGCACTGCCTCAGAGGGAGCCCAAGTATTTTAGAATTAGCTATATAAACCATTATAGTATATGTGTGTGTATAGCTAATATTACACAATATATACTATATATGGTATATAGTATAGTGTAAATATACTATTTACATCTTAAAAAGCTGCTAAGAAACCCATTTATTTATTTTCTCCCTTTTGACACTGGAGAGATCAATAGGGTGGCTCTGATGACGTCTGGGATTAGAACTATAATCTGATGAAATAAAACCCGGAACTCTGCCCTCCCCAGCCTCTCTAATGGTTAGCTGGGCCCTCGCGCGCCCCCCCCCCCCCCCCCCCCCCCCCCCGTGTTTTCCATGAGTCAGTCAGTCCCTTTGCCTGTGAGGACCCGAGCTAACCGCTGTCAGCCTGCAGCCATCCAATTTTCACAGAAAAACCAGACCCCCACCCACCCACCCGGAAAAAAATCCCTGGAAAACGGTTCAAAAGCCCTTGAGGCGCGCTGTGGCCCCTGCTGGTTGGGGCTTCCGATCTGATCTATTTAGTCACGAAATTCCTCAGCGGAGGATCACCTTCCCCATTTTCCAGAAAGTCACCTTTTCCAGCTTCTGCAGGGAGGACCTTGAACCCAATCCAACCCAACCCCTGCCTCCGAAGGGGGAAGCGTGTGGGGGGGGACCCTAAGATGACTGTGGCTTATAATATATATATACCATATAATAAGTTTTGGTTTTGCCCAATCACTGGGCAAGCTTTAGTGAAACGTTTCACTATTAGGATAAGAATTCGTACTGTATCAAGCTCATGAAAGAAAACGCTGGCCACACTTTCAGGAGGGGAGTCTAAAAAGATTGTAGCAGTGGTATATTTTGATTGGGCGTGTTAATTAAGTGAAACAAAGGGGATTTTTGATTGCTGGACTTGAATACTCCTATAGCTGGGTCTTAAGTAGGCGGCCACAGGAGGAGGAAGTGACCAAATAAGGGAATGGACCATCCTGGCTAGCTTTAGGAATGTAACTTAATGGTTTAGGGAGAAAACGGGGGTGGTGGGTCGGGAATGGGGTGGGGGTTGGGATGCCAGAGCCACAGGCTAGAGTTGGCTAGTGTCCCTTCGTGCTGTGTGGTCTTAGAATGCCCAGCCACAAGCTCAGTTGTGTCTTAGAAATGAAACAGAAAGCGTCTGAAGTCTTGAATACACACGCGGAGCAGCCGCGCACTCTCCCACAATCCCTCGGTCCTCTTGGGATTCAGTTTGCTCTTTCCAGTGCTCATTTCACACTTTTCATCCAAAGGCTGCTACTGTCCTTGGAGAACAGAGATGTGGGGCTGAGAGGACCCACTCCGTCCGCATTCCCACAGACACACCCCCGCCTCTGCACCTTGTGTTCAGGACCTGAAGATCGTTTACGATGATTTGGGGTTTTACCTTTCACTCTCTGAGAGTCTGCTAGTCCAATAGCTCTGCTGTGCCTCTTAGGATCTTCTACACCTGCCTTTATATGGTCTAAACTCGTTATTAGCAAAGGTCCTCTGAAGTGTCACACTTCGGTTCTCTTCCCCTTTCCCCGGACTTCCGCAGCTGTGATTTACTACCGTCCCTCTTCCTCTCGGGTTGACACAATGATGGCACTGTTCACCCTTTCACTTTTCCAAAGTGCAAAATACAAAGCTGCATGAATTAACTTCGTTTTTGCTCCCCAGATATTGGTGATATTTCGAAACCCTAAGGATACGGCGGTGTCTTTTTTCCGTTTTCATAACGATGTCCCTGATATTCCAAGCTATGCCTCTTGGGATGAATTCTTCAGACAGTTCATGAAGGGACAAGGTATGGCTGTTAATAAAAGAAATCTTCCTTCGACAGGGGAACGCACAAATATGAAAACGTAAATGTAAAGAAGGCTTAGGAAGATTTGGAACCAAAAGATGGCATTTAAAATGAGGTGTTACAGCAGGACCACCACCAGTTCCATGCATCGAGTAATTGCAATGCACCTTGGGTTTCAAAGACACTCTAGACCACTGGTTCTCAGCTTCCTAATGCAGCGACCCCTCAATACAGTTCCTCATGTTGTGGGGACCCCCAACCATAAAATTATTTTCATTGCTACTTCATAACTGTAATTTTGCTACTGTTATGAATCCTAATGTACATATCTGATATTTCCGAATGGTCTTAGGTAAGCCCTGTGAAAGGATCTTTCGACTTCCAAATGGGCCACAACCCACAGGTTGAGAAACACTGCTCTGGAGAGTTCAATTACTGACCGTGGACACTGAGTGGTCATGGAAGAGAAAGAAGAGAGATGTTTTTTAAGAGTCATGTAGAAAAGTATTTCTAGTCAGTTCCCTTAAGTCACTGTATTACACAGTGTCAAAAAACCAAGGAAGGTTAAAAAGAAAAACCCATAAAGTTGTGTAACTACACCTAAGACATTTTTGTTAGACTGTTTACGCATCTCTATCGGTAACTATTTTAAATTATTTATGTATTCTTGTCCTTTGATAATTTAATATATGTTTATGATAAATTTTAGCCTTTTCTCCCCCCATTACTCTGTCATATCCCCCTGCTTTCCCCATTGAAACCTTTCTTTCCCCAACAATTGCCCTTCCTATTCCCTGTCTTTTTATTTATGTGTGACTCACTGGTTTAAACAGGGTGGCTGTGTTAGTTTCTTTTCTGTTGCTGTGATAAAACACCATGGCCAGGACAGTTTATGGAAGAAGGAGTTTAAATCAGGTGGTGGTGGTGGTGCATGCCTTTAATCTCAGCACTCTGGAGGCAGATGGATATCTGGGAGTTCGAGGCCAGTCTGGTCTACAGAGTGAGTTCCAGGACAGCTGGGACTACACAAAGAAACCCTGTCTCAAAAAACAAACAAACACATACATAAAGGAGTTGATTTGGGCTTACAGTTCCGGAAGAGTTCGTGACGGCAAAGCAGCAGCAATGGTGGCTGGAGCTGAGAGCTCACGTCTCACATCCTTTTTTTTTTTTGGAAGCTGAGGATCGAACCCAGGGCCTGGCTTCTACCACTGAGCTAAATCCCCAGCCCCGAGAGCTCACACCTAAAACGTCAAGTGCAAGTAGAGAAAGAAAACAGGAAATGGCCTGTGGCTTTGAAACCTCAAGGCCCGCCCCCAGTGACACACTTCCTCAGCAAAAGGCCACACCTCCTAAATCTACCCAAAACAGTGCCACTGACCTGGGACCAAGTATCCAAATATCTGAGCCTATGGAGAACATTTCATTCAAACCACCAGTTACTTACATGAGCATAGGTGGGTGGTTATATACCGGAGTGTGGGTGGTTATATACTGGAGCGTGGGTGGTTATACCACAGAAGAAAGTGACTCTTCAACCCCCACCCACCATTAACTGTTAAATCCCTTGCTGAGTTTTGGGTCTTGTAAGCCCTTCCTCCTTTCATGACAAAATAATAACTATTAACGTCTAACTGCTACTGCTTTTTCAGATACTAAACTAGGGTTGTAATTGGCAAGCTTTCCTTTAAGACTCCGACCAACCGGAGTAAGGCCCTACTGTATGGCTAAGAACACTAACAAACTGTTCTATTGCCAACTGCTCCCCTTGTTTAAGTATCGGTGAGTCTAAATCCACGAGGACAATGGCCAGAGGCCTTCAAGTACCCATTTTTAATAGTGGTTAAACGACCCTAAAGGGGACGATATTGTCTCTTTTCTCTAAGAGAACAAGCTGTGTAACCATTTCCTCTGAGATTAAAATAATAGATCTGAGAGTCCCTCTCAGAGGGAGTAAAGCTGAGCTGCAAAGACCCCGAGACCTTACCAGCTGCCTAGAGAAGCAGAAAGCCAGCGGCGCTGCCCCGCGAGAGGTTTAGACCACAGTCACTGGGAAAGGACACTCTCCAACCTGTTGAGCTGCCTGCAGGCTGTGCAGTGAGCTCCAGGTTTCCCAGCTTTCGTGAACTGTCACCCATGCTGGGGTGGGCCTGGGTGACGCAGCTGTCTTTGAGTCATTTCTGCTCCTGTAAGTGACCTCTCACCCATACTTCTGTAAGTGACCCCAATAAAACTCATTGGTTCACCAAGTTGGACTTTGGTGGTATCCGTACTTTGGTCTGTCGTGGGCTCCCTATCTGGGATGAGGAGACATATGTGTTGTATCTCTCCAGGAAAAGTTTTGTTACACAAAAAATCGATTTTTTTTTAAATTGTTGTATTTAAGGTGGACACCATGTTTTGCTACCTATAGGCATAGTGAAATGATTACTAAAGTGAAACATATCCATCATGTCACCCAGCTGCTTCTCTGTGAGTAAAGAAAGAATCACATACATTTGCTGTTCAATATTTCATTATATAACCCAGTATTCATAACTACAGTCCTTATGCTGCACTAGATCTAGGAGTCTTGTGATCTAGTGGGTCCCTGGGAAGAAGAAACAGCACACTTAAGAATGTCTTAGCCGGGGCTGGAGAGATGATTCAGAGGTTAAGAGCACCAACTGCTCTCCAGAGGTCCTGAGTTCAATTCCCAGCAACCACATGGTGGTGCACAACCATCTGTAATGAGATCTGGTGCCCTCTTCTGTATACATAATAAATAAATAAATCTTAAAAAGAATGTCTTAGCCTTTCCAGCTGCAGGGGGACTCAACCTCTGGTTGACTGAAACACCCCCCATTAGCCAAGGGATTTTTATTGTTCTCCAGTTTACACTTTTAGCAAGTTGATTCATATCCCCAAAACATCGTGAGGAAGCTTCCAAAGGGACAATGCCAAGTGCAAATCCTCGATTAAGGAATATCACCGTGTGCCAGATTTTTCCCAACCAAGTCTTGCATAGGCTTTGTACCCTTGGGAAAGTCTCGGGCAAGATTCACACAGAGGACCTAAGAGAAACAAAGGTAACCGAGAAACGAAAGTTAAGGCTGGGTGCTCGCACTCTGGGGCCAGACCAGGTATAGCTCGGTGGGAATGCTCCCATCAACATACTGTACTGGTTCTCTAGAAAAGATTAGTATCGGATTGAGTCATAACAGCAAGGGAAAACTCATTAGGAGACGCTCGTGAAGCACCACAAAGCATGCCTCTGTTTATTTAGAAACACTTCATGGAGACTGTGTGGAGTCCGATGCGGTAAATCCACCATACTGCTCCATACGTACATCATATGAGGGAACATTCGATGACAATGTTTGTTGTTCGTGGGACAATATCAAGAATCTTCTCCACTGCATCCATTCTTTCTGCCTGCTTAGTCGACTGGCAATAGATGTGGCAGAGATAACTTGGACAGGATTTCTTCTCTGCAGAGCTCTTCCACTTCTAGAGGCAGCTGAGCGTACTGTGGATGCAATGTGATGGACTGTCCCAGCTCCTCTCCACTGTAACTTCTGGCAATGATGGACTGGAATCTTGAACTGCAAGCTGAAGTAAACTTTGTTTGTTGTTGTTGTTTGCATAAGTTGCTTTGGTTGGAGTATTTTATCACAGCAACAGAAAAAAAAATCTCAGGCACATGCACTGTTTCTGAATTATCTTGTTCCCCCATTCTCATGAATGTCTTATAGCTCTGACCAGATCATTTTCACAGCTGTATTATTAAAGAAAAGTTCAAGAAAGGAAGACATGGATGGAAATGGACGGTGAGACAGGTGTATGCCACCAGATTTGTAATAGGCGCAATCTCTCTCACATACACCCATATGTTGTGTATCTGTTTTCCTCGGTGATGTAGTTACTTACAAATTTTTTTTCTCCTGTGTTTTTTAGTTTCTTGGGGAAGCTATTTTGATTTTGCAATTAATTGGAACAAGTATATTGATAATGAAAATGTTAAGTTCATATTATATGAAGACCTGAAAGAGGTAAGATTGTGGTCATCGATATTCAAGGGCAATATTTATTAGTGACTACAACACAGAGCACATACTTGGGATGTCTGATTGTGTGAACAGATAGATTATTCAATTTTTAAAAATTCTGGATATGTAATACAAAACTAGAAAAAGCCTGCTATACATTGTAGCTAGAGTTTTCCTGCCTTGCCCACAGTCAGGACAAATCTCTCTCACCTGCCAGTCCCACAGTCGCTCAGACCCAACCAAGTAAACACAGAGACTTATATTGCTTACAAACTGTATGGCCATGGCAGGCTTCTTGCTAACTGTTCTTATAGCTTAAATTAATCCATTTCCATAAATCTATACCTTGCCATGTGGCTGGTGGCTTACCGGCATCTTCACATGCTGCTGGTCATGGGGGCAGCTGGCAGTGTCTCTCTGCCTCAGCCTTCCGCTTCCCAGAATTCTCCTCTCTCTTTGTCCCACCTACTTCCTGCCTGGCCACTGGCCAATCAGTGTTTTATTGACCAATCAGAGCAATTTGACATACAGACCATCCCACAGCAATACATAAAGGCTTAGTTTGTTTGATTAGCAAATAAAATAATGATTGAAGCTTAATAACTGCCTTTTTTCCCATTTGTGATGGACAGTTCATGTTAGTAGGTCTCAGTTAATTTAACTGAACGTGTATTTGATTGTGAACATAAGTAGGGAGACCTACTTCCTTCATTCAGGCTGGAGGAGAAGTTTGGTCAGCCCAGGAAGGAGTAAAAGGATCAGGACTTCAAAGCCAGTTGGTGTTACATAATACCCTTTCTCAAAAACTAAATGAGGAAAGAAAGAAAGAAAGAAAGAAAGAAAGAAAGAAAGAAAGAAAGAAAGAAAGAAAGAAAGAAAGAAAGGAGGAAGGAAGGAAGGAAGGAAGGAAGAAAGAGAGAAAGAAAGAAAGAAAGAAAGAAAGAAAGAAAGAAAAAAAGAAAGAAAGAAAGAAAGAAAGAAAGAAAGGCTGATTTAAGAAAACTGTTGCCTCAGCAAATCCCACTGAAAGGTGTTTATCTTTCAAAATAAATTTTTTTTCAGAATCTGGTTGTTGGAATAAAAGAGATCTCTGAATTCCTTGGCTTCTCTGTAGCTGATGAACAAATCCGAGCGATCTCAGCCCAGAGCACCTTCCAAGCCATGCGGGAAAATTCTCAGGAGAGCCATGGCGCTATTGGCCCCTTCCTGTTCCGCAAAGGTAAAGCGGCCTTCATGTGTGGGATGCTGGATCCGCCTCACAGTGACTTTGCACTTAGCAGGAAAGTCAAACCACTGAGTCTGAAACGCCACAGGGTTTTAGCCTTTTTCCCCCCCTTTAATGTGAATTCAGGGGAGCCTGGAGCCTGTAATTGCAGCTGCGCACTGTCCTTTATGCGACAAGCGCCCAGTGACCGCGAAGAGCAGCCGGAGCTCCAATATTCTAGTCCCGGGTAGGAAGAGGGAAACAGCAAAGGAAGGAATCCTGCACATTAGCTCACCTGGCCCTTCTAGAGCTTTCCCGCAAGCCCCATTCAGTGGCTGCCTGCATCCGTTCGTCGTCTCTCTATGTAGCAGGACTTGGAAATGTAGCTTTCTTTTTCTTTTCTTTTTTTTTTTTTTTTTTTTTTTTTTTTTTTTTTTTTTTTTGGTTTTTCGAGACAGGGTTTCTCTGTGTAGCTTTGTGCCTTTCCTGGAGCTCACTTGGTAGCCCAGGCTGGCCTCGAACTCACAGAGATCCGCCTGGCTCTGCCTCCCGAGTGCTGGGATTAAAGGCGTGCGCCACCAACAGGAAATGTAGTTTTCTTATCCAAGCTAGGTGCACTGTTACTTCAAATCAGAATTTTGTCAATACAGAACAAAGAGAAAAACCGTCCTTAGGTAGGTAATCAGGTACTTCACAGAAGATTTTACTTAATTTCATTGAAGTATTCTAAGTTCTTATCAAATTTTACAATTCGGTAGGTTAGGGCTCTCCACTTTCATTTTGTTGCATATTTAATGAAAATATAACAATGTTTAAAATATTTATTACTCTGTGTGTGTGTGTGTGTGTGTGTGTGTGTGTGTGTGTGTGTGTGATGAAATGTATGAGGCAGTTAAAGGACAAATTATGGAAGTCAGTTCCCTCTTCCACCATGTGGGACCTGGGGCTAGAACTCAGGCTCTTAGGCGTGCGGCTAGCACCTGGATCCACCAAGTCATCTTCTCATCAGCCCTGTAACAAAATTTCAAGGCAGTGTACAGAACAGCGAGGATGACCACAGCTAACATGGGAACTGATTGTGTCCTGACTGGAATATTGTGTTGGGGTCAATGTTTCTAACAAAAGGACACAACAGATTTAATTTTGCAATGTGTGTGTGTGGGGAAAACAGCTGAAGCCCAGGATCTTGCATTTTCATTGCCAGTTCAGGGTTTGAGCTGAGTCTATTTTCTCCTGCTAATTTTTCAACTTACCTATTTAAAATATCCAGTATGAATGCAAGGTGGAATAGGAACCTGGTTGTAGCTAGATTCCTGCAAAACCCTGATTCTTATGCTTGATCTCATTAGCTTTAAGGAGGAGAGACTAGAACCTCTCTACACATTGTTCATCAAGTGTTATTCAGAATAGAAAACTCCTACAATAATGTAAATCTGATGTTCCTTGTAGAAAGTCCAGAAGGCAGGAAAATATGGAAAGATAACACAAGTCATTTATAGATGTCATCAAAAATATAAATTTCAAGGGGTTGGGAATTTAGCTCAGTGCTAGAGCACTTGCCTATAGGCAAGTGCAAGGCCCTGGGATCGGTCCTCAGCTCCAGAAAAAAAAAATTAAATTTCTCTCACCTAAGTCAGATTTTACTTTTTTAAATTTATTTTATTTTATTTTATTTTATTTTGGTTTTCGAGACAGGGTTTCTCTGTGTAGCTTTGCGCCTTTCCTGGGACTCACTTGGTAGTCCAGGCTGGCCTCGAACTCACAGAGATCCGCCTGCCTCTGCCTCCCAAGTGCTGAGATTAAAGGCGTGCGCCACCACTGCCCGGCAGATTTTACTTTTTGACGTGTTTCCTCCTAGCCATTTTCTGTTTGGTATAGTTGGACATTTGGGGACAGTTTTACGTCTTATTTCATTTCCTTAATTCATTGTTAACTATTTTCTCTCGCTGGTCAGCCCGTTTCGTTTCGTCAGCCCGTGTTTCGATGGTTGTGCAGCAGAACTGGCAGTTTCACCTAAAAGCATTCAAAAATCCCACAGAAAGAAATAATTTATTTTTTTATGCATTTATTTATCCTCTGTGTGTATGTACGTGTGTGTATGTACATTTCTGTGTGTGTGTATGTGGTACATCATATCACATGTGCATATCAAGGTGTACATGAGGAGGTCATTAAGGGTGCATCGTGTTGGAGTAGGTGTGGCCTTGTTGGAGTGGGTGTGGCCTTGTTGGGTGGGTGTGGCCTTGTTGGGGTGGGTGTGGCCTTGTTGGAGTGGGTGTGGTCTTGTTGGAGTGGGTGTGGCCTTGTTGGAGTGGGTGTGGTCTTGTTGGAGTGGGTGTGGTCTTGTTGGAGGGAGTGTGTCACTGGTGGCGAGCTTTCAGGTGTCAGAAGCCCACACCAGGTCCCGTGGCTCTCTCTTCCTGCTGCCTGCAGATCCAATGTAGAACTCTCAGCTACCACGTCTGCCTGCATGCCACCATGCTTCCTACCACGCTGATAACATGGAACTGTAAGCCAGTCCCAATTAAATGCTTTATTTTATAAGAGTTGTCATGATTATGATGTCTCTTCACAGCAATTGAATACACTGACTAAAACAATAGAATTGAAAAAAGAAATAACATGATTTTTTTTTTGTAAGATCAACACTACCCAGAGATCAAGCAGATATGGCACATTAATGTGCTGAACCATCTCACCAGCCAATGAAATAATTTACTATATGTCAAGAAAACATTTAAAATTTTATTGAGGCAAAGTTTTACCATGTAGCCCAGGCTGACCTGGAACTTGCTATGTGGCCCAGGATTAACTCAAAAGTATGATCTTCCTGCCTCGACCTCCTGAGTGCTGGGATTACAACTAGCCAAAGTAGTAAATTTCTAAAAAGTGTTCTATGTCTGACATTTTAACAAAAACCTGAGGTAAAATGTTAACTTTTAAAAGTGTGTTTGTTATGTTAGTTTTTTTTTTTTCTTTGAGACGGGGTTTCTCTGTGTAGCTTTGGTACCTGTCCTGGATCTCGTGCTGTAGCCCAGGCTGGCCTCGAACTCACAGAGATCCACCTGGCTCTGCCTCCCGAGCGCTGGGACTAAAGGCGTGCGCCACCGCTGCCTGGCAACTCTTTTTTTTAATATTATTGTTTTAGTCAGGGTGTTCAATTGCTGTGAAGACATCATGACCATGGCAACTCATAAAATAAAGCATTTAATTGGGACTTGCTTACAGTTCCAGAGGTTTAGTCTATTATCAGCAAGGCAGGAAGCATGGCGGCATGCAGGCAGACGTGGTAGCTGAGAGTTCTACATCTGGATCTGCAGGCAGCAGGTAGAGAAAGCCACTGGGTCTGGCTTGGGCTTCTGAAACCTGAAAGCCTACCACCAGTGACACACTTCCTCCAACAAGACCACACCCACTCCAACAAGGCCACACCCACTCCAACAAAGCCACACCCACTCCAACAAGGCCACACCACTCCAACAAGCCACCCCCCACAAGCCACACCCCCCCCAGCCCCCCACTCCAACAAGGCCACACCTCCTCTCCTTTCAACTAGTGCCACTCCCTAAGCAGTCACATATATAAACCTATGGGGGCTATTCTTATTCAAACCACCACAACTATGTTGTTTTAGCCTTTCAAAGTGAAGCACTGTAGTTAAAAAAAAAAAAAGGCAGAATTGGGTAGAATACAGGATAAAATTAAAAAATTATCCTAACAGATATCTGAGTCTTTTGTGTTCTCTGTGTTGTAGGTGAAGTTGGTGACTGGAAAAATTTGTTTAATGAAACTCAGAACCAGGAAATGGATGAAAGATTCAAAGAGTGTTTAGCAGGCACGTCCCTCGGAGCCAAGCTGAAGTATGAATCACATTGCCTGGCTTGATTCTCTGGTCAGGTCGGCTGGCCTACACACTTTCTTTTTCCTAATAATAACTGGGTTTATATAATTAGATAACAATTCATATAATTATATAATAATTCAATCAAATAGTCACATAACGGAAATCAGGTAACATGTAATTCTGAAAAGTGCAGATGGTAACAGCTGTCATTTTTGAGCTCAAATTAAAGTTTTCCTCTTTGTGAAGAATTGGAACATTGTTGTCAATGTGTTATATTAGAGTTGAACTCACACAAAATGGGCTTCCAAATGCTCTACAGTTTCTTAAGCTTTTCTCATTAGGACACTTCTCCCCAAGGATCAAATATTTGTATTAGTTATCTCAGACGTTCTGGTGGGTGATATTCAATTCTGACTCCGCAGTGATGTAAGGTTAGCAAACTCGAAATTGACTCAAGGTAAATGCATCTTCATCTACTGTGGGCATTCCATGCCTATAGGTTTCTGGAAGTGCTTCCCTCAAGGGTCTTTATAGTTCTACTTAATACACTCTTTAAGTCAAAGCTAAGTTTATGTTTTTGTACCAAACAGACTTTTCTGCTGCGGGGCCATAAATAGTCATGTGCAACTAACAGGAGAATGTAGAGAATATTCTAGAAAGATCATCCTATCTGGCACTCCTCAATCATCCTAGTACTTGGGAGGTAGAGGCAGGAGGCTCACTACAAGTGTGTTGTTGGTCTAGTCCAGACAAGTTCTAGGCAGCCGGGACTCCAGTCAGACCCTGACTCAACCCATCAGACAAAGCCAACAGAAAACAGACTGCTGGGGATACGGTGAGCCAGAGACTCTTCCTGGACATCACCCAGGGGTGGGAAGAGTTTGCATCCCCCCTCCCCCCAGAGTAGGGCGTGGTCTCGAACCCTCAGAATGGTCAGACCTCAATTAGCTCTAATAAACTAGCCTAGATCTACCATAACAAAGATCCAAAGCAAGCCTTAGGGTTCAAAATGAAGGAAAGTAATGTACTCTTTGCCAGTTGAGAAAAACAGAAACAAAGCAAAATTGCCAGTCAGGCATGATGCTGCTCCCCTATGATGCCAGGGAAAACAAAGTAAGACCAAAAATCCTCAATGTTTCCAAAATGAAAAGATCAAAATAAAGCCCTCAGCACCATGTCTGCCATCCAATCAGGATTTTCCAAGTATATGAAGAAGAAGATGTATAACCAAGAATGAGAGCAATCAATAGAAACAAACAAATAAATAAATGATTACGATGGGGAAATTAGCAAACACCTTTTAAAGAGATAGTACACATCTTATAGATGTGCTCAAAAAGCTGGGCATGGTGGCACACTCCTATAACCAAGCACTTGGCAGACTGAGGCAGGAGAATTATGAATTAAAGGCCAATCTAGACTATATAACAAGATCCTGCCTCAAAAAGCCAACTTATATACAGGAGGTTTCAGCTGTCTCCAAATGTTAATTCAACAGCTAAATGCATGTGCTATATAGTCACATATGTTTGAACAGATAAGATAAATGTTAATTCAACAGCTAAATGCATGTCCTATATGTAGTCGAACACATATGTACTTAAAGATAAACTTGATAAGAGGGGGAAAGATGGTTAAAAATGACTCAAATGGACACTTTAGAGGTAAAAGCCACAATACGAAAGAGAGAGTAGGAAGAATTCGTAGACAACATGAGCAGGGACTTAGTGACCTATGGGGCGTTAAAGGAAATACAAATGCATCTGGAATTCAAAAGGAAATGAAGAAAGAAAGAAAAAAAAGGAAGGAGGAGGGGGAAAGGAAGGAAGAGAAGAGGGAAGGAAGGGGCTATGTAAAAACAGATAAAGAAACATTATGGCTGAAATTTTTCAATTCAAATTATTAGAAATTCACAAATCCAAAAGGTTTAACAAACAACATAAAAAAAAAAAAATAGGTGGTACCCAAACACAAAAGTGGTAGGAAAGAAATGTGAATTGAGTGTCTATTTCAAAAAACTAATGAGAGAAAAAAGTTTCACCCTAAAGAGACAAAAAGCATTTGTCCATGAAAAATTCATTTGAGGCTCACTGAGGCTCTGTGATCAATGGGCACATTGCCTGCCCAGGAACCAGGTCAACCTTGATAACTTGATCCTGATAAACTGCTGTGGATGATTGTTTGATAAATAAAACACTGATTGGCCAGTAGCCAGGCAGGAAGTATAGACGGGACTAGAGAGAGGAAAAAGGAAAGGACAGGAAGGCAGGAGGGGGAGACACCAGCTGCCTTCCAGGGAGCATCATGAAGAAGGAAACAGGTAAAGCCACGTGGCGACATATAGATTAACAAAATTGGGCTTAGTATAAGAGTAAGAGCTATGGGCTGGAGAGATGGCTCAGTGGTTAAGAGGACTGGCTTTTCTTCCAGAGGTCCTGAGTTCAATTCCCAGCACCCACATGGTGGCTCACAACCATCTGTAATGAGATCTGGCGCCCTCTTCTGCCATGCAGGCAAAACACTGTATACATAATAAATCTTAAAAAAAAAAAAAAAAAAAAAAAAAAAAAAACAAATAACAGTTAAATAATATAATCTTTTTATTTAAAAACTTAAAAAAAAAAAAAAAAAAAAAGAGTAAGAGCTAGACAATGGTAGGCCTGAGCTAATGGCCGAGCAGTTTAAATAATATAAGAGTCGGTGTGTTTATTTTATAAGTGGGCTCCGGGACTGGCGGGGCTTGGCAGGACCTGGAAAGGAACTCTCCGGCTACAATAAACTCTCACTAGTTGCCATAGCTTCTTAAATGAGCGCTCGATTACATGGGGAGAAGTTGACAGCGAGGTCTCCTTGCCACCTGCTTGCAAAAGCTTCTGCAGAAAGGAATGCCTTTCCTGAACATTCTTGACGGATGGCCATCTGCTCACTCTGCCCCTTCTGTTCTAGGTGATTTACTCTCAGCATTTCCAAAGGCCTCCTTAGCACCATCCCTTCCATATCTCAGCACATCTGGCTGAAGTGTTAGCCACCAAAGGAGGTGCCTTTGGATCTTCTTGGAGACTACGGTTAGAGAGTGAGCGGACAAGTTATGTTGTTTTCTCCTCCCAATATTCTCGACTCCCTGACTTGGTGGGTGTTTGGTTTTGAGATTGGCCTGTAATGTAGGCTGGCCTCAGATCTGCTATGTAGCTGGAAATGACCTTGAACTTGGTGTTCCTGTCTTCACCTCCCCAGTGCCGAGGTTACAGATCTGGACCACAATGTCTGGTCACTGCAATGTGGGGATAGAAACCATGGACGGCAAACACTCTACCAGCTGAGCTACATCCCTGACCTATGTTCCTTTCTTGAGACTTGATCTCATGTAGCCCAGGCTGGCCTCCAACCTACTATGATCCTCCTTCTGGTACCTCCCAAGTGCTGGGATAACAGACAAGCACAACCACACCCATCTCTCCCTGGATGTTTTTAATTTCTTCACCTGGATTAGTTGACATTCCAATTTCACTTCATGAGGACCACCATGTAGTGGGTAGCCGTTCCAGCTTTGACCTGGAAGTACCACCCCCTTTGAGGCATCAGTAACTGTCACGCCTACAAGGCAGAGCTGAGAGAGGACCCCTAAAGACCCGAGATCTGGATGGGAGCTCGCTTGGTTCCTGGATCCTTGAAGCTGAAGGTGGACGGAGCAGAGTTCTCCAGAGAACATCGCCGGACTGCGCTACACCTTTCCCAGACCCTGTTACCTATCCCTTCACTTGGAAGTCACCCCACAAAATAAGCCTCCCTTTTAACTACATGGAGTGGCCTTAATATTTAAGCCAATACCACCACTGTGCTCAGTCTGCAGGACACCACCTGAGCAGACCACTGCAAGCCATGCTCAGTTGCTGGAGTATCACATCTACCTCCTTCAGGCCATCTTCAGAATCACGTCTATTTCTTGGGTTTCTGTTTATAAATGAGTAGCATTGCCGGGCGGTGGTGGCGCACGCCTTTAATCCCAGCACTTGGGAGGCAGAGCCAGGCGGATCTCTGTGAGTTCGAGGCAGCCTGGCTACAAGTGAGTTCAGAAAGACGCAAAGCTACATAGAGAAACCCTGTCTCGAAAAACCAAAACCAAAAAAAAAAAAAAAAAAAAAAAAAAAGAGTAGCATTCCTTGGTCATGTAAACTATGTAAACTTTTTTCTGTCAGATTTTGTCCATATCCTTTTGGAGTATGTTAACCTCTAATTCTAGTTATGGGGGTGAAGGGAGAGGTAGGGAGGGGTCGTTTGGTGAGCCAGCACCCCCTATTTCTTGCAGGTGACTACTTCAGTTTTTTCATTCTGGGAGATGCCAGCCTCATCGGACAAAGATTGGAAAGCCTGTTGGGACAGCAAGATTTGAGAGGGCAAAAGCCCTTGGATCCATCCTCATCCATCTACTTTCCCAGGATTGCTTTTTTTCCCAACAGAAGAGACTGAGTGAATATTTTGTAATTCTGCAGCTCATAACATCAAAATCAAGACCAGATTTTTAAATCAGCCAAGAGACTACAAGAAATAAAAGATCGGGGTTGGGGATTTAGCTCAGTGGTAGAGCGCTTGCCTAGCAAGCACAAGGTCCTCAGCTCCAAAATAAAATAAAATAAAAATAAATAAAAGATCTTTGGGGGTAGACATCACAGCATGTGTGGTATACTCATGCTTGAGTTTCTCATGTGTTTCTTAAACTATCTTGGGAAGATTAGAGGGTCCCTGCCCCATCCAATGTTGCTTTCCATAGCCACCTCACACTTACAGAACTTACAGCAGACATAGCAAATACCCACCTCTGACAGAACCATCTTTTTACATTTTATTTTTTATGTTTTATGTATGACTGCTCTCCATGTAGACCCGAATGCCAGAAGAGGGCATCAGATCCTATTATAGATGGTTGCTGGGAACTGAACTCGGACCTCTGGAAGAGGAACCAGTGATTTTTTTTTAAAGAAATTGTTTTATTCCTTTTACATACCAACCACAGATCCCCCTCTCATCCCTCTTCCCGCTTCCCCACCAGCCTACCCCATCCGACCCTCCATTCCCTCCTCCAAAAGGGTAAGGATTCCCATGGGGAGTCAGTAAAGCCTGGTACATTCAGTTGAGGCAGGTCCAAGCTCCTCACTCCTGTATCAAGGCTGAACAAGGCATCCCACCATAGGTAATGGACTCTAGAAAGCCAGCTCTGGCACCAGGGATACATCCTGATCCCACTGCCAGGGGCCCCTTAAACAGACCAAGCTAGCAGCCAGTGATCTTCAACTACTGAGCCATCTCTCCAGCCCCGACAGAGCCTTTTTAATCACTTGGAAATGTGGTTAAAAGATAGATGGTTATGCCTCGGGCCTGCCTAAATGTTCCAGCAGAGTTTCGCATTAGAGAACTGAAATCACAACCCGGATCCACGGGTAAAAGAAACTGTAGACTTAGTCCGTTGCCATCCGACCTTATGAAGAAAGGTAAAAGAAAGGTGTGGTCTGTCCTGGGACTTTCCTACCTCGGATTGGGAATACAGCTTCTTGGTTCTAAGTCTAGCTCCTGGGTTCTCTTCATCTGTTGAGTGGGGATGGAGACGGTGTTTAGCTCAGAGTCCTGGCCTGAGGATGTCCCACTGGGCAGTGTGTGCTGCAAATTAAATGATGAACAGTCCGAGTCCTGTGCCAGCAATCCGGACTCTGCGAATGTGTTACCGTCTTACAGGAGGGTAGGATTTCTCATTAACCCCAGACTACTGATGTTGCCTTTTGATAGAATATTTCTCGAGGCCCTTCTGGGAACCGGTGGTTCTTAAATGCTGGCCTGGCCTGGTGGATGGTACGCAGTAAGGGGCTGGCAGGTACCCTGGGAGGAATGGACACATGGGAATAGATCGAAGAGAGTCCTTCAATCCGCTGGCCAATTTTGTCAAGATGGCCATGCCCTCCTTGACTCTTCTCCAGTGTGAAAAGGGAAGAGGGAGACTATTGTTTCCTAGACATGAACTGTCTTGACCCTGTCACCCACAGAGCCTGCCAGGACCCCTCTGAGAGTCACCTAGTATTTCCCACTGATGGTTGGAATTCGGTAGCACCCAGGTGGTGCCCAGCTGCATCCTAAAAGTTTGTTTTGAAAATTAGATGTGGGGGCTGGAGAGATGGCTCAGAGGTTAAGAGCGCTGCTTGCTTTTCCAAAGGTCCTGAGTTCAATTCCCAGCACCCACCACATGATGGCTCACAACCATCTGTAATGAGATCTGGTGCCCTCTTCTGGTCTGTAGGGATACGTGCAGACAGAACACTGTATATATAATAAATAAATAAATCTTAAAAAAAAGAAAAAAGGCCGGGCAGTGGTGGCAGAGCCAGGCGGATCTACCAAGTGCCCAAAGCTACGCAGAGAAACCCTGTCTCGAAAAACCTAAATAAATAAATAAATAAATAAATAAATAAATAAATAAATAAATAGAAAATTAGATGTGATCATTGATCCGGGGACCTATTAAGCACCGCGAACAGGACATTTGAGTGTCTCTTCCTCCACCATCCCCCACCCACCCCCACCCCCAGCAGAGCTTTCCCAACTTAGGAGACTGGAAATATCCAGAAGCCAGGGAAAGCGCCTTTTTCGAAAGGCGCCACTGTAGCGCGCGGGGGTGGGGGGGTGCGGAGGCTATCCCGATATTGGCTCCCGCGCGCCGCTGGGACGGAGGAGCCACGCCTGGGGGGGGTCGGGGGGTGCGGAGGCTATCCCGATATTGGCTCCCGCGCGCCGCGGGACGGAGGAGCCACGCCTGCCGGCCCTCTTGCAGCCAATGCGGGAGGGGCCGAGGGCCGGGAGGCGGAGTCCGTCGGGGAAACGAAACAAGAGTGAATGGGCCTGGTCTGGTCACTCTGACAGTGAGCTGCGGCGGCGGCGGCGGGGTCGGGGGACCCGGATCGCAGAGCCAGCACCCGAAGCGCAGTTCGGATCCTAAGCCGGAGCGCGGGCCACTGTCCAGATCCAGGAACGCGGTAAGACCTGAGGGCTACTTTCCCACTCTTCCTGGACAGCGGTGGGGGGAGGAGGGGCGAGGCGAGGGCAAGGGACCTAGAGGGAAAGTGACATGCCCGATGGCCTGAAGATCTGGAGGGAGATCTGGAAGCCCGAATGACCCCGAGACTGGCTAAACACCAGGCAAAGACTTGGGGCTGCACGGTTTGATGGTCTTCCAGTTGGCGGGCCCCAGGGTCAGCCCGGTCCCGCTCCGTACTCCACCTCTCCACCTTGCTCTTCTCCATGTACCTGAGTTTCCTTCAAGTCTGAACCCGATGCTTGCTTTCCGGCTAAGACTTCCGCCACACGAACCCCTACGGTCACGCAAAGCCCCACCCCCACCCCCACCCCCCACTCCCATCCCCCTACCCCTCCCGCCCCCACTCCCCCACCTCCCCAACTCCACCCCCGCTTGACCACCACTTTCAGACTTCCTTGGTACTTCTGGGCCACAGCCAAGTACCCTTCAACTCCTGGGCCTTTATGGTGCCTTGGCCTACTTCCTGGAAAGCCCTGCCCCCCCACCCCACCCCAAGTCATTGCCATGGGCAGGCAGATCCCTCTGCATGCCTGATCCTTCTCACAGAGTCAACTGTATGAGCCACTTTCCCTGAGCAAAAAACCACACTCTGCCCTCTTTGCCCCACCCCGTACTTTTGTACCACGATTTGTCTGTATCCTTCCTACCAGTAAGATCCCAAGAGCAGTTTTGACCCGCTTGTCTAATCCTAGCCCGATACCCGACGAGTGCTCACTACACGTATGTTAAATGGATGCTAATTCACAAATACCCTTGAATTCTAGACAAATGGGATTTTCTGTTGCATGTTTAGTACTCAAAGTGCCTTGCCTCCCAGAAACTAAAGACACTCTCCAGGCAGGGCTAAAAAGACACTGCCCAGGGCCTTAGCATCTTGTGCAGATTGTGCTGGCCTTCTTTGGGTTGCGCTGTGAACCTGACAGGGCCCGGAACACTGTTTGCGGCTTGCTCGCTTGTGTATCAGATAGGAGTTGAATGCGTGTGGTCTGGGAAGCGGCTGCTGGAAGGGTCACAGGCTTCTGGGGGGTCCGATAGTCTGCAGGGAGTGTGGGACTAGTGTCTTTGGACGTAGGCGGGACAGGCAGGTGGCATGTGATGGACAGTTCTTTGAGTGAGTGAATACCAGCTCTAACTGCTTCCTGGTGAGCTCACCCATAAGTTTATTGAGCAGTCCAGGCTGTGGTGAGGGTTGTGAGGCGGGATGATCCTAGATGCCCTTGCAGCATCAAAGAAGGCCAGGCCCATCCTGACAGGTGAATAAAAATTGCCTAGTAGACAGAGGGCTCCGATTCATAGGAGTGTGGATTGGGGAGGTACCTTGGTGTTCATTCCCTGATGGATTCATTCATTCATTCATTCATTTGTATCAAGCCCCTATCATTTTTCAGTTACAACTGTTACAATTTTTTCTTTTAAATAATGCATTTACTTTTTATTTTTAATGATCTATGTATCTGTGTGGGGGTATGTACTTGTGAATTCAGGTTCCTTGGAGGCCAGAGAAGGCATTAGATCCCCTGAAGCCAGAATCACCAGGAGTCTTTGAGCTGCTTGATATGGGGTGCTGAGAACCAAACTTGGATTCTCCGGAAGAGCAGCCATGCTCTTAACTGCTGGGTCACCTCTCCAGCTGTACAGTTATTGATTTAAATTTAGTCCTTTAGTGTGGTGCGTGCGTGCGTGCGTGCGTGCGTGCGTGTGCGCGCGCGTGTGTGTGTGTGTGTGTGTGTGTGTGTGTGTGTGTGTGTGTGTGTACATGTGCCTCAGTAAGCCTGTCACGGTCAGAAGACAACTTGTGGAAGCCGATTCTCCTTCCACCATGTAGGTCTCAGGGATTGGACTCAGATGGTCAGTCTTGGCAGCAAGCTCCTTTTACCTGCTGATCCATCTTGCCAACCCTGGTGAGAGCCATCACGGTGTAGGTAACGCCACAGCCTGGAGGTGATCACCAGGACGGAAGGGAAGTAGGAAATAGGAGACTTGAGGACTGAGCCCCCTGGACAATATTTAGATGAAAAGAAGATGAAGAGGGACCAGGAAAGGAGGCAGAGAAGGCACAGCTTGTGGGAAAGGGTGAGAACCCGGGGAACAGGTGTCTCACAGTCCTAAGCCGAGAAGGGGTGAGGAAGGAGATGGGAACGAGTGACTGACATGGATTATTGAATTTGGCAATGAGTAATGATGTTCCACTGGGAACATCACAAGAGCAGTCTTGGTGGCTTGCAGAGGCTCCAGAATCAGAACGATGCTTTAAGACAGTGGTTCTCAACCTTCTTAACGCTGAGACCCTTTAATACAGTTCCTCATGTTGTGGTGACCCCTCAACCATAAAATTGTTTCGCTGCTACTTTATAACTGTAATTTTGCTGCTGTTAATGAATTTTTTTGTTGTTTGGTTTTTTCGAGACAGTTTCTCTTTGTAATTTTGGTGCCTATCCTGGATCTTGCTCTCTAGACCAGGCTGGCCTCAAACCCACAGAGATCTGTCTGGTTCTGCCTCCTGAGTGCCGGGACCAAAGGTGTGAGCCGCTGCTGCCCGACCGCTGTTAATAAATCTTAATGTAAATATCTGATATACAGCCTCTGTGAAAGGTTCGTTCAACCTCCAAAGGGGTCTTGAACCACAGGTTGACAACTGCTACTTTAAAACATCACAGTGTGAAGAATCTTGTTTACAATTTTAAAAGGAAAATTACATTTTATGTGGTGTTGGGGATCAAACTTGGGGCTTTGTGCATGCTAGACAAGCCTCTACCCAATGAGCTCTGTCTCCAGCCCACTAAACCTCGTGTTTTAAATTTTCCTGTTCACTTTTAAATAGACATACAGAAACATAAAATTTTCCAGAGTTCTTGGGCACTAGGTGATGTTTTGATGATATGTATACATTGTATAATATCCAAATCAGGTTAAATGTATCTATAGCAAGAAACATTTTTTGCCGGGCGTGGTGGCGCACACCTTTAATCCCAGCACTTGGGAGGCAGAGGCAGGCGGATCTCTGTGAGTTCGAGGCCAGCCTGGGCTACCAAGTGAGCTCCAGGAAAGGCGCAAAGCTACACAGAGAAACCCTGTCTCGAAAAACCAAAAAAAAAAAAAAAAGAAACATTTTTTTCCTTTCTTTCTCCTGGGTATTGGCACTGAGTATCATTTCACTTTTTTGTCAGCCATTGCTGTGTCTCCTTTGGAAAAATAGCACTCAAGTCCTTTGTCTATTTTCTAAATAGTGTGTTTGTGCAAATTAATGTATGTATACATAGTTGTGTGTGCATTTATGTGTATGTTCATGTATATGTGTGTATGCTGTATGTGTGTGTATGTAGTCATGTTTGTGTACATAATTGTGTGTGTACATGTATATGTGTGTGTGCTGTGTGTGTACATAGTTAAGTGTGCACATGTGTGTATGTATAATATATAGCAATATACGTATATATAGCCTTGTTTTCAACATAAAAGCTGTAATTCTACTCCTATATTTTTTATGCCTTCTCAGATAGATAAACAGACTGGAACATCTCTTAAAGATTTATTTATTTATTATGTATACAGTGTTCTGTCTGCACGTTTGCCTGCATGCCAGAAGAGGGCGCCAGATCTCATTACAGATGGTTGTGAGCCACCATGTGGTTGCTGGGAATTGAAGTCAGGACCTCTGGAGGGGCAGTCAGTGCTCTTAACCTCTGAGCCACCTCTCCAGCCTCAGACTGGAACATCTCACTCCTTGGAAGACAGAATTGGAATAAAGGACAGGGCTCTCTTTCCTTGGTCAGTAGTTTTGAAAATAGATGGTTTAGGAGGAGAGGAAGAAAGATTCTGACACAAAGTGTTCTCTGAATTTACGTGGGGCTGAGATGAGTCACAGAGAGAAAAGCCGCTGTCTCCCATGGTCTCCTCTGGTGGGTTGGGAAAATCAATCAGATGTAGTCTGTTAGCGTCCTGTGTGCAGACACCTCTTCAATTGCAGGTTACTGGAAGGAAAAATGGCCAGCGATACACCAGGTTTCTTCATAGACAAACTTAATAAATACCGTCAGAAGCATGGAGTAACAATTACGTATAAAGAACTTGATACTACAGGACCTCCACATGACAGGAGGTAAGTTGCCATCAGAAAAGGTATGAGGAGGGCCAGAGAGGTGACTCAGTGGTTAAGAGTTCTTGCTGTGTATGAAGAGCTGAGTTCGAATCCCTAGCACCCACATAAAAAGCAGAGCATGCCTGAGTACGTGCCTGTAAATCCAGCACTGTGTAGGGCGGAGAAAGGAGCGTCACTGGGGCTTTCTGTCTTACTAGTTTAGCTCTAAGTTTAGTGAGAGACCCTGTCTCAAGAGACCAAGGCAAAGAGAGATAGAGCGGGCAACCTGGAGTCTTTGTGACTTCTGGGTGCACATAGACAATTCACTCCCCCAACATGTGCATACATCACACACAATTTACTGTAAACACACATATTCTCTCTCTCTCTCTCTCTCTCTCTCTCTCTCTCTCTCTCTCTCTCTCTCTTGCTCTCGCTCTCTTTAAAAAAAAAAAACCCAAAATGACAGAATGACGGAAAGAAGGAAAGTATGACACAGATAGGCAGATAATGGAGGTGTAGCTCCCTGTTAGAGCATGTGCTTAGAATACATAAGGCCTGAATTCAATTCCAGGCATTTGAAAGGAAAAATAAAAGGTAAAAACAAACAAACAAAAAACACCAAACGAGCAAACAATAGAAGGTCTGTCCCTATGAACATAGAGTACGAGGAGGACAACTACAGTGCAATTGAGAAGTCAGCACCTCGGCTCCTTAGGGGAGCCGCAGAGTCCTGGGAGAGTCCCCCTGACAGAGTCTGCTAAGCACAGGGGCTGGAGCAATGACTCAGTGGGTGAAGACATTTGCCACCAAGCCTGATGACCTGAGGCTTTCTCTGGGACCCACAGAGTGGAAGGAGAGGACAGATTCCCAAAAGCTGTCCTCTGATTTCCAACCAGCGTGTCCCGTCATGAGCGCACAGACGACACACGCAGACACATACCCCACCCCCCCGGTAAATAAATAGGAAAAAAAAACTAAGCGCAGTAGCTCATGCTTATAATCCTAGCACCTGGGTGGCTGAAGCAGGATTGTTGTGAGTTTGAGGCCTACCAGGGTTATATAGGGAGACGCTGTAAATAAATAAATAAATAAATAAATAAACAAACAAACAAATAACAACATCAAGTAGACAAAAGAAAAATGGGGGAAAAAACCAAACTTCTCCGTTTCAAGAAGACATTGAGGGCTGGAGAGATGGCTCAGCGGTTAAGAGCACTGACTGCTCTTCCAGAGGTCCTGAGTTCAATTCCCAGAACCCACACGGCTGCTCACAACTGTCTATAACTCCAAGATCTGACACCTTCACACAGTCATACATGCAGGCAAAACACCAATACACATAAAATAAAAAAATAAAATAAAGAAAAATAAAAAAGAAGAAGACATTGTTATTGCGGTAGATGCTTAAATTAAGTACATACTGAGCATGAGTTTGAATCCTGAAAGGTACTTGTGGGGCAGTGGCGACCAGAGCGCCTGTCCTGAGCTAAATTACAAGCTGTATAATATGTTGTAAATACTGTCTTTTTAATCAGGTTTACATTTCAAGTTATAATAGACGAGAAAGAATTTCCAAAAGCCGAAGGCAAATCCAAGCAGGAAGCAAAAAATGCCGCCGCCCGATTAGCTGTTAATATACTTAATGACGAAAATAAGGTGAGTAATTGGCTTTTCTACCCCTAGTCAAAGGGAAGCAGTGAATATGTTTGTATGTGTGTATGTATATATGTATATGTATGTATCATGTATGTATAATTTCTCTCAGTGAGAAAATACACATGCCAGTGTAAAACTATTCATTCAAAGTTTTATTTCTTTTTTTCTTCCTAACTCCATTTTTTCCTGAGTGAGAAATACACCAGGAAATTTGTTGACAAAATTGTGTCCTTCTCTGTGAGTGCTAGCAACACCTACGTGCTCTGAAGTTGAATACATGTGGAAAGATGTGACTGTTCAGAGGGACATGGGCTGGTAAGGGCTAGGAGGGTCCCTTCCCCCTCCGGAAGCAAACAGAACAGAGAAAGCCATGCAAGTCCTGGTAGGGAGAACTACAAACTTGGAGGAAAATGACAGAGAAGCAACATACATCACATTGGTGTTCCTGGAGATGCAAACAGGGTAAATAGCACATAAAACAAACAAACAAACTGTAAACAGGTCTATCTGGTCCCTGGGGACGTGAGGGAGGGTATATGGTTCTGTGCTTAGCATGCACAAGGCCTTGGATACAATTCGCTAGTATCAAACAGAGAAAGCTATCTGGAGATACTTCAGCAGAAAGTGTTATGAAATAGAGACATGGCATTAGATGAAATTAACTCCATAGGTAGAGAGACATACAGAAGTACCAAGAACAGTATCGATCCTTATGAAAGCATGGACCCGAGGGAAGAGGGGTGGGGACTTTACATCTGTCTGCTACAATGTCAAAAACCAAGAGACTGGAAACGTGGGTACAAAACAAGACCTGAACTGATTTGTGTGTGAGATGGGAAGATTGTCCTCAGACACTGGGAAGTTTTACCTTCCAAAATACTCCCGGATAATCTTACTTGAAGATGCCATCCTTATAATCAAGTCAAAAGCAACCAAGGAAAAAACACAAATTCTCTTATTAATAAGCTAAAAAAAATAAAATAAAATAGGGTAACCTCCTTCTCTCAAAGTGGGAGACAGACAACAATAACAATGAT
Source organism: Peromyscus leucopus (assembly GCF_004664715.2). Classification (NCBI taxonomy): domain Eukaryota; kingdom Metazoa; phylum Chordata; class Mammalia; order Rodentia; family Cricetidae; genus Peromyscus; species Peromyscus leucopus. The sequence continues at coordinate 26,941,598 of NC_051081.1, forward strand.
GGAAATTTGTGTAGAAGAACACACATAATAATAAGGATGAGGGGCTGGAGAGATGGCTCACAGGTTAAGAGCCCTGGCTGTTCTTCCAGAGATCCTGAGTTCAATTCCCAGCACCCACATGGTGCCTCACAAACACCTGTAATGAGATCTGGCGCCCTCTTCTGGCCTGCAGGCAGAACACTGTATACATAATAAATAAACAAAAATAATAAGGGTGAATGAGGGGGCTGGAGAGATGGCTCAGCGGTTAAGAGCACCCACATGGAGCTCACAACTGTTTGTAACTCCAGAGCTTCTGACACCCTCACACAGACATACCTCATGCAGGTAAAACACCAGGGAACACAAAATAAGAATAAATCAATTAATTAAAAAAAAGTAAGGGTGAATGAAACCCAAACCTAGTTCCTTGGTAAGGTCCATGAAGGAGAAACTTTGGACCACACCTGATCAGGTGGGAAACAGTGAAGGTTGAGACAATAACATTGTGCTCCTGTGGACATCTTTTCCTGTAAGTGGTGAACCAACATTGGGCTTTCCTTCCATCGTTTTCTCTCCGTTGAGTTTTACAAAGGTTGTGGCATGCTAGAAAGTGTTACAATACCATTTTCATAGAAAAAGAAGGGGTGTGTGTGGCTAGGGAGGGCTCAGATATCCAGAGTGTGTACTGCTCTTACAGAGGACTGGAGTTCAGTTCCCAGCACGTTGGGTGGCTCACCACCACCTGTAACTCCAGCTCCAAGGGATCATACCCGCCTTCTGGCCGCCTCGGGCACCCTCATGCCTGTGTGTGCACACACACATGCACATAAATTTTAAAATGAATAAAGGCAATAAATCCTAGAAAGTGAAATAAGAAAATGGGCTCGGTTTGCTTGCTTTGTTTTGGTAAGACAGTCTGGTCTCATGCTGGGCGGTGGTGGCGCACGCCTTTAATCCCAGCACTCGGGAGGCAGAGGCAGGTGGATCTCTGTGAGTTCGAGGCCAGCCTGGACTACAGAGCGAGATCCAGGACGGACTACACAAAGCTACACAAAGAAACCCTGTCTTGAAAACAACAACAACAACAACAACAACAAAAAAGACACCCTGGCCTCAAGCTCTCTGTGTAGCTCAGGCTTGCCTCAGACTCTCTATTTTAGCATAGGCTGGCTTCAGACTCTCTGTGTAGGTCAGGCTGGCCCCTGGCTTTCTGTGTAGCTTGGGCTGGCCTCAGATTCTCTGTGTAGTTCGGGTTGACCCTGATATATTTTTTTAAACATAATTTCTTTATTGATTCTTGGGGAACTTCACATCACACACCCCAATTCCCCTCATTTCCCAGTCCTCCTATACCTGCCCTCCACCCTTGCAATGTCCTCCTCAAAAGAAAATTAAACACACACACACACACACACACACACACACACACACACACACACACACAACTAAAACCAAACAAAACCAAACCAAACAAACAAAAAACCTTTTTGCTCCTGGGTCTTCCCTGCCTCTCCAACACCTCTTCATTCATCTTAGTGGCATTGGGAGCCGTAGTACATCACACAGTCTACCCTTTTGTCCAATCAGCTTGACTTGCAAGTGTTCATTGCAATGAGTCATGGGTCTGGTGCAAAGCCTCTGGTTTCTGGCACACCATCATCAGTGGGACCCATACCGAAACTCCTCGAATATCCCGCAGCTGTCCTGAGTCATGGAGACCCTGCAGTTCCTTTACAAGCCCAGGCGGGACATAGATAGGGTAGATGTTAGGCCTTGATCCTCTTGCCTCTGACCTCCCGAGGGAGACCTGGAATAACACACGTGCACCAGCACACCTAGCTTGGTTTTTCTTAGTGAAATTATAAAAGGAAAGTGAGTGACTTAACAAATTGTGTATTTATAAATTGCTAGGTTTTATATATATATGTATATATATATATATGTGTGTGTGTGTGTGTGTTTTTCGAGACAGGTTTCTCACTTTGTAGACCAGGCTGGCCTCGAACTCACAAAGATCCGCCTGCCTCTGCCTCCCAAGTGCTGGGATTAAAGGTGTGCGACACCACCGCCCAGTGGGAATGTATTTTTAAATATATATTATTTGTATGTCCTTTGCCATACAAAAAAGGGAAGAAAAGGACATAAGATGATATATATACTGCCGTTTTCTGAATTCAGCCATTGTGCAGTGTATACCTATTTCAAACATCATAGATATGTAATTTTCATGTGCCACTTAGGATTTCTTTAATTAAAGGAAGAATTTATTTTTACAGATTTTTTTCCCCTAATAAGTATTTAGTTACACTTTTAATAAGAAAATATAATTGGGAAATGCATAACACATTGTCTCTCATGTTACTCATTTAGGAATTTCATCTGATAATTCATGATTTGTACTAAACGTGTTTTTTTCTTTGTAGGTGGATAGTCAGACAGACGCTTCTGAAGGGTCGTTCGTTGGGAACTACATAGGCCTTGTCAATAGTATTGCCCAGAAGAGAAACCTGCCTATAAATTATGAACACACTGTCTCCGCCGATGCGCATTCACCCCAAAAGTGAGCTACGGTTTGGCTTCTCCTCCTGTTCCACTGTATACAAGCAATAGAACCGTGAGGCTTTCATTTGTAGTTTTCCGGAAGTATTTGCCCCCCTTTTTATACATTCATTATGGAAGGTTGGACATGATTTATAAACATCAAACGCTCAATTCCTGAGACTGCGGGGTCCTTTGGATCAATCAAATTTGGCTGATTTTTTTTTTTTTTTTTTTTTTTTTTTACAGTAGATTCTTTGTTTCCTTGGTTTTGCTTTCTGAAATTTCAGTTACCTTCCGTCAACAGGACAGTGAGCACGGTACAGGAAGCCGTTTTCTAGAGGAAGACCGCTTTCGCAAACCTGGGAGTGGAGCATATTGCACTAATTGTTGTAGTTGATTAGCTATTGCTAATCTTTGACTAGGTCTTGTTTATGAGTTAAACTTTATCATATGAAGAATAATGAGTATTTCTAGGGTTCCACACAATCTATGGTATCAGTCATCCATTGGCTCTTAGGATAAGAGGGGTCTGCTGATTTTTGAGGTGCATCTGAATGATTAGTCAGCTACACATTTCACAGAGTTCAGGATGCCTATGCATGAGGCATGCAGGGTTCTTCCCTTCCCTGAGGCCAAGGCAGCTGCAGCCCTGTGACCGCTGGTCTGCCCCTCTACGGAATGGCTCTCCCGTTTTCAGTTAGGGAGCAGCTTGTGTGAGTGTCTGCTCGCATTTGAATAGACGGACAAAATGCCATGCGTCAGCAGGCAGGAGTGGTCTTAGTCCAGCCGGTCGAATCTGGGAAGAAAGCTGCTGTTAGGGGTAGGATGTGTGGACAAGGAGTGGAGTCTGGAGCATCCTCAGGGAGCTGTCTTCGCCTAGCACTGTGCCCTCAGGGCTCATCCCCTGAGAGCCCCGCTGTGCCAACCGGGTTTTCTTTCCTATTTGAGCAGCTCTAGGAAATTCGCTGGATCTCCTCCTTTCCTCTCTCCCTCTAAATCTAATTCTTTGAGGCTGAAAAGAGTTTGTTTGTAAAACCATCACTTGGCATTTTGCTGTCAGATTTTCAATGAGCAAAAGAATTAGGTGTTTCCTGGGAAATGTAAACTAGGGTCTCAACCGTTTCTGCTTATTCAGATAAATTGGTAGCCATTCTTGTGGGGATTTAAATTATGTGAGGTAGGAAATATAGATATAGAGTTAAAATTAAAAATCAGATTAGTCTGATCTCAAGGCCTTTATGTGTCTATAGGGTTCTTTTTTTTTTTTTCTTTCAAAATTATTTTTGATATGTGAATGAACACTCACATTTTTTCCCCTAGATTTAATTGTAAATGCAAACTTGAGGAGACAACATACGGTGTCGGCTCAGGCGCTACCAAACAGGAGGCAAAGCAGGCGGCTGCTAAAGAGGCGTATCAGAAGCTGTCAGAGAAAACCTCAATGGTACGCGTTGTCGATTAGATTTAATTTGTACAGTTACGACTCCCTCTGAAGTTGACTTCAGGTCAGACTGTTGGCAGAAGAACGCAGGCGTTTGTCAGCTGCATACAGCATGGTTCCTGCGTTCTGTGTACCACCAATGATCCATGAACCGTGGAGACTCGGAGGTCTCGGGGACATGAGAGTTCTATGGGAATGCAGGATTGCTTTTAAAACTTAGCTCAAACATCTGTGAAAATGGATCAGTTTTGCCATGCTCTGTGATTGTGGTCTGGGTGGCTGTGGGGAGAATATGGGCAATAATGTGTGCCCCGCCGTGATGAGCCACCATCGAGGAGTAAGTTAGCTGCCTGCGAGCTTGCTAAAGGCTGCCCCTTCTTTCAGAGCGGTAACAGAGCATCATCTGGTTTTACCACATCTTCATCCAGTGGCCTCTCCAGCAGCTCGTCTCTAGCAAGCAATTCGTGAGTTTGGGTAGTAAATGTGGGGAGTGGGCTGGGGGTGGGGCGTGTTTGAGGCTGTGGATCCGATCCCCATCACCTCCCTTCCCCCACACTTGGTTCCCAGAACTCACACCAAATGGGTCACAACCACCTGCAACTGCAGCTCCGTGGAATCTAGTACCTTCTTCTGGCCTCGTGGGCCACCCAAACACACATGGTATTCACACACACACACACACACACACACACACACACATATATATATATGCAAACCTTCAAAAACCTAGACTGAATTCATAAAAGTTACTCTTTTCTTTTAGTAGTGCTTCTCTATCAGTATTTTCTGAGCAGTAAATACAACAATTGAACAAAGTACAACTCCTGAAGTGGATGGGCGGAGACAGAGGAACTTACCATGTGATCAGGCCCTCCGCTCTGGTGCCTGTATCAGTGAGGAGGGAAGAGGAGGGCAGACATGGCTGAGGGGAGAAGGGGGCAAAGAGGACCACGGATGTTGCATCAGCCATGACTCCTGGCCCTGATGGCATTCATCGGGTTGAAGACGCGAGGGTGAAGAGGGAGCCCGGCAGTATTGCTGTGTCTGGTTTGAGGTGATGTTTGAACATCCCACTGTGGTTGGCTCATCACCAGTGAGGACTGAGGGCCGGAGGGAGCGACCCAGGGGACCTCATTCCTAGGGACGTTCGGATTCTGGGGAAGAAGGGGATAGGAGGTGAGTGATGAGTGTGTTCGGGTGAAAATGGGAAGCAGGAAAGGGATGAAAAAAGAGGATCGTCGGAAGAGAACCAACAGGAGGTGTTTTCCATTCCCTGTCATCCTGATAGCTGATGCAAAAATATATAATGCCCAGCGCATGGCATAAAACCTGCTCTAAAGTTATACAGGTCACGGTTTTGTCTGAGTTTTGTATCTTATTTTATTTTTTTGTCTCAATTTTAGAAACCCGGAATCTAATGATGTGGGAGAAAATAAGCACACGGTAGACAGCAGGTAAGGGGAGTTTTCTAACCCTAAGCATGCTCATGAAACAAAGTTTCGTGATGAATAGCTGTGGCGTAGTCAGGCTTACCGAGGGGTCAGTGTCTCTTTGAGAAGTCCAGGTTTAAGGATCCAAGCGGAGCATGGCAAATGCAAATCTCTGCCGTGTTATCAGCTTTTCTGATATCCTTGGACGCTGTCAAAACGGAAAGCAAATAATCTTTATATCCGTTATTTAGAAGGAAAAGAATAGAGAGAGGAAAGGAAACGGGGGAGGGAAGGGGTAGAGGAAGGAGAGAAACTCCTGTGGGAATCGAAACCAGCCACCTGGACCTGTGTTCCAGCGCCTTACAAGGTTTCTCTGGGCAAAAAAAGGAAAGGAGGGTGGGAATTCATCTTCTGTAGATGACGTTTCGGGTGAACTTAAATACCTAAGATGAAGGGAGCCTGTTTGAATCAGCGGGACATTGAATGCAAGTTTTCAAAAAGAACCAATGATGCTTATTAAGCACCTCATATGTGCCCAGCACTTGTCTGGGCGTCAGGCTTATGATAGGAACAAATAGAGTAGAATTCTTCCTCTCAAAAGGTTTTGAGGTGATGACTGGCATTAAGGGGAGAGGTCTGGGGAGATGGCTCAGCTGTACAAACATCAGGGCCTAAGCTTGAATACCAAGCGCCCCTCTAAAAAGACAGGCGTGGCAATGCATACATTTATAAGTCCCACACTGGCAGGGAGTTATAACCAATCAGTGAGCTCCATGGATCCATGGCACTCATTGGCCAGCCAGCATAACCAATCAGTGAACTCCATGGGAAAAAAAAGCCAGGTGGTGGTGGCACACACCTTTAATCCCAGCACTTGGGAGAGAGAGGCAGGTGAATCTCTGTGAGTTCGAGGCCAGCCTGGTCTACAGAGTGAGCTCCAGGACAGCCAGGGATACATAGAGAGACCCTGTCTCAAAATATAGAACAACAACAACAAAAAAAAAAAAAAAAAATGTGGAGAGTCACTGAGGAAGACCTCTGTCATCAAGCTCTGACCTACACACACACACACACACACACACACACGCACACGCACACGCACACGCACACACTCACATATATACATGCATGCATTTCCGTAGTTACAAGATCTGTATTCACACATTTATACATGCATGCGTTTCCGTAGTTACAAGATCTGTATTCACACAGACACACGTACATCTGCAACTACAAAATTAGGCCAGAGTTAAAGAAGAACAGCAGTGCGATTAAAAACCGGAAACAAAGCCCTCCGGTCAGCCTTCAGTGGAGAAAGCATGAGCTTGGCGTGTAAGGAACAAGGACGCAGTGTGATGGGTGAGGTTGAAAGAAAAGCGGGAAAGTGCTGCCTGGCGCCTTATGCGCCGCCGCGGAAGGGCTTCCTGGTTTTTGCCGAATGCAAAGGCAAGGCTGTGGGAGGTTTAGGTGAGAGGGAGACATGATCAGGCCAAGTTCTCCTCGCTAAAGTAGGGCAGGAGAAGTGGGGTATCCGCCAGCAGGCCAGCGCGGCAGGAGCCTTGATGGCTGATCTGGGTGAAGATGCAGGAAATGAAGAGAAGCGGGCGGGTGGCGGTGATATGGGGTAGAAGAATTAGCAGGACTTAGTGACGGGATGTGGGGCCGGAGGAGGAAAGCAAACGGTTGTTCTAGCCCAAGAGGCTCAGGGCTTCTGCGCGCTGTGTGCTACCTGGGGCACACAGCTGAATGATAAGTCTAATACTTGGGAGGGGAATTTCTCCTCTTCTTTTTGCCCACTGGGAAGGGATACTTCCTGGTGTCTTAGGTGCAGCTAGAGGGGGTGATCTGTTGTATTGTCTATCAAAAGAGGGAGGGAAAGGAAAGGAAAAAGAGGAAGACTTTCTTGTGACTCAAGAGTTCTACCGGATGTTATTAAAAACAAGAAAGAAAGAGTCATTTTTTTTTTTGTTTTACTAAACGTCAGCATAACAGTAATATTGATCTTAACTAGGCTTAACAAGGACTATGAAGACATACAAGTAATTGGCTCAGGTGGATTTGGCCAGGTCTTCAAAGCAAAACACAGAATTGACGGAAAGACTTATGCTATTAAGCGAGTTACATACAACACAAGGTAAGTAGATGTCTGGCTGTTTTGAACACAATGTGTTGGACTCTCACCATTCTTTATATATCTGTCCCTCATCACTCACATTTCTTGCTGGTCCTCCTTAACTTTCATTACGCCTACAAGAGTTTGGCTTATTCTGAAATGGCCTGACCTTAAAGTGGGTATTTATTTCAGTTTAAAAATATAAATGCATCGTTTTGAGACAGCACTGGGCCTCGAAGCTGTTGACTTATTTGGTTTAAGGTGGTTTTCTCCATTTTCTCCATTTTGAGGGTCCCTCCTCTCTGATGTCTCCACTTTGTGTCAAGTTGAGGTAAAACCAGCCAGTACAGGGCAATTTCAAGAAACCATCACAGCGTTTTAGCTCTTGAGTGCAATCCCTGTAAAGTTTTCATAGTACCGAGTCTTAGTTTCTTTGTATAAACTAGTCCCTTGATATATGTTTGTCATACATCGAAAATTCTCAGTTGGATTCTGCTTGCTGCCTGGGTTACCTGCTTTTTCTCCCAAATGAGATTCGCTTGTAAAATCCAAAGATTTCCACGCATCTTCTAAACAGAATATCAAATATGATTTAGTTACTGAAAATTGTGTTATAGACACATAAAAGAAGACGCAAATAATTTTTAAATTTTGAATGTCTATCATTTAAGTCACTGTCCCCCCCACCATGTCCCGTGTCCCCCCTCCCCCCCCTGCCCCCCGCCCGAGCTGAGGATTGAACCCAGGGCCTTGCACTTGCTAGGCAAGCGCTCTACCACTGAGCTAAATCCCCAACCCATCTGTGGTTCTTCTACACATTCATTTTTTTTCCCTTTTGGGTTCTGGGTCCCGTGCTAACACTTGGTGTGGGAGCCATGGTGACTATTGGACGGAGGAACCTGGGTGGTTGTTGAGTCCTGTTCCTTGAGGTGTTCTGTAGTTATCAGGGATCGGTAACGACACATTTGTTTTCTGGGTTCTTTTAACTAGTAAGGCACTGCGTGAAGTAAAAGCTCTGGCAGCACTCAACCATGTCAATATTGTTCAATACCATAATTCTTGGCTGGGAGAGGACTATGATTTCGAGGAGAGCTTGGATAACGACTATGATTTCGAGCAGAGCGTGAGTCGGTAAGAAGAAATTCTCATAGCTGTGAGGGGACGGACGGCGCTTGTCATTTATTTTGTGGGTGGCCACTAGAGGGAGCTGTTGATCATCACCTTTTTTTTTTTTTTTTTTTTTTTTTTTTTTTTTTTTTTCCGAGACAGGGTTTCTCTGTGTAGCTTTGCGCCTTTCCTGGAACTCACTTGGTAGCCCAGGCTGGCCTCGAACTCACAGAGATCCGCCTGGCTCTGTTTGAGACAGGGTTTCTCTGTGTAGCTTTGCGCCTTTCCTGGATCTCGCTCTATAGACCAGGCTGGCCTTGAACTCACAAAGATCTGCCTGCCTCTGCCTCCCAAGTGCTGGGATTAAAGGCGTGCACCACCACCGCCCGGCTGATCATCACTCTTAATGATGAGAGCAACCTCCAAAAGATACTGTGGTCTCTTGTTCTAGAGGCAAAGAGACAAGGAATACTCTTTCCCTGTTCCTCTCTATCTTCCAAACTTGCTTTTAATTGCTTTGTTTTAGACTCACTGTGTAGCACAGACTGGCCTCATGGTGGTCCACCTGCCTCAGCCCCCAAGTAATGTGATCACAGGCCAGTATCCTTAGCTCAAACTTGCTTAAACAGTATTGGTAATGGGATGGAGGGATGGGTCAGTGGTTAAGAGCACAAATTGCTCTTGCAGAGGACCAAGCAACTCTGTCCGGTGGCTCACAACCACCTGTAATTCCAGTTCCAGGGTATCCTCTGCTGGCACCTGCATTCATGTACACATACCCACACAGAGACACAGACACATAGCTTGAAAATAAATCTTTTTATTTTTTTAAAGATTTATTTACTTATTATGTATACAGTGTTCTGCCTGCATGTGTGCCTGCAGGCCAGAAGAGGGCACCAGATCTCAGTTAGATGGCTGTGAGCCACCATGTGGGTGCTGGGAATTGAACTCAGAACCTCTGGAAAAACAGCCAGTGCTCTTAACCTCTGAGCCATCTCTCCAGCCCCTGAAAATAGAACTTTAAAAAAAAAAAACTTTTTAAAATTTCTTTAGTTGTTTTAAAAATCACGTTTGGCATTCCTGACCCCATTGTTCTCCATATAGCCAGTGTAGGTCATGTATGGTTTACCAGAGAAAAGACAGATTGAATATGTAGATGCTGAATCCAAAGGTCTCCTCTTCCTCCTCAGAGGCTCCCGGCAGCGCGTCTCTGGCGTGTGGCGGCGCCACTGTGGCAGAATGGTGAGCTACCAGAGGGTGTGCCCAGCTTCCGTCCCTAGTGCTTTGTTTTAGATCACCCCCTTCTGTAGGACTGGGAATTCTAAAAAACTGGCTTTTGCCTTTGCGAGTCATCCGGATTTCTTGGGGACAGTCTTCTCACAGAACTCCTGATGTCACTGGAGACCGCATCATTCACCACCTCCTGCCGGTGTCCCATCGCGTCCTTGTGCCCTTGAGAACTCCAGGGGTTACTGACCGTCAGTAGACAAAAGGCTTCATTAGCTTTCAGTGGATTATTGGCTGCATCTTCATATATTCTAGCATGTGTATGTTCGGGAAATATAAATTCGATATCATAGCCTACTTAGTTCAAAAGAAAATACAAACTGGTTAACAAAAAATCAGTCCTCTGGCTTCTGTCTTTATAGCAGCCAACTTATTGGCACATCTCTAGGAGTTCTCAATGGGCTGTCATCTGGGGCTTTATTTTTTTTTAAACCTCTTGCGTGAGCCTCTAATCCCCATGATGATAAGGATAGTACAGAACTCATTTTCTCATTTTTAAGGTGCCTGTTCTGTGCCCTTTGTAAAACAGATGTTCAGTTAACTGAAGATGAATCAGAGTGCTTCAAAATTGCTTGATATAAAAATGAAAAAGCTGGATTTCTGCAACAAGGACTACGCATACCTCTTATCGGAAATCATCAAAGATCTTCAGCATTAATAATATATAGGCTCATACTTTATAGATAAGCAATTAAAGCTCTGTATACTTGAGAAATTAAGATTATTATAAAATGGAGCCGGGCGGTGGTGGCACACGCCTTTAATCCCAGCACTCAGGAGGCAGAGGCAGGCGGATCTCTGTGAGTTCGAGGCCAACCTGGACTACAGAGTGAGTTCTAGGAAAGGCACAAAGCTACACAGAGAAACCCTGTCTCAAAAAAACAAACAAACAAACAAACAAACAAACAAACAAACAAGATTATTATAAAATGGTTTATTTTATTTCAAGTTTACGCTATTTTTGTTTGATTGTTTAGTTTTTTTTTTGTTTTGTTTTTCAAGACAGGGTTTCTCTGTGTAGTTTTGGTGCCTGTCCTGGATCTCGCTCTCTACACCTGTCCTCTACACCTGTCTCTACAGGCTGTCCTCGAACTCACAGAGATCCACCTGGCTCTGCCTGTTCAGTGCTGGGATTAAAGGCGTTAGCCACCACCACCACCCGGTCTTTATTCCAAGTTTATTACATTCAGATTTCCATTCTGAATCATGTTTTGGGTTTCATAAGATATGTTAGAGTTTTAAAAAAATAACTTCATCCCAATTGCTACTTTTAACATACCGTGAATTTTGTATCCAGACCAAAGACCCAGTGCCTTTTCATCCAAATGGAATTCTGTGATAAAGGAACTCTGGAGCAATGGCTGGAAAATGGAATGCTGAATAACACAGACAAAGATTTGCTTTTGGAATTATTTGAACAAATCACGACAGGGGTAGATTATATACATTCGAAAGGTTTAATTCATAGAGATCTTAAGGTAAGTGGCGAATAGATACATCATTTAATGACTTTAAAGTGTATTTTCTCTAGCTTTCAATGTGTGATGGCCTGTTGGTCATGATAAAATCACATTTCTCTAGTCTGCTGGAGTGGGTCTGGAACTTACCCCAAATGCCATCGCGTGCAACTACGTGGCAGACCTCCTGGGCCCGTGAACTTCTTGTGACACCAATCCTATTAGAAGTCTCGTTCCCTTCAGGCTAAAGCTTGATGGTCACTGCCTACTTGGAAACAATAACAGCTTTCACAGACTGAAAGTAACTGGCGGTCGCCAGGGATGGCCAGCTGCTGGGACCCAGTTTCGGCTGTTGCACGGCTCTGTTCCACTGTGGTTCAAGTCTTGTTCCTGAAGGCAGGCACGGCTGAGGAGTCCACAGCCTGGTCCTAGTGTCCCCTTGATTGGGATCTTCTACTTCATGGTTAGGAAAACTGTAGTCCCCAAAGCTTTCAAATGCCCATCATCCCTCTGGGTATGTTTGCTTTCATGGTCTGGACAATGAATTTCTCTGCTTTTCCTTTTCCTCTGCAAGAAAGGAGAGAGGCCAAGTTGCTCTGTGACTGCCTTCTTTATCCCAAACCTACCACGACTCTCAAGTCCTACCTGACAGCCTTGTTCATGTTCTTCACCGGACACGCATGCTTTGGTCCCGATTCCTTTACTGGGCCTTTCCAAATCACTCTGCCTCGGCCTTTTCTGCTCTAAGGCAGAAGAAGAACCTTATCCGAGTGTATCTTGGTGTCTGCGTACTCCACCTGTCTGAAACAGCCAGAACAAGGAGTGATTCAAGAAGTCCCTAGGAAAAATAAGTCCCCCTGTTTATAACTGCCTGCTGAACCGAGCTAGAATTAAGTGGCCTTCAAAACATATGAGTTCTTCTGTTTGCCTTGCATTTGTGAGCTCAGTAACTTGATATTTGAGTTCATCCATTTCTAATATTTCTCTGTACCAATATCTGAAAGTATTCTTGGAAGTTAGAACATTTTTTGAGGAATGTTATGTTCCAAAAGATAAACGAGGGCCAGGATGGATGGCACCTACTTGTAATTCCAACATCTGAGAGCCTGAGGCAGGAGGATTATGAGTTTGAGGCTAGCCTGGTCTACATACATAGACCCTATCTCAATAACATTTTAATTTTTGTTTATATTAGCTATCCCTTCACTTTGGTATAAATCATACATAGAATTAAATAAGCAATTAGCTGTGTGAGTCCGGGCTTCCTTCACATAGCTCGGTCAAAACACAACAGGCTGAATCAAAACAGATACAAGAATCCATTTGTCTTTTCTGTAAAACCAGATATGGAAGAAATTTGCAAAGTGTGTAAGAAAGCCTCATCAGATCTTTCTCATGTTTACTCAACTGTGTTATACATGGGAATATGTTATGAAGTATTCAACTCATAAAAGAATAAGAAATGAAACACAATTGTTCCCACACCTACTTACTCACTTGCAAGTAAATGAGAAGTTTGGGTATTCCTTCCAGGCCGTCTTCAGAGTGTGGAGTGAGTTCTGGAATGTTCTTCTCGACTCACCTGCCAGCTTTCCCGAACCTGCCCTGGTTGGGCCCTGTGGCATGAAGTGATCTTTTCTTGTGTCTATTTACAGGGAAGTTTTTTCTCTGGGTGTGGTTCATCCAGATCTGAGGTCCTTTCACCCACATCTTTCTGACTTTTCTACTACAATGCTGCTTCCTCTCATCGCAGAAATGACCAGAAAGATGTGCTTGCAGGTGTCTCCCAAAGAACGATGTTGAAAAAAGAACCATTCTTACACGAAGTCTCCAAGAGTTGGCTTCTTACTATGTTACAGTCTCCAGCTCCAGGCTACAGCGGGAGGGCCATGTGGTTTCTAGAGAGTGGGTATCCACTGCTTCTCCATATCTTACCTCTGTGCCAGGGAGGTTAGCTCCAGCCAGATCATCTGACCTAGCCTCTGCTCCCTGGATCAAGTTGACACACTTCTTCCCTGTTCCATAATCTCACATTTCATTTATTCATAATGTAACTGATTAAAGAAGACAGAGCATCGTTGTTTTTACTTTATTTAAAAAATTTTTATTTTCTTTTTTCAGTTTTTAATTTTTTGAGATAGGGTTTCTCTGTAACAGACCTGGCTGTCCTAGAACTCACTCTGTATAGACCCAGCTGGCCTTGAACTCACAGAGATCCACTTGCCTCTTCTGCCAAGTGCTGGGATTAAAGGTGTGGGCCACCATGCCAGGCTTGTTTTTTCTTTTTAATAAAAAGCAATCTTGTATTTCTCCTAGTCTCATCTATCTTAGATTAGATATTTACACAAATTCCATCTTCAGTTTCTCAGAGTTAGGCTACAGCTGTATTGGGGAGCAATCTCCTTTGTGGCCACAGCAAAGCTCTACTTCTGTGACTTCAGTTTAGCTTGGGAACACTGCCTCCCCACGTCTACCACACACAAATATCCTTCTTCTATTTCTGACTTTAGGTTCAAATCCACTGAGTGAACTTAAATCTCATTACTAATTTCTACACAGGGCTTCTCAGAAGCATTTCCCTGGGCTCCTCATCTCATCCCTCATTCCTTGGCTAGGCCCTCTTGTAGGTGTGTGTGTGTGTGTGTGTGTGTGTGTGTGTGTGTGTGTGTGTGTAACCGAACATTGTACTGAATGTCTAGTCTTTGCAAGAATGGCATAGATATTAACTTTGTCACCAATAATCTTCCTGTTTTCAGCCATGTGGCCACTTTATTTATTTGTTATGTGTGCACATGTACACGTACATACACATATATACACGTTTGGGCCAGTGAGATGGCTCAGTGGGTAGAGATGTTTGTTGTACAAGACTAGTGATCAAAGTTCAATTCCTGGAACCCACATGAAGGTGGAAAGAGAAAGCTGATGACACAAAATTGTCCTACACACACACACACACACACACACACACACACTTTAAATATGCCTAATATTGCATCCTAGAATGACTAGAGATGTAGCTTGTTGGTTAGAGTGCTTGCCTAGCATTCATGGAGCCCTCTAACTGTGCATAAACCAGGCAAGGTGACTCATCCTCTTAATCCCAGGACTCAGAAGGTGGAGGTGAAAGGATCAGATGACCAAGGTCATCCTTGGCTACATAATTGAGTTTGAGGCTAGCATGGGACATGTGAAACCTTGTAAACCAAACCAAACCAAACCACAGCCGCCCAAACAAAACCAAAGGAACTGCATAGAAAAGTTATTTTGTGACAATTATCAACTTCTACTTAACAAGGTGGAGGAGGTCTAGCCACTAAAATATTGTCAGCATCTGGGGAGAAATCCTGCATGGGATATTCTGCAGCATCACTGAGAACTGAGCCACCCAGAGACTCAAAACTGGCAGGGGTTTTCATTCCCATCAGACCCCGAATCACACCTGAAGCATTCCTTTGGCGGGGGGGGGGGGGGGGGGGGGAGGGGGGGGTATGGCTAGCCCTCTCTGGGATGGGGAGCTCTAACTGCCGTTCCCTGGACCTCTCACTAGATTAGGGTGTATGAAAGCAAATACTTTTACTCACACCCAACCTCCAGTCCTGGATCCCTCTTCTGGGACCCTGCAAAGTGAATCTTCACCTTACAGCTATTCTGATATTTGGAGGCAGGTGTGAAGCAAGCTACTTTCACTGTTGTTACGTCTTCTTCTTTCTTCAGTTGGCATTTTAGAGACGCAAGGCGTTAAATTCCCTGATTTGGGCTGCCCGTGGAAGGATAAATGCCATACAAATCAGTATAAAAGATTGCTAGGACCTGTGGTAATAGTCGGTTCAAATCGCATCTATTAATTTTTTTTTTTTATAGCCAAGTAATATATTTTTAGTAGACGAAAGACACATAAAGATCGGAGACTTTGGCCTCGCAACAGCCCTGGAAAGTGATGGAGCTCGAACAAAGGATACAGGGACTTGTCTATACATGAGTCCAGAACAGGTAAAAGCCCTTTCCTTTCTGTGTATATTTTACTTCTTTATTTTCTTACTCTGTGTGTGTGTGTGTGCATGTGGTGCATGTACAAATTCATGTAGGCGTGTGTACACATGTGCGGTGTGTGCGTGTTTGTACATGAGCATATGGAGACCAGAGATTGTGTAAGAGTGTCAGGCATCTTCTCTGGTAGCACTCCACCATAGATCATATATATATATATATATATATATATATGTGTGTGTGTGTGTGTGTGTATATATATATGTATATGTATGTATATGTATATATCATATATACACCATATATACCACATATATACCATACATACCATGTATATATACTACATATAACACACATACCATATATACAATTCATACATACTCCACATATACTATATTTATACACCACACATACCATACATATACCATAATGCCATGTATGTCTACCATGTATATACCATAGATATACCATAGATATCATGTATGTATATATTGTATGTATGAGTGTTTTGCCTGCCTGTATGTCTGTGTGTCACACGCATACAGTGCCCACAGAGACCAGAAGTGGTGTTGGATCCTCTAGGACTGGAATTACAGATGGTTGTGAGTGAACTGAACCCAGGTCCTTTGGAAGAGCAGCCAATAGTCTTAATGGCTGAGCCATCTCTCCAGCCCCCCATATAAAAATGTATATTAACAGTTATTTATTTTGTGTATTGTGAGAGAGGGAAGCGGGCCATTGCTGTTCATGAGGAGGTTCCAGGGAGGGGACTCAGGTCAGCAGGCTTGGAGGCATAAACGGTTACCTGCTGAATCATCTCACAGGCCCTCTATGTTATATTTTGAAACTGAATATGATGCATTCCCACTGAACCTGGAACTCCTCAATTTGGTTAGGGTAGCTGAACAATGAACCATCTGTGTTGCACGTAATACCCTAGGCAATTAAAATAGTGTACACATAGTTGTATAATGTGTTGTTTAGTGGTTAATGACTACAGAGGGAAAAGAATCTGTATATATTCCATATGCATGCAGTTTTATTTGCACAATGGATCTGCACTTGGTTGACTCTGCAGGTGCATGAACTGTAGATACAGAGAGCTAAGTGCCCTTCTTTGGTATGCTGTGGTAGACTCCTGGATGTGAAGCCAATGAATTGAGAGACAGTTGGTTTTCAAATGCAGGGAATGCTTCCAAATTGTCATTAAGAAATGATTATTGGTCAGGCGGTGGTGGTGCACGCCTTTAATCCCAGCACTTGGGAGGCAGAGGAAGGTGGATCTCGAGACCAGCCTGGTCTACAAAGTGAGTTCCAGGACAGGCTCCAAAGCTACACAGAGAAACCCTGTCTCAAAAAACAAAGAAAAACCCCAAATTGATGATTAATAAACTCCTATTAAAGTGCACAAGAATGCTGCTTTCTCATAGTCACAAGCCAGGGTGTGAGAAACCCTCAGCTTTAACACATAAGGAATGGTTTGTTTTTCTTTGTACTTTCTAGATTTGTTTAAAGATATTTAATCTTTTCATGTATTTACTTAATTTTTCCTGTAAATTCTCTAATCACGTATTTCCCTATTTTTCATAAATAGTCTGTCTTTTGCTATGTATTTGCAAGGAATCTTTCCACGTTTTGGGTGATAGTTCTATGTGTGATTCCATACTGCAATTTTTTTCTCCCCATTAATTCTTTGTTTAGGACACTATTTGTGGATTAGAAGGTTTTGTTGTGTTTATCCGTAGTTTCTTGATGGTTACCAGTCTTCTCATTTTTACTTTGGAGACATTTCATAGCAGAAGATGATAATTTTTTTCTAATACTTTGACCTATTTTGAATTAATTTTTATATATGTACGTGGAAGGGCTGTCACCTGATTTCCCCATTTATAATATATAATTACTTCATTACCATATGGTAAATATTTAAAAATGCCATTTTAAGTAAAATTCATGGAGACAGAAAATGAAAAAGAGGTTATGAGAGAGCTGGGAGAATTAGGGAATTAGTTGTATAATACATGCAATTTCTGTTTGGCATGATGAAAAACATTCTAGAAATCGGTAGTGGTGATGGTTTAAAAAAATGGTGAAAGTGCTTATGGCCATGGAACTGTTCACATAAAATGATTAATGTAGTAAATTTACTATCTTAACAATTTAAACGTATTTTATTGGTATATATTCACTGTGCTGAATTTCATAAAGAAAACCTCTAAGTACATCACATACTTTTACCATATCCCTCCCCATATCTCCCCCTTTCTGTCCCCCCCCCCTCTGCCAGTCTCCATTCTCCCTTGGCTGCCTTTCTACCGTGTGTGTGTGTGTGTGTGTGTGTGTGTGTGTGTGTGTGTGTGGTGTTGGTTTGTGTATTAGTGTACTTACATTACATAGATCTAGGATCCATAAATGAGAGATAATGTGGTATTTTTATTTCTGCAGGGGCTCTTCCTTTTAATATGATTGTATCCAAGTGCATCTGTAGCTGGAGAGGTCCTGCCTGGCCCATGGGGATGAATCTCTCCTACCCACGTCCTACAGCCACTTGGTCCCAAGTAAACACACAGAAGCTTATATTATTTACAAACTGCATGGCCTATGGGTCAGGCTTCTTGTTATCTAGCTCTTATAACTTAAGTCAACCCATTTCTATTCTAAATGTTGCCAAGTGGCCGTGGCATTATCGGTCTGCTGGTATCTTTGTTGCTCTTTGGGCAGCGGGCTGGCATCTCCTCCAATTCCATCTTTCTTTGTCTCATCTTCAGTTCAAATGTGCCACCTAACCCTACCCTGCCCTGCCATAGGCCAATGCACCTTTATTTATCAACCAATCACAGCAACACACATTCACAGCATACAGGAAGGCACCCTGCAGCATGCATCTATTTTCTTAAACATTAGTTTTATTTTTTACATCTGAATTAAACTCCATTTTGTGTGTGTGTGTGTGTGTGTGTATATACATACATACATATATATATATATATATATATATATATATATATATATATAAATATAATCTATCTTACATTTTCTGTATCCATTCATCTTCTGATGGCCACTTGGGCTGATTCCATAACTGGACTATTATGAATAGAGCTGTGGTACACATGGATAAGCAAGTTTCTCTATGGTCTGTTGACTCCAAATCCTTAGGGTAATTACCCAGGAGAGTTACATCTGAGTAAGATTTCATCTCACTCCAATCAGAATGACTATTATAAAGAAAACAGCAGCAAATGCTGATGAGGATCTTGAATATTTCCGTATGTTTCTTGGCCATTCATTCCTTAGCTTTTGAGAACAATCTGATACTTTTTTATTAGCTCCATTTATTGAATGGGATGTTGAATTCTTTCTGTATTTAGTTTTTGGGAGTCTTTATATATTCTGGATATTAGAAATTTACTGGACGCTTAGCTAGCCAAGATTTTGTTTTTCCTTAGGTGATTTCTTTACTCTGGCAATTGTTTCTTGTGCTGTGCAGAGCTTTTTAATTTTATGCAATTCCATTAGTGAAATCTTGACATTATTTCCTGGGCTGTTAGAGCCCCTTTCCAAAAAGTCCTTGCCTATGCCTTTATCTTTTAATGTTTTTTCATATTTCTTCTAACACTTTCACAGTTTTAGGTCTTTAATTCAGTCTGAACTGATTTTCGTGTACATAGACAAAAAGGTCACGCTCACGTGAGCACACACACACACACACACACACACAGGGAGGGGGAGAGAGAGAGAGAGAGAGAGAGAGAGAGAGAGAGAGAGAGAGAGAGAGAGAGAGAGAAGAATGAGAATGGAACTCTAATTTTCCAGGACCACTTGTTGAAGATGCTCTCTTTTCTACAATGTATGCTTTTGACATCTTTGTCAAGATCAGGTAGCTATGTGGGCTTAATTTGCGGTCTTTTATTCTACTCCATTATTCCACATTCTTCTTCTGGGTCGCCCCTGTTGTTTTTTAAAAATGATAAGTATCACTGGTTACCATATGGAAAGGTCATGAGGCATGAGCCACAACAAAACCCAGTATCAGAATTTTATTGGGGGGGGGAGGACGACAAAAGAACCAGGCCTGGGGAAGAAGCACATGCAGAGAACAGAGAGAGAGAGAAATAGAGATGGGGGGGGGGCAAGAAAAAACAGAGAAGAGATAGTGAGGGGAAGAGAGAGGAGAGAAGAGGGGGAGGAGTCTGTGTCCAGCTTTTTAAGGACTCCTGTGAACATGCACAGGTGGGCTCACGGAGCTACGCCATGCATGTGCTGATTACGTGACCACATCGTGCACATGTAATCACCAGCGCACACTGATGACGTGAGATGCAAGACCCCTTACTTAGCTCCTGAACTGCGCATGTGCAGTCATGGAGCTAGAGGAGTGGCAGAATCCTAACAAACACCCTCCTCTCCCATATTTTTTTGTTACTGTGTTTCTGTAGTATAACAAAATCAAATATAGTGATTCTCCAGTGATGTTCTTTTTGGTAAGGATTTTTTTTTTTTTTTTTTGGCTCTCTGGGATCTTTTATTTTTCCAGATGAATTTCAAGATTTTTTTTCTTTCTGCTAAGTATGTTATTGGAATTTTGATGGGGATCACAGTGAATTTGTAGATCACTTTTAGTATAATAGTATTTTCAAAGTTAATTCTACTGATTCACCAGCATAGGAGGTCTGGGTTTCCCTGTGTAGCCCTGGCTGCCCTGGAACTTATTCTGTAGACAAGGCTGACCTCAAACTTAGATATCCTCCTGCCTCTGCCCCCCAAGTGCTGGGATCAAAGGTATGTACCACCACACCCAGCATAGGTAATGTTTTGAAGCTATCCTCAATAAGATTGATTGATTCTCTTAGCACATTCATTATTAGAACATAGAAAACCTACTGATTTCCTTTAAAAAAAAAAGATTTATTTCATGTGTATGAGTTTTCTTGTATGTATGTATATATGTGTACCATAAGCATGCCTATTATAGGTAGAGTCCAGAAGAGCATGTCAGATCCCCTGGAACTGGAGTCATGGATAGCTACGAATCACCATATACCTATATTGGAATTGAACTCAGTTTCTTTGCTAATGAAGAGAGTACTTGCAACACCAGAGCCATCTCTCCAGCCCCCAAACTAATGATTTTTGAATTTTGACTTTGTATCTAGTTATGTTTTTGGTCGAATCTTTAGAATCTCTTATGTACAGGATTGTACTGTCTACAAATGGGGATTTGGCTTCTTTTCTTATTTGAATTCTTTTATATCTTTCTCTTGTCTAGCTAAGAATTCAAGAACTATATTGAATATGGGTGGAGAAAGTACATCCCATTGTCTCATTCTTAATTTTGGTGGGAATGCTCTCAGTTTTACCATTTAGTAAAAAAAAAAAAAAAAAAAAAAAAAAAAAAAAAAAAAAAAAAATGGCTGTAGATTTGTTTTAACTAACCTTTATTGTGTTCCTTCTTCTTGTGGGCTGCAAGAATATATCACAGAGATTCAGTGGTGCATTAAAGCTATACTTTGACTGGCCAAGGGTCTGTCAAAAGGCAAGCCATGTATGATGAAATAGTTGGTGTTATCCAGTTTTTAATAGTTCAGCTGTCTTCTGCTATGAAATCTTTGGGTGCCCAAATACTATAGACCATTTGGCAAACTGCTAAGCTTCTCAGAAGCTAAACCTCTAGATATAACCCCCTCCAATCCTCCCCACCCTCCTCCCGGGTCTAGGAGATAAGCAGGCTACTCGATGCATAGCTTTGTTTATTGTGCAAATCAAGTTCACTGCCCCAGAGCAACTTCTTAGATCAAAGGGGTTTCCTCTCACCTGGTACTTCCAGCTGTGATATAGGTTGACTAGCTATCAGTACTCCTCCCCCGCCCTGTCAGGACACTGGCAGCAGAGGAAGACAGTGGCAGTTTCATTTTTAGTGACTTCTAGATTTCCTTACCCTATCACCTGTAAGTTTATAGTTTGAGCACATTTAGGATAGAATCAATGTTTTCACCTAACCACAGTAAGGATATATTCCTAGCACATAAATTCCTTCTCTGATTTATTCCAGCTCCTATTTAAGGGCGCCTTTATTCTCTTCCCCTTTTTGGGTTGTAAATGGCGCTGCCAGGAAGCTTCTGGTGGGGACCCTGCAATTCTCATGTTGTATTGTAAACATGAAGGTGTTGCTGTCTTGGGAAAGATATAGACCAGTCTGAGAGAACCAGAGGCAGAATGATGGTGGTAGACAAATAAACAAGTGGGATGAAAGAGCTCTGTGTATCTTGATTCATTCCCATGCTGTTAGTAGTGTCTATTCTGGGCCCCGGGGAAGTGTAACATTAAGGCTGGTCCTGTAATATTAAACGAAACCTTCTATTCCTATGTGATGGTTAATCTTGGTGGTCAACTTCATGAGCTACAGAATTAACAGACATTTTAATGTAATCTATAATTTATAGCTATTTTTTCCTCAAAAGGCATAGAGATTTATATTAGGCGAGTAACAAAGACAAATGTATTTTGGCTTTCAGATGTCTTTACCGGAATATGGAAAAGAAGTGGACATCTTTGCTTTAGGACTTATTCTAGCTGAACTTTTTCACATTTGCTACACTTTTTTTGAGAAAACAAAGGTAAATATCCCCAGAAAGAAGTAAGTCCTTCGAGCTCTACTAAGATTGCCATCTGGGGAGGGTGTGTTGGACCACATTACTTCTGGTTCTAAGTGAAACATATATATTCTCTTTCAAGTGTTGACAACCATTTTGCTACAGATGAAAAGCTTTGGTTTTCTATAGAATATGTATATATCCCATAAGATTTCTATTTGAGGATGCCAACAATGTTTCACTGATTCATGCACGCACACACACACACACACATGCTATTGCATGCTTACGGGGGTCAGAAGACAATTAACCTGGGATGGTTCATTCTAATAGTCTGAAATAGAAAGCATGCAACCCCCAGCATGGAGATACAAATGGGAAATGTGTGTTGGGAATAGCAGGCAATGTGGTTTTATCTGAAGCTGATGATTGGTGTGGCTGGAAAGAAAGGTTGAGACTTCACTGAGGCAAGACCTTGGGCTTTGTTATGTAGGTGGGTAGATGATGGGGAACTCCTGGATATCCTAGTTGGAAGCTCAGGAAAGGGACTTGCCTGGAGTCCACAGCCTTCTTTTCCCTAAAATAGGGATGATGAAAAGATGTATTGCCTCGCATTCCACAACAGAAGGAAAATGATGGACCTCATGCACTCAACACTTCAAAGCATTGACCAACTCTTAGGATGGTTAGAAGATGGGGGTAGGTCTAGGGAGGGGAGTTCTGCTCGCTCCTTGACTAAAGAGTCCTACATTTAAGGAATATTCTAGATTTAGTGATTCCCCAGCCATCAGTGTATTTAGTTTTTCTTCCCATGTAAATGGCTTCCTAGTTAATCCATCCATTTGTTTTATTTCAGTTTTTCGAAAAGCTAAGAGAGGGCATCTTCCCTGATACATTTAACCACAAAGAAGTAAGCATTTGAAAGTCATCCGTTTTTTTTTTTTTTTTTCCACTGCTTTCTTTCTTAGTACTGACTCTTAACTGTAATTACAGAAAAGCCTTCTAAGGAAATTACTCTCGAAGGAACCCAGGGAACGACCTAATGCATCTGAAATTCTGAAGACCTTGGCTGAATGGAAGAACAGCTCGGAGAAAAAGAAAAGACACACGCATTAGGACCTTCCTGAAAAAGTGCTCCGCTTCTGATATGTGGTTTTCCTTTAGCTACCTAATATCTGAGAAGGAGCATTGTGGATGTTGTACTTTTCTTTCCTTAAGTTTTTAGGAAGCTTAAAGAAAAATTTCTTGTACATAGGTTTTCTCTCTCTCTCTTTCTCCCTTCTTTTCTTTTCATTTTTGTTGCTGGTACTTCAAAAACATTTTTAAAAAATTCTTTGACAATTCCAAACACGTGTTGCATTGCATTCTCATCACATTCCCGCCTTCCTCAAGCACTTCTGCCAACAACATGTCTGCTGCTGTATATGCGAACCACGTGAACTGTAGACTCTGAATACGGGAGTCCAAATAAATCTCTGTGTCCTTAAGTTGCTTCTCTCAGGTAGTTAGTCACTGTGATGAGAACGGTGATGAAATGGTACCGGAAACAGGGTTTTGCGGCCGTACACCTGCCATGCGGTTCTCAGGCTTTCAGAACTGCTTGGTGGGAGGTATGTGGAAGAGTTTGGAGCTGCAGGCTAAGGACGTCCTAGAATGCTGTAAGTGAAACTTAATGCGGGAACTCTAGGTTTCCGAGAAAAGGAACCCGTTGGGAAAGTAGACTAGATAGAGGACATTTGTGTTAAAACTCGAAATCAATCATTTGTTTGGTGGAGGAAATCTCAAGACATTCAGGCTGGGGCACGGTGGCCGTTTCCTGCTTGTAGCCAGGGCTATAGGGTGAACGAGGAAAGAAAGCGGAGTGGTAGATGTGAAACACCATGGAGATTTGGAAAACGAGTGCCTTCAAAGACAAGGAGGGTCCAACGTGGCGGCAATAAGTGTTAAAGAGGAACCGTGTACTTTTACACTGTTGGTATTATAGGAACAGGACTGCACTCATGGAAGGCTACGGAGTGTGAAAATGAAAAACCCTCTGAAGGCCTCTCATTCAAAAGTTCCAGCAGGAATACCCAGAGGAGCAGTCCGCCTGTCTGTCTTTGTGCGGGAACTCGGAGAATGCTACAGCCACAGCCCGAGGGGCTCATTTACATTACAAGGTGATGGCAGGGCTTGGCACGTCCATATGATGCTTTTCAGGAAAACGTGAGGGCCATAGGGTCAGAGATGCTCGTCCCATGGTTCCAGCACAAGCCTGTGAGGACAATATGGAATTGGGTGGTCAGACTCCTTGAAGAAAAGCTGAGAGGCTGTTGCGTGAGGCGATGAAGGTGAAACCTACATTGTAACGGAGAGCGGGGGATGTTGGAGATGACCAGACTGCAGTGGTCACTGACAGGAGCCAGCCCAAGAGAAAGCCCATGAATGGTTCAGGCAGCCCGACTGTAGGAAGCTAACTGGAGCCCAGATGATGCCACTGTGTATTCCAGATACTGGACACTGAGATGCAGCCTTTGTTTGCCTTGCTTGGATTTAGTCTTGCATTGGTCCAGTCTTTCCTTGCTGTTCTTCCAGACTTACTTGATAGAATGGGGATGTTCATTTTGCGTCTTTGTATGCTGTAATATTTATTTTGTAGGGACTCACACTACAGAGTTTCCCTTGCGTCTCAAAGCACTCTGGACTTTTGAATGGTGTTGACTATTAAAACTGAGGATTTTCGAGGTGGGACTGAATGTATTTTTGCATTATGAGATGGCCACGAGCCAGCAGGGACTTGGACACACCTCCACCACCATGAACTGAGGCTTCTGACAAATCTTTCCTGCCATGAAGGATAGTATCATCTGAAATTGAGTCAAATCTCTTCTCCTTCAGGTTGCCATCTGTTGGGATTTTAGTGACTAGAAAAGTAGCTAACATTGTTTACAGATGCCATAGCAACAAGAACCATCCATAATGCCTTCAAAAGGAGAATGGATTTAAAACTTATATATTGGAGAATGAATGAACTAAAGTTAAATGTACTAACAGTATATTAACAGTGTAATTTTAAGTAGGCAAAAGTCTTAAAAAACGCTTACCGAAGGAAACCATTCGCATAACATTCCACAACATATAAACAAGATCATTAAAAATGCCTTTAAGCCGGGCGGTGGTGGTGCACGCCTTTAATCCCAGCACTCGGGAGGCAGAGGCAGGCGGATCTCTGTGAGTTCGAGGCCAGCCTGGGCTACCAAGTGAGTTCCAGGAAAGGCGCAAAACTACACAGAGAAACCCTGTCTCGAAAAACCAAAAAAAAAAAAAAAAAAAAAAAACGCCTTTAATCCCAGCACTCGGAGCAGAGCCAGGTGATCTCTGTGAGTTCGAGGCCAGCCTGGGCTACCAAGTGAGTTCCAGGAAAGGCGCAAAGCTACACAGAGAAACCCTGTCTCGAAAAACCAAAAAAAAAAAAAAAAACGTTTTTTTTAGGATGCTCAATAAATACGGTGAGATGGAAAAGGTAGCTAGAGGAGGGAGCAATACTAAATGAACAAGTGGTTGACTGAGAAGGAAGATTCTCAGTCTTTTTAGCTTAAGTACATTC
This sequence comes from Peromyscus leucopus, assembly GCF_004664715.2. Classification (NCBI taxonomy): domain Eukaryota; kingdom Metazoa; phylum Chordata; class Mammalia; order Rodentia; family Cricetidae; genus Peromyscus; species Peromyscus leucopus. The sequence goes on from NC_051081.1 coordinate 26,967,128, forward strand.
TCTATTATAACAAAGTCTGGAAGAAAGAGGGCTATGCTGTTGGCAGTAGCTGGGAACAGGAGACTGTCCATCTAGACAGGCAAGATCACTTCCTATAGACCAGAGGACTTGGAAATGCCACTTAAGAGACTTCCAGGAACGTGAAAGACGTGGAAGCGTAGAGAGGACAGCTGGGCAAGGTGAGCGAGGGCCGGAGTACAAACTCTGGAAAGAATGCACACAGGGGAACACTGGGCACAGCAGACTTCAGCCCCAAACTGCAGCAGGAAATGCAGCATCCTTGGAAATCCTGACTCAAACTTTCGAGCAGTGAATCACCATTACAAACTGTCATGTCATTTTAGTTTTTAAAGTGAGCCACATGTAGGCTTCCCAGGGGCTGAGAAGCAGTAAGGGCATGTAGCTTTTTCTTGACGTATTCATAAAAAGCATTTGCTATGTTTGCCGACGCTGAGCGCGGTAAGGCGAGGTTCATCACTGGATGCTAAAACTACAGAGTGAAAAAGTGCTAGGAAGAGACCATCCAAGAGTTCAAAAGGTGACCATGTAAGATACGTGTCACCACAACAGCGATGCGATTCAGTCTGTCATCACCCAAAGTAGAACTTTGATGATGATGTGCGGCTCCCAATGTTGTGTAAGGATTAGTTTTGTCCCAAATTTATAACTAAAGTTAACAATCATGAGGAAATTATTAGGCAAACCCCGAATGTGGTTACTCTATTAGATAATTTGTTTTCTCTCTCTCTCTCTCTCTCTCTTTTGGTTTTTCGAGACAGGGTTTCTCTGTGTAGCTTTGGAGCCTTTCCTGGAACTCACTCTGTAGCCCAGGCTGGCCTCAAACTCACAGAGATCCACCTGCCTCTGCCTCCTGAGTAATGGAATTAAAAGGCGTGCACCACCACCACCCGGCTAATTTGTTTTCTTTAAGACAATTTAACACACGCGCGCGCACGCGCGTGCACACGCATATCCATGTCTTTGTGTGTGAGTACGGTGACAGCAGAGGTCGAAAGGGTCCCTGGCGCTGGAGTGACAGAGGAAGAAGACAGTACCTGTGATGTTAACCACTGGCAGACACAGGCGAAGATGGATAGCGGTTGACATATTATGTACATTTTTCAATGTTTTTCTAGGTGGGATGAAATCTCTTTAAAAACAAACTACTATTATCTGGTTTGAATGAATAAAGCTATATTTAAGAGGAATACCAAATAATGTGGCCAGTGAGAATGTAGCATTTTACCCTTCCCTTACTGATATTTTTACACTGTGGAATAAGTATATTATCTCTTAGTATCTTTTTTTTTTAAAGATTTATTTCTTTACTTATTATGTATACAATGTTCTGCCTGCAAGTATCCCTGCAGGCCAGAAGAGGGCGCCAGATCTCATCACAGATGGTTGTGAGCCACCATGTGGTTGTTGGGAATTGAACTCAGGACCTTTGGAAGAGCGGCCAGTGATCTTAACCTCTGAGCCATCTCTCCAGCCCCAAGCGTCTTTCATTTACTTCTGAGGATATATGGTCTCAGTCTCCAAAAACCAGGAGATAAAAGTATCTTTTTAATCACAGCAACAGTGGGGCAAAGTAGCACTCACTTGCTGATTCCAGGCACAGTTTTGAAAAAAAAAAAAAAAAAAAAACAACAAACATTTTTACCTAGTTGCTTCTCTAGAAATAGACCTAGGAAATCTTACCTCAGACCAAAGACATCATTTCTATTAAATATCCATACATAACAAATGCACACATACATAAAGACATGTGGACTTAACATAAATGTCTAGCAAATATATTCATCCTGTTTACAAGTACACGCTGTGCACATATCTACATGCGACATGAGAAACCTGAATGTCGGCTTTCCCAAGTCACCATCTGCAGACTTGCTAGACAGACTCACAACATCCAGTCCCTACCTGAACGTTCACCATAACGTGAGGCTCTTTGGCACGTTAACATTTTAGTATAAGAGAAAATATTTTCATTCAATATTAATTCTTATAACTCTTCAACTTCAAATACAGATGAGAGTGATGAGATTGTATAACATTATATGGTTCTAACAAATAATATTTTACCTTTGTTGTTACACTTATGCCTTTGTTTTTTGTTTCTTTGGTGGGAAATTTTAAAGTGAATCTCAGGCATTATAGTGTTACGGTCGTAAATATTTAAAAGTTGACTTGTTAACAGACAAGTTCTTTGTACTATTAACAAATCCACTAAGAAATGTAATTATCATATAATTAGTCTGGATCATTTTACAATCTCAAAACTGTCTTTTGTATAGGTTGTTTAAAATCGAAAGGGTCCAAGATTACATTTGGTTGACATGATCTTTTCCTGTATAGCATACATCCTGTGTTTTCTTTTCTCTCAGTGTTCGCTGGAGGAACTAGCTGTGTGTCTGTAGCATGTCCTCTGCTCCGAAAGTGGCCCACGGTGTCCCCATGGGTAGATGGATGTAGTTACACTCGTATTGGCTTCAATTCTAACGGAGAGCCGTAATAGTCCTGGGAGACAAACAAAATGCTTCTGGAATATGTAGAGCCCCACGGATGTTAATTTAGTTGTGGTGTATTGTAATTTCCTGTACTTGCAGTACTTTACCACAGGGTCGGTCATTTACATGGTATACACTTACGGCAGTTTTTGAGGCCAGAAACTTAAAATGAGATTCAGCAGCTACGCTCCCCAGAGGCTGCCATCATGAATCCTGTGCGTGCTATTTCCAGATTAAGGCCCAGCTACACAGATCCGCTCACAACATGCTCTGACACTCATAGTCTTTCAAGCTGTTTGTACCTGAAATTCCCCTCAACTTAAACAAACAGTAAGTTTTACAAACAGTGAGATGACTTAGCAGGTAAAAGCACCAAGCCTGATGATCTGAGTTCAATCTCCTGGCACCTGCACAACACAGGAGGAAAGAAGAATTGACTCACACAAGCGATCCTGGGACCTCCACACATGTCCCATGGTACATGCCCACGCCCATACCCACATTCACATCACCTCATCAAATAAATGCAGTAAAAATGTTGTGCGTTATAATTCACATTGCATACAATTCATTTACCCAACACCTACAATTTAACAGTGTTTATTCAGAATTGCATCAAGACTACGTTCAATCTTAAAATATTTTTTGTCACCTCAAAGGAAATCCACATCCATTAACAGATTCATCACCTTCTCCCAACTCTAGAAAACCACCAATTTGTTGGGTGGTGGCGGCGCAGGCCTTTAATTCCAGCATTTGCTAGGAGGCTGGAGGCAGGTGGATCTCTGTGAGTTCGAGGCCAGCCTGGTCTACAGAACGAGTTTCAGGACAGGCTCCAAAGCTATACAGAGAAACCCTGTCTTGAAAAACAAAAAACAAAAAAACAGAAAAAAAAGAAAAAGAAAACCACCAGTCCACAAAATCACCAATCTGCTTCCTGACTATAGATCTGCCCATTCTACGCATATAAATCAATAGACCATACGGGGGTATTTTTCATATAGTATTGTTTCCAAGTTTCATCCACACTGTAGCATGTCTCAGTAACACATTCCTTTTTGCTGCCAAATAAGGTTGTGCTGTATGAATATATAATATTTTATGTATTTGTTCAATAGACATCTGGATTGTTCATTCTTTGACAAATATAAATAAGATCACCCAAGGCAGATAACTAGACTTGCGTGGTTAGAACTGCTGAGTTACAAAGTAGCTGCCTGCTCACAGCTTTGTGCAGGCCAAGTTGTGTCCATCGTTCAGAACCCAAATTTAGTGCTCTGTTGTGTCCCGTGGTCTCCCTTAGTTCTGCCATGGTTCAGTGCTGCACTGTGCTGACCCGTTTGGGTTCACTCGGTCACTCCTCTGTAATGGTTTCCCTCGGGAAGCAAGGGCAGGCTGCTGCAGACTCTTGGAATTAAAAAGAAAAGTGGATATTCAGGAGCTGCCCTAGATCAGTTGAAATAAGCCCACTAGAGGAGAGCCCTGAGCACGTAAACTTTGAAAAAAGGCCCATGACTTTGATGTCTGATCTTAGACATGGTCCGGGAGAATGGAATCCTCTGACCCCTCAGTTCCTTCCTTTCCACAGAGAAGAGTTTTATCTGACAGGGCTACTGACGTAAAGAACTGATCATGTGTGGCTCAGCCTGTGGTGTGCTCCTTACCCTGGAGGGCCAACACACCAAGATAAAACTATTTCTTCAAGACAGTGGTCCTAGAACACAAGGTAGGCCCTTGCTCTCCAGGCAGAGGACAGGCATGCGGTTTTCTCCAAATAAGAACTATGAAGGAAGTCTGATTTGAGAAAGTGGCCTTGTTCTGTATTTCAGCTTCAGGCTGATAAGCTTAATTTGTGGTGCTGTGACTGAACTTGGGGGCCGTGTACGGTCTTGGCAGGCATTCTACTATTAAGGTATGTCTCAAGCCCTAAAGCAGACCAATTGATTTCCTGATTCCCAGAAAGCCTTATTTCTCAATTTTTCCCAAGTAAAGAGGGGGGGCTAAGTGTGTTACCTGCTGGTACGCCTCTACAAGCATCGCAATACTAGCATAAATCGTAATTGTCCATGTCTAGGATACTTGTATTTTAAAGTAACAGTAACTTTTCCCCAAGTCAGTGAGCAATTTTATCCAAAGAAGAACATACTTCTAAAAGAATAAAGCATTACATAAAGGCCGTCTTTTCTCACCTGCATAAATAGTTTTTACTTTATTGGGAATAATCTCAGTCATGATCTGCAGAGGTTGGTCCTGGGCAATTTGAAGATAGGTCTTCTTTATCTGTAATTTATGTGAGAGAAATAAAAGGTAAGTAAATATGTTTAGAGTAAACTTGTAGAAAATTGTATGTAGTATTTTTGACTAGTCATGTTTTTATTCTACAAAGTAAATGAGGAAAAAGATTAAGACAATAAAAAACAAGGGGCTGGGGGCTGGCGATACGGCTCAATGGTTAAGAGCACTGGCCACTCTTCCAGGGGATCTGGATCCCATTTTCAGCACCCACATGTGGCTCACAGCTGTCTCACTCCAGGACCAGGGGACTGGATGCCTTCTTCTGGCCTCCGTGAACACTGAATGTATGTGGTGCACAGATACACATGGGCATAGCACCCATACACCTAATATAAAACTTAAAGTGATAACGAAAAAGATCCTCATTCTCAAATTACAAAGTCCTTAAATACAAGCTAATCAAGGTGAAATGGACAAACATATGAGCCAATTGGTTCAGTTGAGATATCTGGCCAGACTTTTCTGAAGGGAACCGGAGGAGGGGTGGATCTGGGGGAGAGAGAGGCGAGGTGGTGGGGAGGGACTGGGAGGAGAGGAGGGAGGGGAAACTGAGGTCAGGATGTAAGATATGAGAGAAGAACAGATAAAAAGAAAAGAGATATTTGGCAGGGGTTAAACTAATTTTTTTCTTCACGATGAAAAAAAGAAGGGATTTCAACAGAGTTGATGTTTATGAGTCAGGACAATTAATGCAAGTATCTATCAAAGATGAATCTTCAAAAATAAAGCATGAAAGAAATCATTATCTGCAAGGTTTTTGGTTCTTCTTTTTTTTTGGATGGGGGTAGGTGGTTGAGACAAGGTCTCATTATGTAGCCCTGAGGGGCTGGAACTTGCTGTGTAGGCCTGAGAAATGCTGTCACAGCACTCACACACAAAGTTTGAACACACAAATAAAAATAAACCTTGCAGCTGGGCGGTGGTGGCGCACGTCTTTAATCCCAGCACTCAAGAGGCAGAGCCAGGCGGATCTCTGTGAATTAGGCCAGCCTGGTCTACAGAGTAAGTTCCAGGATAAAACTACACAGAGAAACCCTGTCTCGAAAAACAACAACAACAACAACAACAAAAAACTTTTCCTTTCTTTTTCTCAAGACAAGGTTTCTCTGTGTAGCCCTGGCTATCCTGAACTCGCTCTGTAGACCAGGCGGCCTTGAACTCAGAGATCCACTGCCTCTGCCTCTTGAGGGCTGGGATTAATGGTGTGTGTCACCATGCCTAAGCCTTTCAAAGTTATTCTTTAGAGTGGAAATTATTTGAGTAATAAAATAATGAAAATTCCCTCTTGCACATTCAGTGACTGAAAAATTAAATGTTAAATTCTAATAAAAACTCAATTATTTCTGTAGTCACCAACCCTTTAGACAGCAGTCCCACATTGCTATTTGAATGGGAAAAGACATGTGAGTATTATTAAAAAAAAACAACCAAGTATTCACGGGCAGTAGTCTTTAAACATAAATCATCTTCTCACCTTCGTAGGCTGTCCCACACCAAATGCAATATAGATGTTCTTCTCGTAAGTATCCGGTGAGTATCTGCAGCTTCTCCAGCACCTGGAGGAGGACACGGGTACATCAGTGGCTCACATCAACCAGAACCTTGGTTCCTGGATCTCAGTTCCGTTACTAAGGGCCAGGCTTGAACTCTCCTGGTACTCTCCAACAGTTACTCAGGGAGTCAAGAGCAGAGGTGATACATTTGGGCATGTATGTCTCAGTTGACTAGCCACTTGTCCACAAGAGACAACTGGTGAGCATAAAGAAAATCATCTTGTGGCTGGCTCTGTGATGAAGTTTTGGTGTTTGGTCTTTTGAAAAAGACAGGGTCTCATTATGTATTATTAGCCTGGAACTTGCTATGTAGATCAGGCTGGCCTCGAACTCACAGAGATCTGCCTGTCCCTGCCTCCCCAGTGCTGGCATTAAGGGTGTGCATCATCCTGCCCAGCAGGAACATCCACTTTGAGTGGCAGATCACGGGATGCTCACGTAGCCATCGTGCCCAGCGATAATTAGATTCTCAAAAACCTCTTTTACTTGCAAGGACTCTGCCCCTCGGGTGAGGGAGGGAAGAACCACCCCCTTCAGCCACACTCATCAGACTAACTCTCAGTTAAGACGTACATATGTGCTTAAAGCTGTGAACGCTGCCTAGGAAAATTCCATATGCAAGTAACTATAGGGTATCACCATCCTTTCTTGAATAACTACATTTAAAACCTAATTGTGCGTATGTGTGTGTATGTGTCTCACGTGCTGCCCAGCGTGTGTCAGAGGGAGATTTGGGGGAGCCTGCTCTCTCCTTCCACCATGTGAGTCCCAGGGACTGGACTCAGGCTCGGCGGCAGACTCACTGAGCTATCTTTGTCCGCCCCGTACTTCCTTCTGAGGTTATTTTCTGTTTGTCTTGTTTGGTGAACGGATGAGGTACACATTAGGATCACTTTTAGAATTGAACAGGAAACAAAACCAACTGCAATCATTTACATTTGTAGCTAATCTGTCCTTTTTAGTAAACTAAAACTAAATGGAAAAATTATATGAATTTTTTATTTTTGGGTTAGTAAAGCAATCCTGGAAATCAGCAGCTCTCGACTCAGGTGATTTTTCTCCCCAGGGGCTACTTGGCAATGCTTGGAGACATTTTTTGGTTGTCACGCTGCAGTTGCCAGTGTTCGCACACCCTGATCAATCATTTACCAGCACGCATTCTCAGACCCCCGAGGAAAGCTTAGCTGTTCCTCCTTGCCACTCCTGTGGGGCGGAGGCACTGGAGGAGCTCTCGACATGGCACGCCAATGTCAGCGATACACATTCACTCAGGACTCTGTTCACCCAAGGCTTTCTCTATTGCCTGCATAGCAGTGTACCTTGTCTCCACCCTCCAGACGCCAGCTTCAACTGGCAGCTACAGCTTCCTCCTCTGGGATATCACACAGCCTGAGGCTGCTTGCCTAGAGAGACTTCCCATCAAGACTAGCTAGCCCCTCCCCGTGTGCTACAGCTAATAAACACACTGACATTCAGGGTTGCGGGGTAGTAGGTACCCCATCAGAGTGAGCACATCCCCACCCGATCTTAGTTTTCCTGTGTGTCTATGTGACTGTCCTTTCTCCCTCCCCGCCCCTAGGCAGGTGGCAGATCCCACGCCAAGTGGCATGTGGTACTGCTACACATCCGATCATGCTGCCCACAGCAGAGTTACCCAGCTTCAGGTGGGATCAGTGCCAAGGCCAAGACTCCCGCCCTGAGGAAACAAATGGTGCCCAGACGTACACTCAAATCTTCGCTGGTGTATTCATCTTCATCCTGGTCTTCCTCTTCCTCTTCTTCAGTCTCCTCCTCCTCAGGCCTTATCCAGTACCATGCCTCCCTGGGAACCTGAATGTTCTGAAAATGCAGGATGATTGTTATAAAGCACAGCTAAGTACACTTGTGCTGTTATAAGTACGTTTGTGTTAACACGGATTCTTCTTCCAATTAATGTTTACTGAGTGCAATTTCTCAGTAAAGCATCGGACCACGACCAGTGAAGACTGACTAAAAGGGCAATTAGAATTTTGTCAGTCAAGCAAGGAAGATGAGCGGTGAGCGATGAGTCTAAAATGGTACATATGAGCTAGGAAGTCATTAAGTATCAGCAAGTACGTGCAAGATAATACCCCACGGAAATAAGGTCAAGTGGGCCATTCCTCTCAGCTACTTACCTAAGACAGAAATTATAGCAATATTTGAGACTTTAAGTGACCTTATTTTTATCTTGATACCACTCACTGTGTTTTGTAAAAGGCAAAGATTTCTTTTAAAATGATTTTAAAAGATTCCTATTGGAAATGAAAGTATTCCACCTTAATTTCCCAACAGACACACAAAGTGAGAAGTATAAACTAAAATTAGGTTATTCTGGTTAATCAAACATTAAGGGGAACAGCATTTCTATACCTTCCAGTCCTGAGTAGTGATAATTGGAATAAAACCAAAGCTATTTAACCCTTAGCAGACAACTCAGGACACCGGTCTCTGGAGTAAGTCAGTCACTAGTGAGTCAGTCACCACAGTAGCTAGTGCTGCACATCAAACCAAGTTTTTTTGTTTGTTTTTCGAGGTAGGATTTCTCTGTGTAGTTTTCGTGCCTGTCCTGGATCTCACTCTGTAGGCCAGGCTAGCCTCAAACTCACAGAGATCCGCATGGCTCTGCCTCCCGAGTGCTGGGTTTAAAGGCGTGCGCCACCACCGCCCATTGTAGATCTTTAAGGGAAAGGTTTTATAAGCAAGGGGTGGAGTTTTTGGTTTGGTTTTGTTTTTTTCCTCAATAAGAATATAAACCAGATCATCCAGGTACTAAAGCACTAGGAAACTGGAGGGAGATGCCCACCGACCTTCTGGGTATCCAGCTGCTGGCAGGCTCGCTGGCTTCTTCGCAGGTCTCCTTCAAGCCTCATCTCGTCTTGCTTACTTTTCATTCGCATCCTGAGTGAAGGAAGAGTCGTGATGTCTCTATTTTCTTAACTACTTTTATACCCGAGCGCTGGGGAGCACACCGTCAGAAGGGGATTGGAAGCATTCGCATCCTCAGTGAAGGAAGAGTCGTGATGTCTCTATTCTCTTAACTACTTATATACCCGAGCACTGGGGAGCACACCGTCATAAGGGGATTGGAAGCAAAACCAGGTCAAAGGAAACAAACGCTTTACCGGAACTGCTCGGCGGCCTTTTCTTCATTTTGGTTTATCATGTGAATTTTTCTCCGGTAGTTTTCCAGCCTTTCCTCTGCTTTCCGTTTTAGTAATGTCTCGTGACCTAAGCCACTTTTTCCTGGTCACAGACAAAATTCTGATGAGGAATTTGGGAACTTTTTTTCTTTTTTCTTAAACTTCAAAACCTGACAATTTAAATAGCTAAGAAATTAAATGCAGTTTTCATTTGAATATAATTATCCTAACTTATTTCATTAAAATGGCAGCAGAAAACACTAGGATGACTTTGACAAAGATCAAAGAGTCTCATCCAACACAGTAATGCTACACACATTTTTACAAATTAGGGAGGTGTTGGCACATGCCTTTAATCCCAGCACTTGGGAGGTAGAGGCAGATGGATCTTTGAGTTCGAGGCCAGCCTGGTCTACAGAGTGAGTTCCAGGATAGCCAGGACTGTTATACAGAGAAACCCTATCCCCAAAACCCAAAAATAAATAAGTAAATAATAAATAAATAAAATAAAAATTAGGAAAATACTATCAACTATCACACTTTCACACATGTATGCTTTTTTGTCTCTTCAGTTAAACCAAGGAATTACACTTAAAATATCATCGACAAATCTTCTTTAGAACATTTTTGGCACCTTACGAAAGACAAGAAAGGCGCTGTGCTTTCATCGTTATAAAAATTTCCCCCCAGTTTTTGTGGTGCTGGAATCAGAGGCAGGGCCCTGTACCGGACAGGCTCTACCAATGGGCTTCATCCTTCACTCTGGGGCGGGGCCTCACTATGTAGCTCAGGCTAACCCCCACAAACTTATCCTCCTACATCTTCCATTCTAAGTCCTGAGATTTCGGGTGCATAATCACAAATGACTCCTCCTGGCTCCCCGTATTTTTTATGATTTACATTTTACATTCCATTACTTCTATTTCACCAAAGCTTACTTTAAAAAAATTTTTTTTTTCTTACAAAAACAACTTTACAAAGGTTTAAAAGTTTAACATTCTGCTATTTCATAGGCTTCCCATGACAGTCAACTATAAGGTCACCCTTACAAAAACATATTAAGCAAGCCAATCTAAGTTATTGTTACTTGGCCGGGCGTTGGTGGCGCACGCCTTTAATCCCAGCACTCGGGAGGCAGAGCCAGGTGGATCTCTGTGAGTTCGAGGCCAGCCTGGGCTACCAAGTGAGCTCCAGGAAAGGCGCAAAGCTATACAGAGAAACCCTGTCTTGAAAAATCAAAAAAAAAAAAAAAAGTTATTGTTACTTAATATAGTTAAAAATTATTATATACCTGTTTTGACATTGAGAGGAATTGGTTCAACAATACCATCTCCTAAAAACAGAAAAAAGAAACATAAATTAGAAATATTATATCCCTTCCCAGGTTCAATGGCATCCCAAATCCAATTCTGGAAACTAATATTCTCTTACTCTCTTTTTTAGCTATTACCTCTCCTAACTTTACATATCATCCACCCACCTATCTATCTATCTATCTGTCTGTCTATCTATCTATCTATCTATCTATCTATCTATCTATCTATCTATCTATCTATCATCTATCTATTTTTGAGACCAAGTCTCACTATGTGGCCCCAGCTCTCCTGGAACTCATTATGTAGACCAGGCTGGCCCTGAACTCACAGAGATCCACCTGCCTCTGCCTCCCAGTACACTTATGCCATTTCAGGAAGCAACATTATGGAAGCAACAGTCTTAGCGGGCAGAAATTGCAAGAGAAAACAGTCTTCCTGTATGAAAACATCAACGTGATTAAAGTAGAAACAAAGCAAACCGAAGTCACCATTTCCAGCCACTACATCTTAATAAGCAGTTTCACCTCCTACAGGGGAACACAGCTTCTCCAAGCGGAAGGTGAGTCGGACGGCTGCCACAGGCACAGAGCAAGCCGGGAAGAGCCCTGCCATGGTCCCCTAAGTTGCTTCATTGCCATCTGGCCACTGCGCTTCTCTGCCCATCACCCGCCACCATTCTCCACTGCCTCCACTGTCGGCCACTTGCCAGTTCAAGGAGGCCGTGGGATGTTGAGTGGCTCGTGTCGGCATGTGAGAAGACAACTCTGGAAGGTTCGGTAGCTCCAAAGATACCAAAAAACTTAAGTTGCTTTGCTTTTTGGTAGATAAGAAGTACTGTCAACTTAGGTCTTCATCAGCACATTGCAAGTGAGTGGTAAAGAGCACGGAACCAAGCTGAGCGGTGGTGGCGCATGCCTTTCGTCCCAGCCCTCAGGAGGCAGAGGCAGGCGGATCTCTGTGAGTTCGAGGCCAGTCTGGGCTACTGAGCGAGTTCCAGGACAGGCTCCAAAGCTACACGGGGAAACCCTGTCTCAAACAAACAAACAAATAAGAACCCCAAGCCAGTTCCGCACGTGACGCACCACTCTTGCCCAGGGCCTGCCCGCTCTTGTATCCCATCTTCTGGAGCAAAGCAAATCCTTTGTTTTCAGAGCCCAGCGCATTCTTCAACCCGAGGTCACGTCTTTCCCGTTCTTCTTCTTTCACACTCTTCTGTCTGTTTTTCAGATTAGCTTCCTGCTGCTTCTCTTCTTTCCGGCGGGCCTCGCGGATCTGCCTCAGCATTGGCACGCCTGGTCTGACGTCTTCTCTGAAAAATAAAGGCAACGGTGTAGACGAGTTCAGGAAGTTTTCTCCCTGTTTGCCAGGTACCCCCTTGACACTGACAGGAGACAGAGGAAGGCACCCAAACAGGGTTAAGAGAAGTAAAATGATTAACACCGAGAGAGATAAGACAGCCAGCGCCTATCATCTTTGTATGGACACACAAGATGTTATCCATGAAACAGTTAAGATTGATTTTTTTTTTTTTTTGGAGGGGATGGGGGTTCAAAACAGGGTTTCTCTGTGTCGTCCTGGCCATCCTGGAACTCTCTGCAGACCAGGCTGGCCTCAAACTCAGCAATCTGCCTGCCTCTTCTTTAAAAATTGAAATACATATTAAAAAATGTCCTGGGTTGGGGTGGGGGTAGCTCAAGTAGTGTCAGAGTACTTACCTAGTTAGTACGCATGAAACCCAACACTGTAACAACTAGTCAGGGTCTTTGCACACACCTGTAATCTCAGCTCTTAGGAAACAGAGGCAGGGGAATCAGCTACACAGTGAGTCAGTTAGAGAGCAGCCTGAGCTACATGAGACAGACCCTGTCTCAAAACAAGCCAACACACATGACTACCACCACCACCAGCCAACCAATGTCCTCATTTTAGTCTATATGCGTCTTTTTTATATCATCATATTAGGTGTGCACATTACTCACTGAACATTAATGAAGGCATCTGACATGTAATCCTCTTCTTCTTCTGCCATGTTCAATGTCCTATGACAATACTACCTACAAATCAGACAGGACAAAGTAATAGTATTATTTATTATCATTATCATTTTAGCTTACCAAAATGGAAATCAACCCTGGAGCGTGGCAACACTATAGGATGCTCCCCTGTGCACAAAGAGAATTTCAACACCTTATGTCCTAGGAACAGCGAAGCAGCCAACCCAACAGAAGCTAACTGAGATTGGTGTGACTTTTGAAACCTCCAAGCCCCTGTTGTGACTCACCTCCTCCAACAAGGCCACACCTTCTAATCCTCCCCAAACAGGTCTTCCAATTGAGGACCAAATATTCAAAAGTATGAGTCTATTGGTACCATACCAATTCAAAACACGACAGAAGTAAACACTCTTGTTTTGTTTTCTTTTCTTTTGTTTCTTTGGTGAGATCGGACCGGCCTGTGTCCTGTATCTCAGGCTGGCCTGGAACTCACTATATAGTCCAAGCTGGCCTTGGAACTTGTGATCCTCCAGTTATGAGACAAACATCATATAATGATGGGGTATTCTTTTTTTCTTTCTTCCTTTTTTTTTTTTTTTTTTTGGTTTTTCGAGACAGGGTTTCTCTGTGTAGCTTTGTGCCTTTCCTGGAACTCACTTGGTAGCCCAGGCTGGCCTCGAACTCACAGAGATCCGCCTGGCTCTGTCTCCCGAGTGCTGGGATTAAAGGTGTGCGCCACCACCGCCCGGCTCTTTTTTTCTTTTTAAAGATTTATTTATTTAAAGATTTATTTATTTATTATGTATACAGAGGAGGGTGCCAAATCTCATTACAGATGGTTGTGAGCCACAATGTGGTTGCTGGGAATTGAACTCAAGACCTCTGGAAGAACAGTCAGTGCTCTTAACCTCTGAGCCATCTCTCCAGCTCCTATTTATTTATTTATTATGTATACAAAGTTCTGTTTGCATGTATCCCTGTAGGCCAGAAGAGGGCACCAGATCTCATTACAGATGGTTGTGAGCCACCATGTGGGTGCTGGGAATTGAACTCAGGACCGCTGGAAGAACAGCCAGTGCTCTTAACCTCTGAGCCATCTCTCCAGCCCTTATGTGGTATTCTTCAAAACGGTCTGTTCCTAGTAAATCTTGCCTCTTGGCTTTTTGATAACTCTGTGTAATCTCCACATTGAGCAGTTCGTGTAACCAACAGGGTTTTGTATATTAGAGTGACTTTTGGGTCACACTGAGCATTTCACTATGTAAAGATGGTAGGATGGAGTAATTGAATGAAGTCTGTGGTCCCTCACGAGAGCACTCAAGAAGCTCTAAGGGGACGTCCACACAGAAGGATCTGAGGCACAGACGTGTGAGCCAAATCAGTGAGCCACTTGGGAAACAGTCAAGCCTGAGGTGACTCAGACTGAACACCAGTATTCTTACATATAGTGGTTAGTACTCACCTAGTTCATGAACAACTCAATAGATACAAACAGTTCCACTTTCCAGCTTGAAAAATGAATTAGCTCAGTCCGGCTAAATGATTCGTTCCCAACCACACAGAATACAGGTCTCGGTGATCTTGCTCCTGAAACAGAATGAGGTTCTAATTGTCTTTGATGAGCTGGGTATTGAACCCAGGGTCTTACACATGCAAGAAAAGCATTCTACCATGGAGCTAAATGTCTAGCCCAAACTGAATTTTTTTGTTTGCTTGTTTTTTGGAGACAGTGTTTCTCGATGTAGTTTTGTTGCCTGTCCTGGATCTCACTCTGTAGGCCGGGCTGTCCTTGAACTCACAGAGATCCACCTGGCTCTGCCTCCCGAGTGCTGGGACTAAAGGCGTGTGCCACCACCGCCCGGCTCTGAATTATTTTCAAGGGAAACATTTCCAAAGTCAGACATGGTGGCCCACTGGTGTCATTTCAACACTCAGGAGTTTGAGGGCAGCGTGATCTGCACAGTGAGATGACAGGTTATTTCTCCCTTTTAGTTATTACATCCTATAGTCAAAATTTTCATATCTCATCACACTTACGTACACCAGGTATTGCGATGTCATTAACGGACAAACTTTGAGGAAAGTGATTACTATTGGTGAGGAGGTTAAATTATTGTTAAGGAGTGGAATAAGGAATTAGGCCCTCGAGTGTGAAAGCTCTCTTGCTATGAGGACAGTACACACTAGCATTATCCACTCCCTCCATAACATAAGCATAAACTCCACAAGGCGATAGATAATACTCAGGAAAAGATGCTGGTGGGCCTGGACCATCCCTTAGGAGTCACAGCAGCGAAGTGATCACACGTCTTTTGCGGATGGGTTGGAGGTGGTGTGTGAGAAAGAACCAGGGCAAGAATGATGCGCGGCTCTTTGACTAAGTACCTAAATAAAGGGTGACCATTTTCTCAACAGGAAGAAGATGACCGGTGCGGGCTCATTCTTTACTGGGCATCTTTTCACGGTGAGTGTGAAGCAGGGGCGACTGAATACAGAGATGGGCCACCTCTTTCCTACAGGGGCCTCGAGCATCGCACGGGCCCTCCCCTCCCGCCTGCAGCGACCCCTCAAAAACGACCACTCACGGATGAGGAGGGCGCTGCTGCTGATGTTGCGATGGGCGGCCAAAGCCAACTAGCACCGACCTCCGTCACTCACTCTCCTTGGGCGTCCGCAGTGCCGGGGAAAAAAAGTAAACCGCAGCTTCAGCCGCCCGGGACCCGTCTCCGGAGCCGAGCGCGCGCCGCGCATGCGCCGCCCCACTCGCCAAGGACCCGCCCGGATCTCCAGCCCCCTCGGGTTCCGACAGCCGATTCGCTGGGGGAGGGAGGTGGGCGGGGCTACGAGAGCGTGAGGGCCGCGCGTGCGCGTGCGGGCGCGCGAGCGAGCAAGACCAGCGTTCTGCGCACGCGCGCGCGCCTGCCTCTCCCTCCCGCTCGGCTTCCTGCGGGCTGGCGTTGGGGAGGCGGGGCATCCGGGTTTCCTCTGCCGTAGCTTCTGCCTGCGGGGCTCTCAGCTGATCGGGGCCCCCAGGCCGGCCGGACTGGAAAGGTGAGGCGGCGGTCCCGTGCGCTGTCAAAGCAGGCAGGCGGACACGCACCGCGTTCCCGGTGCCCCGGGACGTTTTCTCTGCGGGCTGAGGAAGGCATTGGATTTGGGAGGCCGGGGAGCCTCAGCCTCGTGGGGTTGACAGCTCGAGGACACCCCCCCTTGCGACGTGAGGCTGACCTCCTGGGACGGCCCCGCGACCCCGGCTCGCGGTTTTTCCCCCGAGCTGTCTCAAGCTGTCGCGGTCCTCGGAGCCGCGGGGTGCACCCCTACCCCGTGCACTCGGGGTTCTGCCCGGCTGTATCCCTTGGGCCGAGGGGTTGTCCCGGGCGCTCCTGCTGCGGGTCCCTTTTTTTGGGGGCCCGCCCCTGGCCTGTCGGAAGCCTGTGGTCGCCGGGGACCATAAAGGTGCATGTACACTCAGCAGGGCACGGGGAAGGCTCGCCAAGATGCATGAGCTTGGTGCTTCGGGGGTAGAATTGCGTTACCGGGAATAATGCCTTCTTGCAGCATTTACATTTTCCTCGCACTCCGTTCTTGTCGCCAGTTTAATTTCGTTTCTATCGTTGACTTCTCAAGATTGGTTCTCTCAGGTTGTGTGTGAAAGAAGTTATATTGAACAAATGAGAAATAATGAGAAGTGAAACCATATTCCCCCACACACATCTTAGTGGTTGCATTTATGAAACTGGAGATTTACTATTAAAAAAATCCTTGCTTGTCGGGGCTGGAGAGATGGCTCAGTGGTTAAGAACTCGTGTTGCTTTTGAAAAGGACCTGGGTTTGGTTTCCAGAGCCCACATGGTGACTATAACCATCTGTAACTCTAGTTCCAGGGCGTCTAACACCCTATTCTGATTGATTTCTGTGGGCAACAGGCTCAAGTGTGGTGCACATACATTCATGTAGGCCAAACAGTCCTACACATAAATAAAAATTCCTTACATGTATTTTTTTTCTTTTAACTCTGTTCATTTAAGGTGTGAATTAAGAACTTCAATAATGGAGTTAGCTCACAGCTTATTGCTAAATGAAGAAGCATTGGCTCAAATCACGGAAGCAAAGAGACCAGTGTTTATCTTTGAATGGTTAAGATTTCTTGATAAAGTCCTAGTTGCTGCCAACAAGGTAGGTATCGCTCCCCCCACCCCATGAGATTAACATAAAGAAAACTTAAAACATTGTGTTTTGAAAATGTTATGATCATTCACCTCAGGAATTTCTAGTTTATCTTTCTCTTAGTCAGCAACAAAACCCAAACTCTGTCTAAATCCTTCTTGTTGCATACTTCATATCTCAGCTCAGTGTGACTGGGAGAAAAAGATGACTCTGTGGCTGGTGTCGCTTATCATCATCAGTGCCTGGAAGTGGTCTCTGTCTGCCTGTTCTGTTTGGGGACTTAATAAGAAGTTTTTACTTTTTCTTCTACTTTTTGTTTTGTTTTGTTTTGTTTTTTTCGAGACAGGGTTTCTCTGTGTAGTTTTGGTGCCTGTCCTGGATCTTGCTTTGTAGCCCAGGCTGGTCTCCAACTCACAGATATCTGCCTGGCTCTGCCTCCCGAGTGCTGGGATTAAAGGCGTGCACCACCACTGCCCGGCTTCTTCTACTTCCTGCACAGCCTCTTTGAGTCACATGCAAGTTTGTTTTGTGCATGTTTTGTTTATTTTCTAAACATTAGAAGCATTCCTCAAATGAGAGCTTTGTTCAGATTTTCAGAGTGAATCACAGAAGGTGTTTGGAAAAGGTGAATTTTGTCATCTGAACGTCAGATAGGCTAGTCCCCAGCCTCCCCTCTTAGTTTGTTCCTCTAGACTGATTGTTCCCTGGACGATACTTTGCTATCTAGTGTCTGAAGGCGATGTGGTTAATTGTCTAGGATTGAGGGATCGGGATAGGGAGCCTGAAAGCTTCAACACTCAATATGTAACATTCACTTGATTCCTGTCTAGTACAGTGACCTCCGTCCACAGTCGTGTCCTTGTCCAAAGTTGTCCCGTCTTACACTTTTCCAGAAAACAAGCCTCTAGCCTTCTCCTAGGATGGAGGAGAGGAGCATAGAAGATTTTGTTTGTTTGTTTGTTTGTTTGTTTGTTTTTTGGCTTTGATTTTGCTATGTGTGACAGGCTTGTATTAGGTATTCCTGGCTGGCCTGGACTCATTATGTATCCCAGACTAGCTTCAAACATGCAGCTGTCTTCCTGCATTAGCTGCCTGAGTGCTGAAATGCTGGGCATGATGGATGCACCCCTGTATACCCTCAGAGACTGTCAACCAGTTATTCCTTTTATTTCTAGGTGCAGATTTATTCTAACCTCAAAAGTCTCCCAAGACTTAAAAACAAACAAACAAACAAACAACAAACAAACAAAAAAAACCCATGAACTATTGGAATGCTTTGTGTCTTCATTTCTTCTTCGTTTTCTCTGCTGGGAGTTGTTGGCTTCCAGATTTTTGCTTGCGTTCTTTTCCTATTGTGGTGGCCCTTGTGAACTTGGCTTTGTGCTGTTGCTCTTGCCTCTTAGAATCACTTTAATTGCCAGAAAGACAGTAAATGCATGGATTCCCTTGTAACCTTTAACTAGAAATTTATATCTGTCTCTTAAATCTTCTAGAACTGGGCATGCGTTGTCTTCCTTCTGCTGTAAAGTCTTTCTCAAGGTCTCACATAACTCAAATTGTCCAAACAGTGGTCAGGACTTTTGTTATTTGGTTCCTTCCCATCTTTTCACATAGCTGATCTTCCGCTGTACGTACTTAACACTCATGTTGTTTTGTTGTGAGAGCTGTTGGTTTTATCCTTTAGTGATGTCTAATCTTAGGATTTCTGCCACCATTTCAGATACCCAACTTTCAAAAGATATCTCATGGGCTGCTGTCCTCAGTTGGTAGAACACTTGCCTCTAACATGCAAAAAGCCCTGGGTTTAGTTCCAAGTACCACATAAAACAATTTTATGTCGTGGCCCATAGCAATAATCCCAACCCCTGGGAGGTGGGAGCAGGAGGGTCAAAAGTTCACTGTCATCCCCAGCTGCACAGTAAATTCAAGGCCAGCATGGGATATGTGATTGATTCTCACTCTCCCTCGTCCTTTCCCACTCTTCCTTCTCTCCCCTCCCTACACACACACACACACACACACACACACACACACACACACACACACACACCTCAGAGATAACACTAACACATCTAAACCAAAGTGTTGATTTCCTTTTTCAAATCTAACCTTTCCCAAACCCTTAAAGCTGTTCTTCACTTCTCCCTTAAACCTGGTATCATGCTGATTAACAAATATTAATGGAATTACCCACAAGCATATCTGGAGCCCGTCTACTTCCCATCACCTGCCTCTCCAGTGTCTCTCTTCTGGGTTATTGCAGTAGTTTTCTAAATGCCCAATATGTTTCTGCCCTGTATATTCAGCATCCATGGTTTCAACAGTCAAAACTAACTGGGTGAAAGATTTAGATAACAACCCTCCTCTGCTTAAAACCCTCACTCAGAATGAACTTCATGTTCTGTCATCTGGTTTCTTCTGACTTCATCTCTGACTGATTTCTCCTACTTCATCCCAGCTAACCCAACCTCGCTGTCCTCAAGTGTGCTGAGCAGACTTCATCTGCAAATGTTCTATTCCTGGATAGCCACATAGCTCACCACTTCACCTTAGAGAGTGACGTTTTTTTCTAAGTAACTTATATAAAATAGTAAGCACTCATGCCGTTTATTTATTTATATTCTGTCCCTTCCCCTAGAATGTAAATTTCATGAGAATCAGACTCGGTCTGTTTTGTTCACTGTCACACCCAATGCCTAGAATAGTTCGTGACATGTAGTAATTGCATTGTATTTCTCAAGTGAATGAGTGAATTCTTGATATTGACTAGATACTGGTTATGTGTAGATCTGGGAATTATGTTCTGTTGCTTAGGTCTCTTCAAAATTTCTTTTGGTTTTCTAGCCCATAACTTTATGGACAACTATATTTGCTTGTTCAGGGGAAAACCTTAGTATCTACACATCCAGTATGTGATTCGACTTCCTAAGTTGGTCTGGAAACTAGCTCACATAGTAATAGTTGAAATCAAACTTTTGGACAATGAAGGGGAATGAAGATTTAATCTAGGAAAGGGTGGATCATTTGTTACTGAAGTTTTCATTTTCATATATGTTTTCATGTGTGAGTTATGCTTAATGAATACAGGTTTTAGTTATTAGAGCATAATACATGTTAAGTATTTTTGATTAGAAAGTAATAAGGGTACAAGGAAAAAAATGTTCTTTTTTTTTTTTTAAAATAACAGACAGATGTAAAAGAAAAACAGAAAAAACTTGTTGAACAATTAACTGGATTAATCAGCAGCTCACCTGGACCACCTACTCGAAAACTGTTAGCTAAGAACCTTGCAGCCCTGTATAGCATTGGGGATACGTACACCGTTTTTCAGACACTAGATAAGTGTAATGACATTATCAGAAGTAAGGACGACACCGCAGCCTACCTACCAACAAAACTGTGAGTTCATTACAGGAAGCCTTGCCTTCCCTTTCCCCTTTTCAAGGTGATTTAGGGACTCATCCATCACATAAAGACCCCAGGTGGGTGGAACCTGAGGCATGGTACTGACTGGAAGTTCTAACTAAATCTGAGGAAGGGGCGGATCACCTCACTGCCCGTCACTTACTTTGGACACAGCCGGGAGAATCGGTGTGGTGTCTTTTGATCAGTTCTGATGGAAATCATATTGTGTCTGAGATGGGACAGAAAGGAGTTAGTGAGGAAAATGAGGCAGGAAGGGGTAAAACTAGTGCGCTGGCCAAGTCCAGGCAGTTAAAGAAATGATTTGGAATCTCGACCTGCCTGCTCATTGATCTGCTTTCACACAAGAACGGCAAAGCTGAGTAGCCGACGTAGAGACCACTTTGCGTATAGTTTACTGATGACTAGATTAAGCTGATCCTAAAATGTTATAGATAAATACAAATTAATTTTTGAAAATCAGAAAAGTGCAATGAACTGTACTTAGAACTTTTGTATATTTGTGTGTGTGTGTGTGTGTGTGTGTGTGTGTGCGCGCGCGCGCGTGTGTGCGTGTGTGTGCTGTGTTACTAACCAGTGAGACCATCTTCACAGGGCAGCGGTGGCTTGTGTTGGAGCGTTTTATGAGAAGATGGGAAGGATGTTGGGCAGTGCATTTCCAGAAACAGTGAACAACCTGCTGAAGTCTCTGAAGAGCGCAGAGGTCAGTCCGTCCTACAGCAAGTGTTTAATGCCTTGCTCGGGGCACGAGTGAGTGTCAAAGGTGTTTTCTTCTGTTACTATGACACTCAGGGTGCTTAGCCAGAAAGTGATTTCAGATTATCATGTCTCCTTTTTAAAATGTCTGTTTTCTTAAATTTTGGAGAGGGGATGCCATTGATTTTTTTTTTTTTTTTGAGACAGGGTTTCTCTGTGTAGCTTTGCGCCTTTCCTGGACTACTTGGTAGCCAGACTGGCCTCGAACTCACAGAGATCCGCCTGGCTCTGCCTTCCAAGTGCTGGAATTAAAGGCGTGCGCCACCACCGCCCGGCTTGCCATTGATTTTTAAACGAGTGAGTTTACCTGTTTTTGTTTGTTTGTTTGTTTGTTTGTTTGTTTTTTAACTGAGTTCTGTTTTTCAATTGACATATTATTTTTTTGTGTCACAGCTATGTATCAGTTTCATATGTCTGCTGTAATACATTGATGTACCCTGCGCAGCATCATGGAACAACAGATGCCTCTAGCTCATGGCTCTGGCACCTAGAGGTTAAGGGTCACAGGGTCATACTTCCTCCACAGGCTCTGGGGTGTGTGTGACGACTGTGCCTTCTTTCCTGAATTCAATGGTGGCCAGAAACTCTGGCCTTTCCCAGCTGTGGACCACCTACTCCAGTATGACCTGCTTGCTCTTTGTTTTCATCTGCAACGACCTTGTTTGCGGTCATAGTCACAAGTAACAGGGTTTCAGACTCACATTGACTTCTGCAGGGGACAGAGTTCGACACTGGCATGATGTCAAGTAAAAATGTTCGGGTTTGTCATGTCAGTTTGGTTATAGAGCCCTTGTCAACTTCAGGTGAGTGGAATGCGGAGTAAGCTTAAGACATGGGTATCACTTTTCTATGTGTGTACTGGGACTAAATTCAGAGCATAGCACACACTGGGCAAGTGCTCTGTCCACAGCTTGCAAACTCATCTTTTTGTCCAGGAGAGCTAACTTCTCAGATGATATTAACACTCATTCTTATGTTTTAGATACTTTGTAGAATTTTTTTTTTTTTTTTTTTTTTTTTCCGAGACAGGGTTTCTCTGTGTATCTTTGGTACCTGTCCTGGATCTCACTCTGTAGACCAGGCTGGCCTCAAACCCACAGAGATCCGCCTCGCTCTGCCTCCCGCGTGCTGGGATTACAGGCGTACACCACCACCACCTGACTCTTTGTAGAACTCTTAATCCTCTGCTTTTCCTTACTGTCATGATTTGGAGATGAGATAATTAGGCCCCAACAATTGCTATATTCTAGTGTGTTCTTATTAACTACAGAATTGATTGGACAATGTGGTTTTAAAGTTTGCTTCATGTTTGTGTGCAGTCTCAAGGGCGAAGTGAGATCTTAATGAGTCTGCAGAAAGTGCTGACTGGATTGGGTGGCGCAGCAGCGTCCTCTCACCGTGACATTTACAAGAATGCTCGATCCCTCCTAACCGACAGGTCGATGGCTGTCCGATGTGCAGTGGCCAAGGTTAGTGCCCAGCCAGCCTGTGATGTTGTTCCTTATGGTGCTTGCTCTTAAGCAGGTCATTTTTTTCCTTTTAAAGTTCTTAAATTATGAGCATTTGGGGGTTGTTTTCATATGCTAGTTATATTTTCTAGAATTATCTATAAAGGGGATCGTGTGGTATGTTCTTTTGTGTGCCTGTGTTTTCATGAAAGCACAGTTATTTTGAGATTTATGCATGTCCATGTTCCAGTAGTTCAAACCTTTCTATTATTTAGTACTGTTTCATTGTATGGGTGCTCCACCTTTCTTGTTCCTTTTCATAGCTTTGGCTATTACCAAAAAAGCTCTTGTGAATATCTGTGTGCAGATTTTTTTTGTGGACCTGTGTTTTTATTTGAGTCAATACATTTTATTTGGAATGGCTAAGATTTATGTTTAACTTTTTAAGAAACTGCTCACGTATTTGTATAGGTTTAAATTTCTGGCTTTTTGCTTTTATTAATATAAGAGATTTCTATTCCTCCACATCTTCACCATTATTTGCTAATTACAGTTTTTGTTTTAGTCATTCTAATAGATGTGATTGAGTATCTCATGGTTTTAACCTGCATTTCTTTAATGACTAATGTTAAGCATATTTTCAGGTGTTTAGCATCCATATTTTCTGTTAAGAAAGATGTATTTAAATAGTGCCCATTGCTTGCAATTTCTCTTACTACTGAGACGTGAGAGTGCTTTATAGACTGTTTATATATTCTTTACCTAAGACATACTTTACAAATATTTTCTTGAAATCTGTGAGCTGACGCGAGGGAGGGTTTTTTTTAGTTTTGGTTTGGTTTTAGAATTCAGTCTATCACGGGGGAAGATGTGGCGGTGAGACTACCGTGAGGCTGCTGTTGACATCTTGGCAGTCCAGGGAAGAGTGAGAGGAGAGAAGAAAACAGTGTTAGGCTGTACGTAAGCACCCCATCCTCCACAGTGACCCACCTCCTTGAGCTAAGCCTCACCTAAAGGTTCCACAGCCTTCCAAAACTGTGGGCCCATATGCAACTATAAGAAATAAGGAACCATCTTTATAACCTTTGTTAAAGTCCCTTGGTAGCAATACCTTGCGAAATATAGGACAGTGGCACTTTGCACGTTGATAGTGACATAATCCTCTGGTCTTCAGATTTCCCCAGTTTTAGTTGTATTTACTTTTTTAGCATCTATGGCAATGATCATAAGAGTTTTCTTTTTTAGTTTGCTAATGTAGGTTACATTGGTTAGTTTTAGAATTTTCACCAATTGTACTTCTAGGATAAACTTTACTTGGTTATGCTATATTACCAAAATTAGGAAAAAGAAATAAAATTACTCCAGATTTACAGCTCACTGAACACGAAATAGATAACCTGAGCAATATATATTCCAAAATTGACTTCATAGTTTAAAATCTTTGGTACTGATTTTGTTTTCATTTGTTTCATTTTGATTTGAGACAGTGTCTCACTGTGTAATTCCATCCTGGCCTTGAACTTGAAATCTTCATTCCTAAGCCTCCCTAGTACTAGGAGTGTTGTCGTTTTTTTGTAAATATTGTTGTATTAGAGTGGCAAAATGTTTACATGGTATTTTTATATCTTTGTCCCTGAGGGATGTTAGTGTGCAGTTTTCTTTCTCTTTAAAAATATTTATTTTTAATATATATATATATATATATATATACATACATACATACATATATATGGGTTTTGTCTGTGTACATGTACATGCACTACAGCATGCCTGGTACCTGTGGAGGAACAACTGCCTGGAGCTGGAGTTATATATAGGTGGTTGTCACCCACCAAGTGGGTGCTGGTGACTGAACCTGGGTCCTCTGTAAGAACATTACATGCTCTTTACCACAGAGGCATCTCTTCAGTCACGCAGTTCTCTTCTCAGAACGTCTTTATGAGGTTTCAGGACCTAGCAGATACTGACTTCATGGAATGATTGAGAAAGTTATCTTCAGTTTTCTGGAAGAGTTTATTTAGAATTAGCGTTATTTTTGCATAAGCATGTGGTTGAATTAATCAGTGCAGAGGATTTTAAACTACAAAGTCAATTTTGGAATATATATTACTCAATTTTGGAATATATATATATGCTACAGTGTATTACTCAGGTTATCTCTGTCTTGTTGAGTGAGTTATAAATCTGGAGTAATTTGATTTCTCTCCTTCCTAATTTTGGTAATTTTTGTCTTTTTTTCTTTTCCTTGATCAATTGGATAGATAGTTATCAGATTAATTGATGGCTTTGGTTTCATTATTATTATTTTTTGGGTTTGCTGGACCTGTAGCTCAGTGGTAGAATGCTTGCTTTATGTGTATGAGGCCATGGCTTGGTTTCAATTCCCAATATTGCATAGGGGAAAACCGCCAAAAACCAAAAATCCAGTCACCTGAGACTGACTGTATTTCTATTTTCTAGATCACTGATTTCCTTTCTATCTTTATTTCCATTTTTGCTTACTTTAAGGTATTAGATGTTTTATTTTGTTTTGTTTTTTTCCTTAAAGGGACTTCCTTTTATTGCCTGATATCTAGTTTTGAAAACTGTTCATATGTTTTGTCCAATTCTTTGTGTATTTCTAGGAGTGAGCTTAAGTTTGATTGTGTTACTTCCTCTGTGGACACAGAAGTTCTAAAATATAATTTACCATTGGCCTTGTTTTTAATTACAGTGTCTTCTGGAACTACAGAATGAGGCTGTGTTCATGTGGACCGCTGAACTAGAAAACATAGCTACCCTCTGCTTTAAGGCTCTGGAAAACTCAAATTATGGGGTCCGGGTCGCAGTGTCTAAACTTCTAGGAACAGTCATGGCCACAGCGTTGATGCCGAAACAGGCAACAGGTATTGTTGTTGGCTCGCCCTGCATTTGCCCATTGTTGGCTCACGCTGTGTTCACCCATTGCAGGTACTTGAAGGTTTAGAAAATGCTCTAAGTTATCACTCATGGAGGCCACTTTAAAGAGATTTAAATTGTTAGGTATCTTTTCATCAAATGAAAGAACCCAAATGCCACTTCTCTGGTCCATTTCTTGTGAGAATGGTGTACCTGTTAACACTGAGCAGATTTTTGGCATACTGCAAGTAGGATTCATGAAATGGTTTGAATGATGTTTAGCATATAGGAGTCTGGTGTCTTACGTGCTTTCAGCCTCTGATATGTAGCGTTCCATTTGTGCCACGGTGCTAATCTTCAGTTTGTCTTGACCGTCACTAAGCAGTGTGGGGGCAGCACTGATTGCTTTGTGACTCTTTTGTTGCTTGACTGATCCACAGATGTCTCAGGAAGGGTTGGGACCAGCGGAACAAACGTAATGTAACAGGTGCTGAGTCATTCCAGATCTACTGTTGTCCCCAACCTACCCACCTCCATATGGTAGAAAGATAATCCGATGTGATAGGTTATGTCCCAGACCTTACAGTTATTGCTGTTTGAGATTGATTTGTTCACCTTTTAGTGATAATTGTTTCCTTATATGACACTAGTGAGGTAACATGTTTAAATGCTATATAAAACCTATACTGTGGAATGTGTTCAACTCTCACAAAAGACCTATGAATTGCAAGTATCATTGTCGTTTTATAAATGAGGAACTTAAGGCTCATAGAGATTGTGTAACTTGTGTTCTAAAAAGGTGTTCTGTTGTGTTAGGTGTGAAACTAAAACCCACATACTCAGTTCTGAACCCTATATACATAAACATGAGCTTTGCATCTCCACAGAATTCTCATAAGGATTGTGTTAGCTACTGTATATGAAAGGGTATTGTCGCATGCAGTTTGATACCTGGAGTTTAGTACATTGGCAACTGCTATGTATGTTGTTTTGGGGGCTGGAGAGAGAGTTCAGTGGTTAGAAGTACTTGCTACTCTTTCCAGGGATCCAATTTCTTCCCCAGCTCCCATATTGGGCAGCTCACAACCACCTGTATCTCCAGTTCCGGGGCTCTGATGCCCTCTTCTGTCCTCTGTAGGTGCTGGCACACAGGGCCTGCACGTAGGAAGAAACATGCCCTTACACATAAATAAAAATTTAAATTAAATCTTTAGGGGAAAAAAAAGAAAAAAGTTCTCCGTGTCCTCATTTGGGAAGAAGAACTCAGCAGTGGCTGAAACAGGTGCCTGTTGT
The DNA here is from genome assembly GCF_004664715.2 of Peromyscus leucopus. NCBI lineage: Eukaryota > Metazoa > Chordata > Mammalia > Rodentia > Cricetidae > Peromyscus > Peromyscus leucopus. The sequence continues at coordinate 26,993,921 of NC_051081.1, forward strand.
TCTTACTGGCCTGCACACACTCAGTAGCCATTATTACACTGTTTGCATAGACTTTCTGAGCTGCTTTATTTCCTTGCTCCTTCGACTTAGCATTTTTTTTTTTGCTTCAAAAATAAATTTAAGTTTTTGTTTATAAGCTATTGTGACTTTTTCTATTTTATAATACTGTTAAAAATCATAACTTGAAATTTTAAGCTAGAATATTGGAACTATTATTAGTAATTCTGCTTTGGAAGCTCATTTGCTCTTGAACTTACTTTTCTTCCTTAAAGTTATGCGTCAGAATGTGAAGCGAGCAACGTTTGATGAGGTCTTAGAACTCATGGCCACAGGATTTCTGCGTGGAGGGTCCGGCTTCCTCAAGAGTGGTGGAGAGATGTTGAAAGTCGGAGGGTCTGTTAACCGTGAAGTGAGAGTCGGGGTGACCCAGGTTTGTGATGCATGTGTGTGAATGAAGTCTGTCCAGATCATTTCACAGAAGACTGTCGTACAGCATACAAAACAATTTTAATATTGTCTGGTGTCTTTATCAATGAATGGATTAATTCAGATCCCAAATTTTGTCACATACTTAGACGAAAAGGTAGATTGTCTTTTTTTCTTTTCTGTTTCTTTTGAGGTGGGAAGCCCTGGGTTTTGGACCCTGGCATTATGTGTGCTAGGCAAGTAAGTACCCTACCACTGACCTACACCCCCAGCCCCCAGCCTAAAAAGTAAATTCTTAATGTATAAATAAGTCCATTTCTACTATGTGTATATAAATATCTAAAAAAAAAAATTTCAAATTTTATTTCACAACACGCAAGTTATAAAGTAAGTTTTGTCTAAGGTGATAATGTACACCAGAGGCTGAGACAGGAGGAGCCTTAGTTCAAGGCCAGCCTAAGCTAGCTATGGTGGACACTTTGTCTCAAAAAGTAAATACGTGAAATAAAATAAAAGTGAAACCAGAAGCAATAAAGTCCTTAAAAATAATGAAGTAAGTCGATTTTGTTTAGAACTGTATTTAGACATTATTAACTTAGACATTTAGATTGTAATGTTCTCCCTATACCTGTGACTAAAAATAACTGGTTTATGCTTGGACTGAATTTGCCAGTGACTAATCTCCAATGGATATAAGATGAGATGTGACTTGGAATTATAATTTCCAAATAATAACTAATGGTTACAGATCTAATAACATCTGATAGATAGCACGGTTCACGCTCCCAGTGAAAGTCCCCACAGCGGTGCCTTGTCCCTGAAACAAATGGACAGTGGGGGCCATGGTTTGTCCTGGGGACCTCCCCAGCAGGTGTACTGCAGCTCTTGGTGCTTGCTTGGAATGTGAATTTCTATTCCGGAGTGTTGTTGCCTTGCTGATCCTGAATATATTGAGCTTTCCTTTCCTCCCTCAGCACATTCCCTTTATAGATGACTTCATCTTGAGACTCTTTCCTGTTGTTTTTGGCTTGGATTTTTAGACACAGCGTCTCACTCTGTGGCCCAGGCTGCCCTTGGATTTGAGGTGGTCCCCTTGAATGCTGACATTACAGGCATGCAATACCGTGCCTGGCTCTTTCCAATAATTGTTTTATTCAGTGCAGGAATGGTGGCACATGCCTTTAAATCCCAGTAGAGGCAGATGGGTCTTTGTGAGTGCAAGCCTGGTCCACAGAGTGGGTTCCAGGCCAGCTAGGGCTCCACAATGAGACCCTGCCTCACAAACAAACAGAAAAACAAACAAACAAACAAACAAAAAAAGGAATTGTTTCATTCAAAGATCCTCCTAGTAATTCCTGTGGCCGAAGTCTTACAAGGATGTGGAATTTAGCTTTGCGGTATTTGAATCTCAGGTATAACTTGTGTGTGTGCTGCTGTCCTTGTGTCTGCAGTCACTTCCGGTGCCTCCGTTTGTTCACCCCGAGCTGTCTGAGGCTGTGTCTTCGTGTGTTTACAGGCCTACGTTGTCTTCGTGACGACACTGGGGGGCCAGTGGCTGGAGCGGAGCTTTGCCACATTTTTGTCACATGTGCTCGATCTGGTTTCCCACCCGCGAGCGACACAAACCCACGTGGACGCTGTGTACTCGAGGCGGTGCGTCTCCTTCATCCTGAGAGCCACTGTGGGCAGTTTGCTGGGGGAGAAAGCCCAGATCGCAGCTGCCAAGGAAATCTGCCAGGCCATCGGGAAACAGATGAAAGCCGTGGGTAAGTGAGGACGGATGTCATCCTGGGGTGCGCTGCTCATGACCCCCGCCTCCCCTTTCCCTCCTCCCTCCCTTCCCTCCCTGCTTTTGGATAGGGTCTCACTGTGTGACCCGGGCTGGCTTCAAACTTGCAATTTTCCTTCCTCAGTCTTGTGAATGCTAGGATTTTTTTTTTTTTAAGATTTATTTATTTATTATGTATACAGTGCTCTGCCTGCACATATCCCTGCAGGCCAGAAGAGGGCGCCAGATCTCATTACAGATGGTTGTGACCACCATGTGGTTGCTGGGAATTGAACTCAGGACCTCTGGCATAGCAGCCAGTGCTCTTAACCACTGAGCCATCTCTCCAGCCCGGATTTTATTCTTAATAAATACTAACAGCTCTGATTGATTTGTCTCTTCTGGGATTGTTTTTTCATAGTAATTTTAAAATAAATTTTAAATTAGAATGACTCATTCCGTTTTAGGAGTGAACGTTTTGCCTGAAAATACGTGTGTGCATCATGTGCATGCTTGGTGCCTGTGGAGGTCAGAGGGAGCCTGAGCTCCCCTGGAAGTCGAGTTACAGACGGTTGTGAACCGCCCTGTGAGAGCTGGGACAAACCCAGAACAGGAGCAGCCAGGGCTCTTAGTCTCTGAGGCATGGCGCCAGCGCCTCATAGCCATGTTCATTGAGTACTTTAAAAATATTAAAAGCAGCATATAACTGTATTGGAACCACGTTTTAAAAATGAGTGGCATGAGGGTTTGGGTTTGGGTTTTATCGCTAGCGCCTGTGTTACTTTTAAGTTTCCCAGAATGCACTGGTGTATTGTTTTTATCTTTGTGAGATTATATGTTGTCATTTTTCTGCTTGAAGCCTCTTGTTATGTAAATATATTTTTTTTTGCTATTTTTCTTTCACTTCTCTACTAGGCTTAATCTGAAGACTTAGAAAGTAACAGTTACAGATAACTCTTAGCCCCTTGCAGGACATATTGGGAAAGTTCAATAATCCATCATTTTAAGAAATCATCTTTCAGATATAATTTTATTTGACCCATAAAACTGTATTTATTTTGGGATTCAATGTGACCCTCTAGTGCTTATTATTTAATATGTCATGCTCAGATCAGGGCACTTGGCTTGGTCCCCACACCACACGGGAACCATCTCTGCTGGCAACACTCGGCATCCTCTGTCCAGCTGTTCTGTAGTACACGATTGTCTCTACGTAGTCACAGTCACGTTCCTGTGTTGCAGGACTTTCAGACTTACCCTTCTACTCAGCTGCAGCCCCGAAAAGAAGCCTCCCAGAAGGGGTCCTTGCATAAACAGTGTTAAATATCCAAGCTGAAGAGCAGTGCCAGGATTTCAATGAGTGACACAAAGTGCCTGCCTCTGTGGAGTGTGTCATGCACTTAGTAGACCAGAGTGAGGAAAATATAAATTGTATAAGACAATTTAGTTTCATCATCTTTGGAAAGAGATACTAATTTTTAATGAGGCAAATTGTATTAAAGACCCCAGAGGTCTTTAAAAATAAGGATACAACTAAATATAATCAGTATATATAATCATTTAATTGTTTCATAATATTAACAAAGTAAGGGTGCAGTTTGGTTGTTATTTTGTCATTTTAATAGTGTAACAACTTTTTAAATGCATAGGTATAACTGAAAATTATTAATGAAAGGGTTTGTGAGTTAATGAGGTATCGTTCTTAGATATCCCTAAGTCGTGATCCGTCCTCTATTCACAACTGGGTAAAGATTTACATGTCGCTCCAAGTCAGTGCCAGCAGCCTGTGTTAAGTGGTTGGCATGAACTGGCAAGCCATCTACAGTACCCGAAATACGAACTTCTGCACCTTCTGGTCCAGAGATGCCCACAAAGAAAGAGGGATTAGTTATAGTCTGTCATTATGTATTTACATCTTTATTATCAGTTCATAGTGAGTGAAAAACTGGGAACATTTTACTGTCATTGAGAGATTATTAATTTTATGGCTGTAGATTAGCTATTTGACCTTAAGAACCCTAATTACTGAAGTAAGTAACATGATTGTATCAGGGATTTACAAGCCAGAATGTATTCTCAATTAGTAGTCTGTCAAGGCATGTTTAGTTGTCTCACATGATACATTTTAATGTCAGCGGCTATTAAAAGGTTTGGGGGAGAGACATGAAAGCAAGTGGCAACAGGGAAGAGCCTTCCAGTAAATTCTAAGCTCACTTCCCCTGTGAATCTGCTTGTCAGTGATTTGACAGTGATGCCTCAGTGTATCGGAGCACTTGAAGCGGCAGTACCACTAACGATATACAATAGCAGCTACTTGTGCTCATTGAATGTGTTCTGTAGAGGTTAGCCTCCATATATGCATTGTCGTCAGCACAAGCACCTTCAAGACAGCAAGGAAGTCCCTTAACAGGAACCTGACGCAGCAAAGTCGAGTAGCATGCCCTGTCACAGAGCCTACATGAGGTTGCTATTAGAACCCAAGTCTTTTACCCCCAAATCTGCTTTTGTTGGTGGTTTGTTTGTGTTTGTTTTCTGCGGTGTTAGGGATTGAACCCAGTACCTCAAGCATGCAAGGCAAGCGCTTTATTACTGAGGTAATACCTGTATCTGAGTCTGCTTTTGTAAAACATTGTGGATTCCTGCACCTCCCAAGTTGTATTCTTGGAAGCATCAAATATATACAGTATGTATTGTTGTGACTCTGCAACAGTGTTTAATGTCAGTCCAGGGCTGGCAAGATAGCTCAGCAGTTAAAGGTGCTGGCCACTAAGCTTCATGACCTGAGTTCAGTCCCTAGAACAATGTGGCAGGAAAGAACTAATTCAGCAGGTTGTTCGGTGACTTCCACATGTGAGCTGTGGCTCACACATGTCCCTGCCCCTAAAAAGTTTTATGCTGACTCAGTCAGTACTTAGTTACATGAGTTTTCCATTAAGCAATGACTGCATAGTTTTTTAACATGAAGGAATCAAATGGTATGAAAAAGAATATAAGACGATCACAACTCATTTCACCCACATCAATACCCGATTGTGTTTTCAGAAGCTGTAGTGAATGACACAAGCAGTGAGAACAAGTCTGGAGCTGCAGACATCGCGGCAAGCCAGCACGTCATGGTCTGTGCCCTCCAGGAGCTCGGGAGCCTGGTGCAGAGCCTGAATGCCACCGCCTCTCCTCTCATTCAGGAAGCTTCCATAGGTGGGACATCCAGGTCTTGCTGGGATGTTTTCTGAATATAGTTGTGATCCGTATTTAACTCATAGTTACTTATTATTGTGACTAGCAGATCATTGGGTTTCATTTAAATTAATCTTCACAGTGATATGAGTATTGAGTTAAATATTAAAAGTTTCAAGAGAATCAGCTGTGAGAAATGTTTCTAATTGACCAAAATTTGCTGAAGACTTTCATATAATTTTATAGCAGCTTTATTTATTTACTTTGTGAAGGACGATCTATGTAGCTTTAACTGGCATAGAATTCACTATGTAAAACAGGATGTCCTCAAACTCAAGTTTTCTCTGCTTCCCAAGTACTGAGATTATAGGCAGAAGCTACCACTTCCAACGTCAACTTTTATATTTCACTAGATGTAATTATATTCTTTACACGATATGTTCTTTTAAAGCACTCTACTGTTTATGAACTACACATGTGCTTTTTGGCAAAGCTAGGAAACGGAAATTACAGGGATTGATCTATTTTAATTATTGTGTTATACTGAAATCGTTTTTCTTCAGGAAGGAGTAACATTTTGAGATTTTTCTTTCTAGGACTTTTGGAGATTGTGACGTCTGTGCTCCTTCACCCAAGCATGGCTGCTCGGCTTGCCGCCGCATGGTGTCTGCGTTGTGTGGCTGTGGCATTGCCCTTCCAGGTGACACCGTTTCTAGATAGGTGTGCAGAACGGCTCAACAACCTCAAGACTTCACCGGAAGCCGTCAGTGGATACAGTTTTGCAATGGCCGCTTTGTTGGGTGGAGTGCATCAGTGTCCTTTGGGAATTCCTCATGCCAAAGGCAAGGTATGACCGAAGTCTGCAGGCTGGCAGGTGGGCTTCGGTTCCTGTGGGAACTCTGCTGTCTTTAGTGCTGAGCCAGGCAATCCGATGATGATTGGAAATGTAGACTGTAGTTAGCAGCCCTAGCTGAAACTGCGTAGTTAATCCTCCTAGGAATAATAGGTTTCATCTGTGTGTAGTATCATGGTATAATTTATTTTAGAAATTTTAGAAAAATAACATAGTTATTTCTAAAAATGATCATTTAAAACTCAGAACCTTTATTTCTGTTTTTTTAAGAGAGGGAGGGAGGAAAAGAGAGAGAGAGAGAGAATTGCTCGAGCTCCAGTGTTGAAGCAATCCTCCTGTCTCTGCCTCTTGACTAGAGTTAAGTGCCACTGTGCCTGATGTTTTTTCAGTTTTAAAAAATTGCATTGCTGTGTCTAAAAGTGGCAGGGAATATTCTATTGCCATATTTAGTATTTGATAATAATTAGAAATTAAATTGTTTTTAAGAAGCTATTATCATTCCCCCTCTTCTTTCTAGTGTATACTACTATCATAGTATATACTTTGTAGTATATATTCTCTGTAGTATACTATATATATATTTATATGTAGCATATACTCTCATACATACTACATATATATATACATAGTGTATACTACTATCATAGTACATTCTCTGTAGTCTATATTTTATGTAGTATACTACTATATAGATATCCATAGATATACTACTATCATGCATAATATATATTTATATATATATATATACACACATACATAGTATATACTATCATAGTACATACTCCGTAGTATATATTCTATGTAGTATACTTATATATATATACACATACACATAGCATATGCTATTATCATACATACTATATATATATACATATATATATACACATAGTGTATACTACTATCATACTTGGTATTATATACATATCATAGTGTATAATACTGTCCTATTCTCTTAAGTGTGTGTAGATAATGCTTGCAGCTTCACTTGGGCAGGTACAGGCCTCAGTCTGAAGCTCTCCTCTCCTCTGGCACATTAGACTGCCATCCAGCTGCTGCTTGAGGATCGAGACTTTGTCAACTTTGCAATTTGATTGTTTCTCATTGGTTTTTCCTCCTTAGACTATCCTGTCTTCCATGCTCCTCATCCATTGCACATCTGTTTGGTGGTCCTAAGGGGGCTACCTGATACTCAGAATAAAGTACAGTCTTCTGTCTGATTGACAGAAAATTGGAGCTCATAATCTGTGGTCTGCCTCTTCATTCTGAACTCCCTCTGTTCTGCTCAGATGAACCCTCCTAATTTTTTTCCTATCATTTCGGCTTTCAGGCCTTTTTTACAATAAAATTTCATATTCATTCTATTAAACTTCAGCCTGTTTGTTTTCAGGCCCAGGATCAAATTCCTTTCTGAATTCTCACCAAAACCACCTGGCTTATGTTAGCTTTTCCTTTGTTGACCATCACTACTCAGTACTATTTTATCATTTAATCATATGCTACCTTCTCCTTCATTCTCCCTGAATCTTTGCTATCTAGTCTCTGTGCTCTCTAAGATTAACTTAAAGGGGGCACCACAGCAGTTCAACAAGTTCTTGAATATAAGATAATAGTACCAGTGAATAATGGAATTTATTAAACGGTTACCCAGGCTAGCACCAGTTTAATCCTGGATTAGCACACTTAATTGTGGCAAAAGTGAGGTTGACACTCCTGTTCTATCAAGGTGGGAACTGAGGCAAAGATGGTAAGTTGCCCATGTTGGAAAGCCAGTCTGCGGTGGGGTTAGGATGGAACTAGGCAGTGTGGCTCCAGAGATTGCTCTGCCCAGCACACTTTGGGTCCCCAGGGGCCACTAGTGCCGGAACAGAGTAGCTTTGGAAATCTGCTAGCAAGAGCAGGAAGGGACAGCCTGTTTTCAGTAACGTATACGAGCTATGTGTTTGCTGATGCTCATCCATCACCTTCTCTTGCAGATGGTAGTCAGTATTGCTGAAGACCTGTTACGGACTGCTGCCCAAAACAGCAGGCTGTCTCTGCAGCGCACCCAAGCTGGCTGGCTTCTGCTTGGCGCACTCATGACTTTAGGTATAAGCATTTAGCTAACTCTGTGGCTGTCAGTGGCCCTAAAGCAGATTTAATTTAAAAGTATAAAGGTGTGTTATCTATTATTTGGGAGTAAATGTCTCTTTTTAGTAATTCCTTCGTTAGTTCACACTTTTCTCAAGTTTCACCTTTCCCAAAAGAATAGTCATCGTCTATTTAATGAGCTTAGCGGTATCGAAGGAGCGAGACTGTGGGGAGGAAATTGGACTGCCCGAGCGGAGTCGAGGTTTTGATAGAGGCGAAGTCCTGCTAATGTGGGCCTGGGGGTGCTGCCACTTTCCTGAGTGCTGTGCGAAATCTTAGGTGCCAAGGCTAGCCTTGTGCAGAGGACAGAAGTACATGGTACAGTGATGGCTAGAGCCGCTTCTTAGTTTACCTGCTCCCACAGCCTGTGTGTGTGTGTGTGTGTGTGTGTGTGTGTGTGTGTGTGTGTGTGTGTGTATGTGCACACATACTGAGAAGTTGCTCAGTTTTAAAGTCTGTCCCCAATGCTTATGTTGACCTGTTTTCTAAAGAAAATAAAGTGGTAACTCTTTTCCAGAAGTTTATGTTAAGTAAGTTATTGGTACATTTAAATGAATTTCCTAGGAATGTAAATATTGTGCTATTTACATACATGCCATGTAGCTAACCTCACACTTCCCATGAAGGAGCATGTACTTGTATGTGTGATACTAGGTATATGTGTTCATAGTCACATGTGTTTATGGAAAATTTCTCACCAAATATTATTATGGGTAATATGGAGCATACTATTCTGAATGTATTCAAGGACAATTTTAATAGCATCTTGTGCACATGGACACTAAAAAACGAACACTTTCAAAGTAACTTTTATTGTGTCTTTGTACTTACTTATTTTACCCACTGGATGAAGACATTCTGAAAGTAGAGATAATTTTAAACATAAAAAGTAGAGTGACATGAAGGAGATGTTGGGAAAGCTTAGTAGACCTCTCTTCCTCTTCTGCTCTTGTTGTTATGTTGGTTTGTTTGTTTCGTTTTGGTGTTTTCAGTTTTTTGAGACAGGAGCTCATGGTAGCCCTGGCTAGCCTCAGACTCCTGTGTAACTGATGCTTGCACTGTCTCTGGATCCTCAACTACACATTCTGTCTTAGGAATACAGGTCTGCATCATCATGCCCAGTGGAATTCACTTTCTTTGACTTTGGTTTTTGTATGTGCTTTGTTTGGTTTTTATAGTTGCATATTGTGTTCTTCATTTTCTCGCTTAGGACCGTCTGTTGTTCGTTACCATCTACCCAAGATGTTGCTATTGTGGCGAAACGTGTTCCCACGTTCCTTAAAGGAACTGGAGGCTGAGAAGGCCCGAGGAGATTCTTTTACCTGGCAGGTAACTCTGGAAGGTCGTGCTGGAGCTTTATGTGGTAAGAACTGAAAACATCGCACTTTCAGAATATTTTTATATTACTATTTAGTGATATTTTTGTCACTAAAATATTTGTAAGTGATGGAAAATCACTTTAAATTTTTATTTTAATATCTGTTGTTCAATATGTGGACTCTTCGATTACAGAAACTTTATAAATAACTCCAGTTGGCTACTAATAGCAAGCTATCATCACAACCATAGCTAAACTATTGCTATTATGTAGGAAACATGAAGCCTGGGAAGTGTAGTTACAGTGTCAGGTCAGGAGCTGGGACCCTTGCTCCTGTATTCCCAGTAGGTGCAATCCCACCCATCAAAAGAGAGTTGAACCACCACATCAAACATCCCACAGAGAACAGAAGCTCGTCTACTGAGTGGAGCTACCCTTTCCTTGCATTAGGAAAAACACTTCTTTGGGTATCATTTTCTGTGCTAATGTTACTATTTGTTCAAACACCAGCATTTCCAAAAAGGTGGATACACTTGTTTCGTCTGGGAGTGAGCAAGTTCCAGGAAAAGCTCAAGTGGTATTTCGTTTGGAACGAGGATTTCAGGGTCTGTTCTGCTCTGGTTTCTCCCAGCATAGAAAAGGCTTCCTTCCCCACAGTCGGAGAGAGACACTTCAGGGTCAGGGCCGGCGAGGTTTTAGTGTGCTTCCACACATCTGAGGCATGCGTGGTCATGGCGGTTTTGCTAAAGGACAAGGAAAGAAATTGTTTCTCTGTGGACCGTCTGTTTACTCCTGTCCAGCCTTAAACCTGTTTTCTAGTAGTCATCTGAAGTCCTACTCAGCATCGCCCTAACATAGCTCCCTCCTTCCGCTTCGAGTCTCCTCCATTCTCTTTCTGGTGGTTTTTCTCTGTAGTTGTTCCTGGCCTCTCAACCTTCTATTTTATAGTTGAGAACTGTAAATGTTTTTTGTTTCGTTTTGTTTTTGTTTTTCGAGACAGGGTTTCTCTGTGTAGCTTTGGCTTCCTGGAACTCACTCTGTAGACAGGCTGGTTTCGAACTCAGAGAGATCCACCTGCCTCTGCCTCCTGAGTGGTGGGATTACAGGTGTGCATCACCACCACCCGGCTAGAGAACTGTAGATGTCTTTATCATTCTATAATGCTTAACGTTTATTTGGTCTCATGAAGATTTCTCTAAATCTTAAAAATTTTTTTTCTCTAGCCATGAGGAGCTTTGTTGCACATTGTCCTGAGCTCTTAACTGAGGATGCAATTAGGAAATTAATGACTCCTATTGAATGTGCCATGACCATGATGTCACAGTAAGTAAACAGTTTGGACAAAGTTAGCTGCGTGTATTTGGTGTGTGCATGTATGTATGTATGCATGTTCACATGTACATATGTGTGGAAGCCAGAGGTTGATGTAGTATATCTTCCTCAGTAACTCTTTACTTTATATATTGAGGCTGGGACTCTCTTGAACCCAGGACTTGCCAATGCTATTAGTCTTGTTAGCCTCTGTGTCTGCCTCCCAAGCACTGGCATTTCAGATGGGCCACCACACCTACCCAGCATGTATGCGTGTACTGAATGATTCAAAACATGATCCTCACAGACACCTTATTTTATATTTTAATAAATAAAACTGTAGTTCAAATTTTTGTACTTCTCAACTCATACAGAAAGCATCTAACCTTTATTTTGTAAAGTTAATTTAAAAGTAGTATTAATGGTGTGATTTAAAACACATTGTATTCTGAAATGTTTCTGTTAGTTTTATTATTATTGATCACAAAACAAACTGAGAACACTGTAACTTATCAGTGTACTTTGGAAGTGTTGCAATGCATTGCTCAATGACCTTGTTAATTGTTCCTAAGTAATGCTTGTTCTAACACTAACTGATCCCAATTTCACTTTCCATATTTCAGCATTCCATCTGTAATTAAGGCCCACGGAGCCCATCTGAAAGCTAGTGCCGCGATGGTCCGGTTAAGACTTTACGATATCTTGGCTTTATTACCTCCAAAAACGTATGAAGGTAAATAAAATGTATAGTATCTGATAAAAATTCTTCAGTGTGCCTCTCGGGTTCTTCTTAGTATTGAGTTCTGACCAGGCAGGACTCCCCTTAAACTTGCTTTGCAAAAGAAGACCTCCGTTTTGCTTTTCTTCACATAGAGGCCTGCATATTTGTTGAGTTTTAAATCATATTCTGGCCCCCCTTCCAAGCTCTTTATGATTTATTATGCTGTGGTGCTAGTCCAATTTAAGAGGTAAAACACTAGATAGATCAAGAGACTATTTGCCTGCATATTACCTGGTAAATGGCAGAGTTTGGATTCAGATCCAACTGATTGACTCTCAGAGTCTGTGTTTAAGTTATCATTTCCAATTACTCCATATACATTGTAACACAGCCAATAATTTAGGTATCCATGAAGGAAGAATAATAATTTACTTGGCAGAAATGAAATATATAAAGTAATAATATCAAACCACTAATTTCTTTCTAATACAATTAAGCCCTCGAACTTTGGTGGGTGCTATTCAGTGTTTGCATGTATTGGACAATTAATAAATAGTGTCATATAGCATATGATATGTTTAAAATAAAGGCTCTGTTCACTGGTTGCATTTTTATGTTACTTTCAGTTTGGACTTAAACTGCATTATATCATAAGAAAAAGGAAAATACCCTTATTCTATATTAAAACTAGTACATGCCAGACCTAGTGCTGTAGGCCTGTGATCTTAGCTATTGAGAGGCTGAGACACAAGGGTCCTAAGTTTACGACCTGTTTGGTCACAGAGTGAGTTTAAGGCCAGCTTTGGTGATGCACTGTCCTTAAAATAAAAGGTAAAGTGCTGGGAGATCTAGCCTAGTGGGAGGACACTTAGCTAACACCTGTGAAGCCCTAGGCACCTCAGAACTGCTGGGGGAAGTCAGTATTAAATTATTTAATATAAATTTTAGAATGAGAATTGTAGCATGTAAGTGTGGTCTCAGTTTCTTTTTTGGCTCAAGTGGGAGTCACTTGAGCTCAGGATGTTAAGGCCTGCCTGGGCAGTTGTAGAGAGACCTTGTTTTGTGGGAATGAGAAGGAGGAAGAGAGAAAGAAAAGGAGAAGGAGATGGAGAGGAGAACAGAAAAGCAAAAAATAGTATGGCTGGTTTACAAAGAGGTGAAACTACCTTTGTTCCTGTTAAGCACAGTGCTATTCCTTGTGGCATGACAGTTATATTGTCATCTGCTCTGGTGTTCTGTGTCTTAGGGTCTTTCAATGCACTTCTCAGATGTGGACATGACCATTATTATTGTCATCTGCTCTGGTGTTCTGTGTCTTAGGGTCTTTCAACGCACTTCTCAGAGAACTGGTAGCAGAATTCACTCTGACGGACAACTCGGCCAACACAACTACCTCGCTGCTCCGGTCCCTCTGCCATTACGATGACAGCGTGCTTCTGGGTTCCTGGCTTCAGGAAACGGATCACAAGTCCATTGAAGACCAGGTAGTGAGGCATACAGGAACTGCAGTTACTAGAGTCCTCTGAAACAGAGGTCCTGTGACACATTGTCATTTAAAAAGAAGACACCCTGGGCCACAGTAACATCCATTGCACTCCTAGACACTTATTAGCATCTTAGAGGTGGATAAATCAACAGTAGTGAAGGAATTGGCAAAATATCTTCATTCAGAATCCTTTGTATTTATTTACTTGGTTGTGTCTATGGCAAAACTCAGATTTTTTTTTTTTTTTAAGATTTATTTATTTCATAGACATTGTTCTGTCTGCATGTATGCCTGCAGGCCAGAAGAGGGTACCAGATCTCATTACAGATGGTTGTGAGCCACCATGTGGTTGCTGGAATTGAACTCAGGACTCTGAAGAGCACCATGTTCTAAACCACTGAGCCATCTCTCCAGCCCCAAAACTCAGATTTAACTGGCTTTTTGGTTGCTAGTCTTTTCTTTTATTTAGTTTTGTAACAGGTTAGGAAGAAATGAGAGTGAATAGATTGGAGATTTAGAATTAAATAAATTGTTTTTATATGTGAAAAAAAAAAAAAAACAAAACATTTAACCAGGCATGGTAGCACAATGCCCTTAATCCCAGTCCTTCAGAGCTGGAGGCAGAGCCAGAGGCAGAGAGGGCCACAGAGGAGCAGAGGCAGGCGGGCCTCTTGTGAGTCCATGACCAACCTGGTTTACATTGCGAGTCTGGGACGGTCAGGGTTCTATAGGGAGATGCTGTCTTCAAAACAACAAAGAAAGAAACGAAACGAAACAAAAAAATCTGCTTTAAGTCTTTTTTGTGGGTTTTGTTACAATGGATACAGTTTTGCTCACACATTAAGGTGGGCAGTATAAAAGTGTTTAAAATGAACATGACTTTTCTTATGACTCCATAAGATGATTCTGATAGTGACCCTTTTTTCATGGCAAAACTATATTTTCACCTGCTTAAAGCTGTCAGGCCTGATCACATTTCATTCCTCACTGCTTTATTTGATATCCAGCACTTCGTGAATGTCCTAACGGAGAGTGTGGGTAACTTCACGTTCTTCTTCCGCAGCTCCAGCCGAATAGCGCTTCCGGAAGTGGGGCCCTGGAACACGACCCTTCTTCCATTTACTTACGGATACCTGCTGGCGAAGCCGTGCCTGGTCCCCTCCCTCTTGGGGTCTCAGTGATTGATGCCTCCGTGGCTCTTTTTGGTGTTGTGTTTCCACATGTTTCTTATAAACACAGGTTAGTGTAAAGTTAGCCAGTAATTTTAGTCAAATATAAATTATATTTAAGAATAGATTGTTCCCATCCCAGCTAATTCCACAGTAACATAGGTTTTTACTTAAGCAGTGCTCTCATGAACTTAATGGCATAATTTGTATGTACGTGATAAAGTAAATTGGCTGCAAATTCCATGTAACTTGAAACTAAGATTTAGCTCTGTGTACTAGCCCCTAGCACCTGCTGTTTTATGGACCATGTCTTACCCGACAGAGTTTTCATCTTAGTGCGTTGACAGTTTCTAAATTAAACTGTATCTCTAGCTAGAGCTATCTTCTTGGTTGTTATGTTACTGCACAAGACCACATGTGGGAAGTCTACTCTATTGGACTGGCTGGTGAGATGCTGCAAGTCTTGAACCCTGGAAACCAACATGGCTGTCCTTTTCTTGTAGCAGAAGGGTCTTGTTCTGTGTGTTCTGCATCCACAGCCCCCATCCCTGACTCTAGCAGCAGTTTGTAGAATTGTGATTTCCAGAAGGGAGACTGAATTAATGTAAGACCCTTTCAGATTTCTTAACTTTTACAAAACACACCTTAAAATATCATTTACATCCAAAAGAGAGTATCTCTTTAAACATGTAGGTTATTTGATGAATTGCTTTTAATTACTTGCTTTCATATCTAACCTTGATCTCTTTTAGTACAATTGATTACCACATAAATGTTAAACAACATTAAAGCTGAAAAATCCTTATAAATTATATCTACTTAACACCTTTGCTTTAAATCTAAGCACATTTAAACCCCAGACTTGTGTTTTGCCAAAGCCGCACAGCTAGTTGTGAAATTCACTTTTAGTTAGTTTTTTTGTTGTTGTTGTTTTTACTTTTACATTTACAAAATTGGCCAAAGCTAAACCTTTCTTGAAATCTTTCAATAGCTTCTGTTCGGGTAGGATATGGGGTACAATTTTCTTCCATGTAAGAGTATTTAAAAATGGTTTTAGGGGCTGGGCGGTGGTGACGCACGCCTTTAATACCAGCACTCGGGAGGCAGAGCAGGCAGATATCTGTGAGTTCGAGGCCAGCCTGGGCTACAGAGTGAGTTCCAGGAAAGGTGCAAAGCTACACAGAGAAACCCTGTCTCGAAAAACCAAAAAAAAAAAAAAAGTTTTTAGGTTTATTTCTTTTATTTTATGTATATGTATGTTTTTCCTGCCTGTATATGCACCATGTAAGTCCCTGGGGCCAGAGTATGTCAGAAGAAGGCATTGGATCCCTGGAACTAGAGTTTTTGATGGTTGTGAGCCACTATGTGGGTGCAGGGGACTAGTCCTCTGCAAGAGCAAAGGTGCTCTTAACTGCTAAGCCATCTCCCTAACCTGTGTAAGGTTTTTCAAGATAAAATAACAATGAAAAAACAGAACCTATACTACACAGAGGTTAAGGTTAGCCTGTGTTATATAGAGAGACCCCACATCAAAATAATAAAGAAGAAAAGGAAGAGTTGGGAGAGCAGACTTGCACAGACCAGCCTCTGACGTCCACATGCTCACCTGACAATGAGCATCTACAGACAGACATCCACACAAAATAAATACATACTATGTCATACAAAGTGTGTAAAATTATGCCACTCTTTCTTTCTAATCAAAAATGATCCACAGAATCAATAGATAACGATTGGTCTTCTGTTCTATTAAAAAGACTGAGGATAACAGATGAAGTGATATGTGCCTGGGATACCCACAACTCAGGTACTCAGGAGGCTGAAGCAGCCGAGGAAGGGTTCAAGGACAGCCCAAGAGAAGAAACTCACGGGCCTTGCATTAGTCATTTACAGTAACTGAAGCAGTTAACATAGAAAGAGGTTTCTATACACACAGCTGAAGGCTGCAGAGACTCTGCTCCGTGGTCAAATGGCCCCATGGCTGTGCCTCTGGTGTAAGCCACCATGTTATGGTGGAAGTACATTGAGGAGCCACCCTGCTCACCTCAGGTCTAGAAAGCAATGTGAGAGGAAGAAGGAAGAGGCCAGGGTCCCACTGCTCTTCCAGGGCATGTCCCCAGTGCACCAATGGCCTCCCACCAGCCTGTCACTGCCTCTGGGGAGACATTCACAGTGCCAAGTGTATCAGATACGTCTGTAATACTGTAAGTCAGAAATTTTGTTGGACACACTGTTGTAAATGTTCAAGGCTTCTGAAATTATGAACTGTTATTTTTTAACTAATTGAAAATTAATATTTAGTTTCCTTTCTTGTTCTGTTTAATTAACTTCATGAGTATATGTTAATACAGGAGATAAAAGTCAGTTTTCAATCAGCTATGGGAATAAAAAGGACACAATCTGGGGGCATAAACAATTAGTTTATATCCTTATAAGCCATACTTAAATTAAAAACCACTAATTTGTGATCTTATCCTATTACTATAGGTTACAAATGCTGGACCACTTTGCTGAGTGTGTGAAGCAAGCCAAGGGTGTCCGCCAGCAGGCCGTGCAGCTCAACATATTCACTGCTGTTCTCAGTGCACTGAAGGTAGTTAGTCCTGGGACATCATAAGTACTCTGAAAGATGTTAACATGTTTTTTTTTTTTTAAAGATTATTTATTTATTATGTATACAGAAGAGGGTGCCAGATCTCATTACAGATGGTTGTGAGCCACTATGTGGATGCTGGGAATTGAACTCAGGACCTCTGGAAGAGCAGTCAGTGCTCTTAACCTCTGAGCCAACTCTCCAGCCCCGTTAACATGTTTTTAAAGGCCTGGCACATCAAGATTATCACACGCTTGTGTTTCTATGTATATGCATTTGATAACGGTGATTTTATGTTAGTGTCATACATTTACTAGAAACTTTGTATCAAGTTTATTATAATTAAATAATTATTTTATATTTTAGTGAATTAAAAGTTCTCATTTCAGTTTGAACCTCAAATTTTACAAGCAACAGTAATTTCTTTTGGGATTTTCTGAGATGTCTGTTTAATGAGATCTGATTTCCTAATGAAGATTTATGAAATAAATCTTAATTTCCATTTGTGATTTAAACTGAATCAGCAGAGGATGCGTTTCAGAAATGGAAGAATGCCGAATGTGAGGCATATTTTCTGGATTAACTACTTAACTGGCTTTATTCTCTTAACCTTTTGAACTTCAGTTTCTACACTGTGAAATACAGTAACAAGTGCCTACCTAGCTCAGGAGTGCTTGTGAATCATAGTATCCAGGCTTTCGTGGGTTACTTACAATCTTTTATATATTGTTTAATGCTAGGGTTATTATAGAATGGTGCTCTAATAATAAAATTCAGTACAACATAAATACAAGTGATTAAGCAAGGATTCCTTAAGTCATGCTTTGCAAGCATGGTGTTGAGGAGGCATTGGTAACAGAGGTAACATTGGGTGGGGTACTTGTGTAGACATTGACAAACACCCTCTTTTGGGACTGGCGCTGACATCTGAGCATTTTCAAAAAGCTTTGAGGTGGTCATGGTGGCCCTTAGCGGTTGGGAGGACAGTGGGTTTAACATCACAACAGAGATTGCACTTTTCTACACAGACGTGGCTCATGCCTCTGCTCTAGTTAACACTTTCTGCTGATGCCATGACCTACATTTTTCTTCTCAGGTAAGACAATTAAAGTCCAAAGCGGCAGATATAGCTAGAACAGAAAACAAACGTATGTCAGCATTCAGTTACTGCCCCCCATCTGTCTTTACACATATACTGATTGTACGCCTTATACCACATTGTAAGGTTCTTGGTTTTGTCTGTTTATTTTTTGTGGCACTGATGACTGAATCCAGGCCTAATACATGCTAGGCACGTACCACTGCGCTGTCTCCAGCCTGTTTTCAATTTTTATCTTGCAGTAGGGTCTTACTAGTTGCCCAGGCTGCTCTTGAGGTCGCTGTGTAGATGACCTTTAACTTGCAATCCTCCTGCATCATCCTCTCAAGTAGCTGGACCACAACTCGGAGCCGCATGTTGTTTTTTACTGAATTTTTCTACAAATGAACCAGTTTCATATCGTTATAGTACTGACATTTAGTCAGCTGAATAATGTTCAATTTAACTTTACAGTGTCCATTCGGCCCAAAAGAACACTGAGTATTAGCCCCTGGTAGAAATTCTGCCCCGATTGTGTTTCTAGGGCCAGTGGGACTCTGATTATTAATTACCGTGTTCTGAAGTCACACTTAGGAAGTGACCACAGCCCGTCTAGCAGGTACCAGTCCCAGACGTAGCATATGTAATGTGTGAAGACATCAAATTTCCTAAGATTGCGGCATATCTTTTTCTTCATTCAACATGAATTATGAAATGATATCATTCTTTTTAAAATCAATACAGGGTTTAGCTGAAAACAAGAGTACTTTAGGACCTGAGGAAGTCCGTAAATCTGCTCTGACACTGGTGATGGGCGCTCTTGACAACCCGAACCCCATCTTGCGGTGCGCAGCAGGGGAAGCCCTGGGAAGAATGGCTCAGGTGGTGGGGGAGGCGTCTTTTATCGCGCGAATGGCCCAGTACAGCTTCGACAAGTAAGTGTCTCCTAAGAGGTTTCTCACCGGTCTAAGACGTCTTCTGAGCAGTGAGAAATTGTTACCTAGACTACGTACTGTCCACGTGGTTTACAGCACGTGACAGGTTTTTAAAACTCTGATTTTTAATTTAGTAGTTTATGGACCTCTAGATTCTGGGAGAGATGTCAAATGTTAAGATCATGTGAGAGGGACCTGGTTTCTCATCTAGCTTTTGGAATCAAGAACGTCAGTCAAGACTTCCCCATCATATCACCCACAGACACCCACAGCCATACTCTGTTCTTTCTGCCTCGCTTTACCCCAGTTTCTCTATCTTTAATTGTTTCCTGGAATAAGATCTCACTTTAGAGGAGAAAAGGAATAAAGTTACACTTCAGGTTTTAAAGATAATTGTGCATGTTAATTATGAAGAATAATCTCAGAGGTCCAAACAAGCATGACTAAGATGAGAAACGTGTTTTTTTTTTTAAATTTATTTTATCTATTTAATTATTACATATATTTATTATGTTTGCATGCATGCCTACAGGCCAGAAGAGGGCATCATATTGAATTATGGATGGTTGTGAGCCACCATGTGGTTGCTGGGAATTGAACTCAGGACCTTTGGAAGAGCAGTCAGTGCTCTTAACCGCTGAGCCATCTCTCTAGCCCTGAGAAACTTGGTTTTTAAATGTTGTTAAGTGGGTGCTCAAATAGAGAAGCTGAAAAATCAAAAGGCCAAGAAATAACACGAGTCGTATAAATTATCATTCTTAGCTAATGTATTTTGAACAATAAATGTATTGATTCATATCATAATCATTAAGAAGAGAGAAAAAATTAAAAAGTATTTTCTGAACTCTTAGAGACTAGCTTTCCTTGTTCTCACATACGAATGGTGATGCATTCTGACATCAAATACTACACTGTAACATCATAATGATGCATTCTGACATCAAATACTACACTGTAACATCATAATGATGCATTCTGACATAACAGTACTTTACTGTAACATCATAATGATGCATTCTGACGTCACTATACTGCAGTGTAACATCATAATGATGCATTCTGACATCATTATACTGCAGTGTAACATCATAATGATGCATTCTGACATCACTATACAGCAGTGTAACATCATAATGATGCATTCTGACATCACTATACAGCAGTGTAACATCACAATGATGCATTCTGACATCACTATACAGCAGTGTAACATCATAATGATGCATTCTGACATCACTATACAGCAGTGTAACATCACAATGATGCATTCTGACATCACTATACAGCAGTGTAACATCACAATGATGCATTCTGACATCACTATACAGCAGCTTAACATCATAATGATGCATTCTGACATCACTATACTGCAATGCAACATCATAATGATGCATTCTGACATCACTATACTGCAGTGTAACATCATAATGATGCATTCTGACATCACTATACAGCAGTGTAACATCATAATATTGCATTCTGACATCACTATACAGCAGTGTAACATCACAATGATGCATTCTGACATCACTATACAGCAGTGTAACATCACAATGATTCATTCTGACATCACTATACAGCAGTGTAACATCATAATGATGCATTCTGACATCACTATACAGCAGTGTAACATCATAATATTGCATTCTGACATCACTATACAGCAGTGTAACATCATAATATTGCATTCTGACATCACTATACAGCAGTGTAACATCATAATGATGCATTCTGACATCACTATACAGCAGTGTAACATCACAATGATTCATTCTGACATCACTATACAGCAGTGTAACATCATAATGATGCATTCTGACATCACTATACTGCAGTGTAACATCATAATGATGCATTCTGACATCACTATCTTTCACTTTATCCCCAACAAAGCCCCTTAGGGAAGGAAGGGAGGGAGGGAGAGAGAGAGAGGGGAGGGAGGGGGAAGTGAGGAGGGAGGGAGGAGGGGGATGTTTTGGCTTACAGTTTGAGGTTTGCGTCCCCTCCAGAAGGGACGTGGTGGCAGGAGCATGAAGACAGGCTCCACTGTGTCCATGATTAGGAAACAGAGGTTTTGCTCAGTATAGTTGCTTTGGTTACTGAAATATGTCTTCAAACTGAAGAATACTGTTAAGTATATGTTTCACATCAGATTTTAAGACTTAGTGTGAAAAACAGTGTAAAAATATCTCAGTAATTTGTTAATTGCACCATGGTATTTTAATATGTTGCTGGTACCTTGTTAACATACAGTGTCCAATAATCACTGTGTATGTGACACTTTAAATCGGTGAGTTTTAAAGCCAGATGTGATGGCTCATACCCGTAATACCAATGTTTGGAAGGCTAAGGCGGGATTGCTGTGAGTTTGAGGCTAGCCTGGGCAATTGATGAGTTTTACATAAGTACATCTCAGTGTAAACTGTTTTAAAATTTATATGCAGTATTTCCTTTACTTTGAAAATTTGTTAAAAATATATCTTAGGGGCTGGAGAAATGTTTCAGCAATTAAGAGCACTTGCTGCTTTTTGAGAAGACCCAAGTTCAATTCTCAGCACCCGCATCAGGCACTTAAAACTACCTGTAACTCCACATCTGGAGATCCAGTGCCCTCTGCTGGTCTCTGTGGGTCACCACATATAATTCACCTATACATGAATAAAATAAGTCTTTTATATACATATATGTAATATATGTAGAAATTTGCCCATTTTATAGAGACTTTTATCGTGATTATAGCTCAGTGATAGAGTGCTTGCTTAGTATACACAAGGCCCAGGATTTAGTTGCCAGCACTTCAAAAACAAAACAAAATACAGGAAGTTTCTTAAGTCAAATAAGAACTATGTTGTGTATTCTCGGGATGCAGGTTCTTTTTCTTGGTACTAGGGATTGAACCTAGGATTTTGTACACACTAAGCATTTTCTCTGTCACTGAGCCTCAGTCCCACAAATACTTTTTAAATTTTATGTTCAAAGTCAGTTATAAGGACTGTTATTTTATTACTCTCCAGAGTGTTTTTCTTTTGTGCATGTGTGATTCATAAGGCTGTTACTAGAGGAAATGGAGTACCCAATTCCTGTTGCATCATCTTTTCTCAGGTTGAAGTCGGCTCGAGATGTGGTATCCAGGACTGGCCATTCACTGGCCCTTGGCTGTTTGCATCGTTACGTTGGTGGCATAGGATCAGGACAGCACCTGAAGACCAGTGTCAGCATCCTGTTGGCTCTGGCTCAAGATGGGACGTCCCCTGAAGTTCAGGTAGACAATATTGAAGTCTTTCTCTACACTTGCTTTTAAGACAGTCTCTCTGTTCTGCCCACACTGACCTCAACTTGCTATTCACCTGCTGCAGCCTCCTGGGTGCTAGGATTACAGCTGTACATGTACTCGACACAAAAACAATTTTTTAAAAAGATCTATCTATCTATCTATCTATCTATCTATCTATCTATCTATCTATTTATCTATCTATCTATTGTGTATGCAGTGTTCTGCCTGTATGTATGTGTGTGTGTGTGTGTGTGTGTGTATCTGTACATATATGTGTGTATATATAGATGTAGCATTTTTATTAGTTCTTTGAGAATTTCATACAATGTATTTTGACCATATTCACGCTCTCCTAACTCTTTCCCAATTCACTACCCTCTTCTCTACCACCCAACTTTCTTGGTTTTTTTTTTTTTTTTTTTTAAATCCTTCAAGACCAATTTGCACTTCCCAAATATTCTTTGACGTGTGATCTTCTGCTGGAGGGTGGTCCACTTACCGGGGCTGCACTCTTTGAGGAAACTGTCTCTCCCTTTGCCTGAAACAGCAATTGCCAACATCTCGATGGCTCGCAGTGGGTTAGTGTACCCAGCCTGTCCCTCCTTTCCATTATTTTGTCTGGCTCGTCCATGCTGTTGAAACTGCTGAGTTGTATCTGCAGCTTCCCTGCTGTGTCCGGAAGGAAATGGTCCCTTGGGCTCTTACTCTCTTTCCGCCTCCTCTTCTACAGTGACCCCTAAGCTTTGGGGGTTGGCTGTCTGTACACTCCCTTCAGGGATGAGAGATTTTATTTTCTGCACTTTGGCCAGTTGTGGGTTACCGTGTTAATCGCAATCACCGTCTGCTGACCTATAGATATAATGATAGATCATTAAGAGTCAGTTTAATCGTACGATCATTTAGCCCCACAATAGTAGTAGATATCCCTACAGCTTATGACCCATCCAACCATGGGTTCTTAGCCTGATAATGGTGGCAGGCATGATTTTGTCTTGTGGAATAGGATTTAAATCCAGTCAGGAAGAGTCGGTCACTCCTGTGATGTTCATGCCACTGCCCCACCAGTGGGTATGTCTTCCCAGGCCAGGCATTCTTATAGCTCGCAGCATTCATACCTGGGTGTGACGGATGAGTATTTTGTTCTTCCGGTAGAACCTTCAAGGACTGTGAAAGCTAGCCAGTAGTGATGTAGCTTCTAGGTCCATACCAGCGTAATTTCACCCTGTTCTAAGACTCAGGCATGCAGTATCTTCAGCAATAGGACCTTACTTTCAAGTTCTAGAGGGTAACCAGGAGCAATGGCAAACACCTGTGATTTTTGGGGTGGGGGGAACCTATGGGACCTCAATGACTAGTGACTCCAAAAGAAGTAACTCATACTTGTCATTGGGCTTTTATGTTTTTGCCTCTTGTCTAGTAGGATCGTTGTTGCACTGTTTATAGGTAACTCCATTTTAATGCTCTGTGTGTGTGTGTACCTATATATGGCACCTTCTCCACTAGTAGGTTTCCATATATCTTTTTTTAAGATTTTATTTATTTTTATGTGCATTGGTGTTTTGCCTGCATGTATGTCGGTATAAAGGTACAAGATTCACTGGATTTGGAGTCACACAAAATTGTGAGTGGCCATGCGGGTGCTGGGATTTGAACCCAGGTCCTCTGGAAGAGCAGCCAGTGCTCTTAACTGCTGAGCCATCTCCCCAGCCGCATATGTCTTTTTTGAAAGGTCTTTAGTGTTGTTTATCTCTCTCCATATTCCCTCCTCTACCCTGCCTTCCATTCCCCAACCCAGTTTAATCCTTCCTGTTCCATTGTTCTCTTTTAACTCTTTATACTAGGGTGTTCTATCTCCCCTCCCTTGAAAGTCCCTCTACTTAGCCCCTTAGTAATTCATGGACCTCTATGAATATTCCAAAAACACATGTATCTGAGACGTCAAAGCTAACTTCTATAAATGAGAGAAAACATAGCACTGTCTTTCTGGGTCTGCATAGCACTTAGAATGGTTGTTTCCAGCACCATGCATTTACCTGCAATTTTCATAATTCATGAATATAGTTTCAAGCACGCTGTATTGTTTATTGTTTCTTAGTTTTTGCATTTCCTTTCGTTATTAGGTAGGTTGCTGTCTGAATAGCCTCATTTTCCCTCTGACTTCCACTTTTACCACAGCCCAGGTCCTAGGGTCACTGAATCACATTTATTCCTTGAGTATTTTTTTTAACCTTTGTTGTTTCTCAAACACCTTATACTTAAGCAAATATAGCTGCAGTGAAACTTTAAGAGTATCCACATCTAAGAGTGTACACATGGTGCCACGTGACAGCAGTCGGAAGGCGAAGGCATGAGGGTCACACCTTCAGGGGCACCCCAGGTTACAGCAAGACTCTGTCTCAAAACGTATTTAAAGATATTCACACGAGCGTAACTGTTTAGTACACTCACTTCAGTGCAGTGTAACTGCTCCTCACAACTGAAGTAAAGTTACGTTTTATTGTAGACGTGGTCTCTTCATTCACTTGCCCTGATAGTCGATTCTAGTGGCCCAATGTACCGCGGCTACGTGGAACCCACGCTGTCTCTAGTTCTCACCCTGCTGTTGACGGTTCCACCCTCACACACGGAAGTCCACCAGTGTCTGGGCCGGTGCTTGGGCGCCATCATAACTACGGTTGGACCAGAACTGCAAGGTAAGCTAAAGAAAGCACACGGGCAGTTACCGTCCCTCAGTTTCCTCAATGTTGCCATCATGTTGCTTGCAAAACCGTTTTAATAATTGTCATCCACTGTATATTTGTGTTTTCCAAAACCTGGCACTCAGTGTTTGGTGTGTGCCATTTTTAAAATGCACAAACAAACCACAACAGTTTTCTTTTTTGTGTCAGGGTTTCGCTATGCAATTCTAGCTGGCCTAGAACCTTCTATGTAGAAATGCCGGCTGTTAACTCACCGCCTCTGGAGTGCTGGATTAAAGGTGTGCAGCACCATTCCTGGCTCAGGACAGCTTTTTTTTTTTTTTTTTTTTTTTTTTAATTCTCCTCTCATACATTACATCCTGACTTAATTTCTTCTCCCAACCAAAAGTGGCATAACAAGACACAATAAGACTAGGCACACCGGGTGGTAGTGGTGGCGCACGCCTTTAATCCCAGCACTCGGGATGCAGAGGCAGGTGAATCTCTGTGAGTTCAAGGCCAGCCTGGTCTACAGAGTGAGTTCCAGGAAAGGTGCAAAGCTACACAGAGAAACCCTGTCTTGGAAATCCAAAAAAAAAAAAAAAAAGCCAGGTTACACAGCCATAACATATGTTCAGAAGACCTAGGTCAGAGCCACATAAGCACCGTGATCGTTGCTTCAGTCTCTGTGAGCCCCTAAGAGCCCTGATGAGTTGATTCCGTGGGCCTTGTTCTCCTGGTGTCCTCAAGCCCCATTGTTCCTATAATCCTTCCTTCCCCTCTTCTTCCAGTTTGCCTATTGTACAGGATTTTTTAAAGTCCTGAGCAGAGAAAACATTTTAAATGTAGTTCTGCTTGGACGTCTGTGAAAAAAAAGTTGAAAATGAAGTTTTTATTTATCCTGAATGCTGACTACTGTCTTCAAGGGCTGTACTGTTTTGACTCTAAGACCCCTGACATGATGTCTCTGAGGCAGTTAGTTCAGAGACGACCCTTTGTGCGGGGCTGCTGTAGTTAGAATTGGGGCCTTTGTAACACTCGCAGACGATCTTCCTGATGGTGAATTCAGTGAGTCATTGTGAGTGTATCCAGAGTGCCTACACTCAGGCCTTCCCCCTTCCCTTCTTTATTTATTAACTAATCCTCACGAGAAGGCCAACTTTGTATTTTTATCACTTAATGACAGCACAGTCCAGCAATATGTATTGCCTCCATTTTACAGACAGAACATGAAAGTAGAGAGAGGCTGTGAACTTCTCTTTGAACTTCTCCAAGATGTTGCTTTTGTACATGATTATGTGATTTCCTTGACTGGTATATGTACATAAAATTATTTTACTTCACATTAGAAGAAAATTTCAGATACCTATATTTGGTAATTAAACTGCTATACAGAAAATATATAACATTTTTCCTTAATTACCTCTAAAAGATTTTTCTTATTATGCAAACAGTACTTAAAATAAATGAAAGTGTAGTGTTTGTTGAGCCGAGAACCACAGAATGAGGAATCCTCTGGTTATTCAGCAGAAGATCGGTGGTTATAAAGGAGAGTATGACTTTTTAAAGGAGTAAGTTTCTAAAACATGAATTATTGCCTTATAAATATAGTTGTGTTTTGAAGTCATGATTGGGACTCTTCAGATTATTTAAGCAATCTGAATAATGATTGGGAGAAGGGGTTATCTAGAAGATGATTACCCTCTAGGAGTGTTTTCGTGATACTAATAACACAGTTGTGTTTCACATCGTCTTTTACTTTCCTGTTAGGAAATGCAGCGACCATTTCCACCATCCGCTCCTCCTGTCTGGTGGGTTGTGCCATCACCCAGGACCATTCCGACTCTCTCGTTCAGGCAGCTGCCATCTCTTGCCTTCAGCAGCTTCACATGTTTGCCCCACGACACGTCAATCTGTCTAGCCTTGTTCCTAGCCTTTGTGTAAGTATACAGCTATGTCAGGTCTCTGTGTTACTCTGGGAGCTTTAAAGTGTCTTTACCAAAAGACCAAACTGGACCAAAACAAAACAAAACAAAAATGTGTTTGGTGGGTCGTAAGTTTCATTGTTTAAGTTTCAATAGTTATCCCCTTTTATTTATTTATTTTTGTTTTGCATTCTAAGAGCTCTTTTGATGAACACTTACTTCCTCGCCCAGGACTTGGCTCGTGTGCTCCTGCCCTCTCAGAACTGTGTTTCTTAGAGCTCGGTTGGTGGCTTCCGAGATCCGCTGCTGTCGTTGCGGTCTTCAGTTTACTCATTCAGCAAAAGCTTACAGAAACTGTTATATAAAAGGTACCAGGCAGCGTGCTGCGGGCATGTAGGCATAAGACAAGGGCAAGCCTTTGTCATTATGAAGCTTATAACTAACAAGGGTCAATGAACAATAGCTATTCACAGACAAGATAAGAGCTAGAAAGGCGTAGAAGGTTGAGAATATAACTCAGTGGTAAAGCACTTGTGTGGCATTTAAAAGGCCCTGGGTTTGATTCTCCATAGTCAACAAATAGAAAAGAAAGGCATAAGGGTAACATAAGGACTGTGTAACACAGGACCTGTCACAATCTAGACATTCAGAAACTAGTTTCCTGAAAAATAGTACTTACGGTGTGATACGCAGAATGGGATTTAGTGTGTAGAATAGCGCAACATCAGCATATGCAGAGGAGAAAATATGGAAGGGCCCTAAATGAGAAGTATGGTATGCTTAAAGAAGCAGTTATTATGTGGCTAAACCTGGGAGAAAAGGGGAGCGCAGAGAGTGAAGAGCAAGGTGTGACTGAGCAGTCAGCCAGGTGGCAGATCACGTGGATGTCATAGATGTTTAGACCTTAGGCTTTATTCTCTAAGCTATGAGGAGCCATGTACAGGGAGGTAACACGATCTGAATTGTACTTTTCCCATTCTGTTCTTGCTGTGTAATGGAGACCGGACTGTGCCCTACAGTAGGCTAAGAATTTGGGTATTGTAGGATCAGGATGATAATGGTTTGTTTTAGGTTGGCTGCAGTCAGAATAGAGGGGAAAAGATGGATTCCGGTGATATTTAGGAGGAAGACTTGACAGAATGAGTTGATTAATTAGCTCTCAAGAAGACTGTGTTGTCTAGGGTTCTGACCCGAACATGGTGATGGAATTTCCCGCGACTGGCATTGTTGGGCAAGGTTGGGAAGAGCAGTATCATCACTCGGTTGTAGATAGGTGACCGATTACATGAACCTGGAGTTCGGATGAAAGAGGGTGGATTAGAGAAGTGAGTTTGGAGGTATAAGATGTAAGATGAGCCATGGAGTAGATGAGGTCACCGGTGAGAGTGCTGAATGAGAAACCCAGCAGTTCAGAATTATACAAGAAAGGAATCAGAGGGTCAGGGGTACTGGGACGGGAGGAGGAGGATGGCAGCATCATAAGATGGAAGGAAGACTCGAGGGTGTGTGTCCTCAGAAGCCAGGGGGAGTGGAGGAGCAGTCAGCTGAACCAGCTCCTGGCAAGGGGCAGAGGCGGCGGCGAGACATCTGTCACGTGACTGTTCTTAGCAAGAACTCTCTGGGAGAATGGTCCAAGTGGAAGCTCTGACATTGGGTCAGAGATGGAGTACAAGTAGAAACTTCCTAGACAGTTGATTGTCAAGAAGAGGCTGGCATGCTGGTGCTGGAGAGGCGGCTCAGCAGTGACCCAGGTTCAGTTTCCAGCACCACATGATACCTAACAGCTGTCTCTAACTCCAGTTCCAGGGGATCCAACACCCTCTTCTGGCCTCCTCAGGTATTGCCTGCACACAGCACACAGAAATACATACAGGCTAAACACCCCTACACATAAAATAAACATGACATATTTTTTCAAAGTTAAGGAAAAGAAGACAGGGTCCAGGAGGTCCAGGAGGTCCAGAGGGTAGGAGAGACTTTTCCTCCTGTTGTAGCTGTATGTGAGCCTATTGCCATGCTCATGTGAGGGAGCCAATAGCGGGGAGTGTTGAGCATCCAGGAAAGAGAGGGAATAATTAGTCATCCAAGTGCATTTTCGTTGAAGAGAGTTTGGGGCATAAGTGATGCGATAGCCTTTTCAGTGCAAGCTGACTAAAAGGAGATGGGCAGTAGCTAAAGATGGCCTTAGAGATTGGTGTCTGGAAATTGAGGATGCTGTCTGCTGATTTTATATTCTTAGTGAAAGGTAAGATTAATTTTTATGAATGAAGGAATCTGAAGTTGAAGATAATAGAATATAGGAAGTTGAACTACCTGGAGAATTAGATGAGTCTCTGGTAGAAGCGGGGGCGGTTCAGTATAGATTAATGATACTCTCTGACTCCATTCTGTGACTTATGATGAGATCAGTTGTGCTTACTTATGTTTTTTTTTCTTCAGCAGCTGTACATGAGTAGGGTGAAGACCATAAGAAACTAGACTTCTGTGCCTTCATAGGTGGATTTTGACTGTTCAGAATAGACTAAAAGGCATCAGGATAAGGGAGAGGAGACTGCTAATGAGACTGCTGAAATGATAGACAGTGAAGTCTCATCTGAGTGGGGAGGAGGGAAACCAAGAGGAGGCTGGAGAAAGCCACGGTAGACGTCACCATTGGAGGCCGTTGTTGAGGTGAAAGGAAGACCCCTGTAAGATAGTGAAAAGGGCAAGATGGTACATCCTCAGTTTGGTGTGGCGTAGTTAATTTTACTCAATAAAGCAGGCCCCTGGGGCTAGAGAGATGACTCAGAGGTTAAGAGCACTGACTGCTCTTCCAGAGGTCCTGAGTTCAATTCCCAGCAACCACATGGTGGCTTATAGCCATCTGTAATGAGATCTGGTGCCCTCTTCTAGCCAGCAATCATACATGCTGTATTCATAATAAATAAATATATCTTAAAAAAAAAAAAAAAAAAAGCATGCCCCTATTTTACTTTAGGGAGAATCCAGTGAGTCCCAAACCATCAAGGAGCTTGAGCAAGTCACAGGGCAGAACCAAACGCTTGTGACATGTTTACAAAATGTATATAGAAAGAAAACAATAGAATCTTAGTGTGTATTGAAAATAATGGGAAACGAACATTCTGCCAAAAGCTATGAGGGCATAGATGATGTCTGTTACCTGCTGGATACAGCTCAGACAGGCAACTGATTGTGGCCATGACTTACCTTTCTGGGTTGTCTGGTTTCTCTTTACATTTTTTTTCTTCTTTGAAAACATTTTCAAAAAAACAAACAAAAAAAAAACAAAACCATTTGTGCGTATGTATGAGTGTGAGCATGTGTGTACCATAGTGTGCATGTGAGGGCCAAAGGACAGCCTTAGGTTGTCAGCCTTCCATCCTGTCCAAGGCTGGGTCTCTTGTTGGTTTTTGTGTACACCAGGCCAGGTGGTCTTCAGGCTTCAGGGATGCTCCTGTCTCCACCTGCAGTTTCTCAGTAGGAGCTTTGGGAGGACAGATACAGGCACTCCTGGGTCTACCTTTTACATAAGTTCTGGGGATATAAACTTAGGTCCTCTTGCACGAGTGGCAAATGTTTTTACCCCCATTGAGTTGCCAGGTCTCCAGTCCCCATTGTTTTCCTCTTTCAATTGTATTAGGCTTTGGAGGTTGACCAAACATAGTTAAAAGGATCTAGCAGAGTAAAAACTGACTCTTTAACTGAGTGGAGCATATCACTAAGCCGTGGGGAACACAATGAGTTTCCTATGCTTAGCCCAAGATAATGTTTCCAAGTTGGATTCCTTAGTGGAACATCCGGGGTTTTATTACCAGGCATGTCGGAATACTTTCCTGAACCTCCTCCAAAAGGCTGGGTCAGTGAGATTATTGTCAGCTGGGGAAGGAGATGGCCTAGAAGACTAGAGATGAGAAAAGGGACATTCAGGTTGCCTTATTGAAGCCTTGCCCAAAGCCTCTCATGTAGTCTGCCTTTACCAGATGCTCTGACACTTGCTGAGAAAGTCTGCATATGCATTAATTCAAAGTAGTGAATGAGTTCAGGCTTTTGTAATTCACGTCAGCTGTACTGTCCTTGGCATCAGAAGTGGCCGGATTATGCACTGCCATGTGTGGTATTGAAAACAAAAGGAATATGATTTTTATCAGCCAATGTATTGAGAGGTACGTTTATCACAGCAGTAGTTAATACAGAATAGAACTGTATTTAGAAATGTATTTTTAAAAGCACAAGTGCCATGCTGAATTATCACAATTCCTGTTCTTGGAAACAACTGCTTTGTCTGTCATGTGACTACAATTCCACTTCTCCAGACGAAATTATTACATTTGTGTCATCTAGAATAATTGTAGACATTGTCAGTGAATGATTTTCACTTTGAAATGTATCTTTGTGATAGTAAATGTTCCCTAGCCAGGCCTGTGGTTCACGCCTGTAATCTCAGCACTCAAGAGGCAGAGGCAGGCGGTTCTTTATGAGATAGAGGCCCATCTGGTCTATATAGTTTGTTCCAGGCCAGCCAGAGCTTCGTAGTGAGACCCAGTTTGAAAAGCAAACAGGGATCTATGTGTCATTGCCCAAAGAGTCCACCCACAATTGGCTATTCCTCACTGAGGCCAGATGCTACCTAGAGATGGTGGAACTATTTGCGATCTAGGAGCTTGGAAAACTAGGAAAGCAGCAACACTGAGAATTAATCCCAATAGTGGACATTTTTGTTAACAAGGGAGGAATTGGACAGCTCTGTCCTTTCTTATCAACACACAACTGTATAAAGTTGATGGTACAGTCTCTGGTGAGTTTTACCATATAATCTCATATCATCAAATTATTCCCGATTGTAAGATCAATACATGAATTCCCAGTTCTTTCTCCTTCTAGAACCCTTGCCAAAGATGACTTTATTGCATTAAAATATCTTGGCAAAACAAACCATGGATGTTATAATGCCATTTGCTGCTAAGTTTCTGTATCTTCAGCTTTGATAAATGAAAAGTCAGATTTAACTAGAGATTATGTGTACTCTAATGTATCAGTATTGACCAAACAGTAATCATTTTCTTTAATTTTACTTTTCCTCATAATTGATGTTTCTTTTTATTTGTAAATACTGATGCTCCTTGGCTCACAAAAGAATTAAGTCTGGATAAATCTTTCATAAGTTAAAAATATCAGAAGTTGAAAGTGCATGTGTGACCCTTAACCTACTGGACAGCATAGCTGAGCAAAACCGTGAATTGTGCACAGTATTGGCTGCCTGTATAGATGACCTCATGGCTGACTATGAGAGGAGGCTTGGGGCTAGTGCCAAGTGTCATTAGAGGGTCTTACCACACATTCCTTAACTGTGAAAAACTCAGATTTCCAAACATGATTTGGGCTGAATGCATGTCACTTTCCCTTATAATTCAAAAAGCTTTAAGTCAAACTGTTAAGTCAGAGACCATCTACAAAGCCCAGTAGACATGTGAAATAATAGTATCTAGAATTACATTAATCCATTTTAATTGTTTTTAATGTGTGCGCATGCTTGCATGAGTTTATGTGCACTGCATGCTACAGTTGCCTACAGAGGCCAGGAGAGGACTTCAAATACCCTGGAACTGGAGTTACACACAGTTGGTGATTGTCAGGTGCTGGGAACTGAATGGAGATCCTCTCAAGAAGAGTCAGCAATTTTAAATACTGAGCCATCTCTTCAGCCACCCGTTTTTGTGGTCTTAAAATTTATGGCCATGGTATCATTACGTTTTCAGTGTCGAAGGATACTGGAACTGGAAAATAATACTGTATACTGCATCACTAATGTCACAGATGTAAAGACAAAAGAGAAATTGAACGTCAGGGATTCCAAAATAAAGTTTTTAAAAACTTGTGACTGAGTGTGGTTGCACATGCCTGTAATCCCAATATTTGGTAGGGAGAGACAGAGGATTTGGGGTTCACGGCCAGATTTCAACTGCATTCTGAGACATAATCCAGTGATCCAGTGTGGTCTACCAGAGGCCCTGTCTCAAAGGCAAATAAAACACTTTGTAAACTGGGATGTTTAATTTAAATCTCTCTTTGGCAGGCCAGTCAACATATTTTCTTTCTATATAATTATCACATAATTAGTTTTATAGTATTCTACTTAAAGTGATTCTTAAAGACATTTGTGTAGGATAGGATAGACATTCTACAGATAAAACATTCAAAACTGCTTAACCAAATGATTGTGTTCTTTCCATTTGTTATGGCTACACTTTATACTTTCTAGTTTAGGATATGTGAAAGTTTGGGGATATCTGTATTTTAGGAAGAAAAGTAGATTATTTTTTAATAAAGATTTTTCTCCTATCAGTTACATTTTATTTTTCTTAATATCTGGTGTAGATTTCATAGACCAGTTTTATGCACATAGACCTTAAGTAAAAAGATGTTCTTTAGATGAAAAAATGTGTCCTTTTTAAGTTTTAAAAACTTTTAGTGTGTGTGTGTGTGTGTGTGTGTGTGTGTGTGTGTGTGTGTGTATGTTGGCTTGTATGAATATACATTTGAGAGAGATGCTTGCAGAGGCCAGAAGAGAGTGTCAGAGCTCTTGGAGTTGGAATCACGGCACATGTGAGCCTGGGAGCGAACCTTGTTCCCCTGAAAGAGCGGGGAAGACTGTTAACTGCTGGGCCGCCTCTCCAACCTCCCACATGCTGTTCTGATAGCACAGAATAAACTAGCATTGGGAAGGGCTATGAGTTCTGCATAGTACCTCTCTCCACTCCATCATTTGTGCCTCGGGTTCTTTCTCAAATGCTTCCTTTTTCTCTAAGCAGTGCATGGATACAGATTTATGATAATATGATGGTATTTAACATTTAGTGAGCAATTAACTGTGAATGTTTTGTTATAAACATTTTACTTTTGGTTACATCTTATTTTTACTATAATCCTGTGAATATTACATTCCCGTTTTACAAATAGGCAAATTTAAGTATAATCAACAGAGATGGCATTCAAACCTGGACTGGCACCCAAGACTGAATTGTATTTCTGATATTTTACTTGGGCTATTGGGGTACACTATATTTATTTTTGTAGGGACATTCCAGATGGAATGAGTCTGTACCCAAGCCTCCATTTTTAGGTCTTTTTGGTTGGGTTCATGCCCTGCTAGGTTTTGTTTTATTTATTTTAATAAATATTCTTCTTCACGTTTAGTTCTTTCTATTGCTCTGTCCTCTTACTTCCCATTCACTGCATTGGCTTCCTGTGTCCTTGTAAATGATGACATCTCCGTGGGACCATGCGTAGATGTAAGATATGCAGAAAGCCCTTCTGAGTTTCCTTTTGAGTGTATCACACGAGCTTTAGAGAACAGATCTCAGCATAGGTATTTTGGTACTTTTCTATATGTCTTACTGATATGACTGTCTTGCCAAAATGCCATTATATGGTTGTATTATATTTATGTATTTAAATTTTAATAGTTTTAATCATGTGTGTTTGTATGTCTGGGTGTGGGTGTGAGCACATGGTGAGTGCAGGCGCCCAGGGAGCCCAGAGGTGTCGGTTCCCTCCAGGGCTGGGGTTGCCGGTGTTTGTAAGCTGCCTGCCCTGGGTGCTGGGCATTGAACCCAGGTCTTCTAGAAGAGCAGCAAGTGCTCTTAACCGCTGAGCCATCTCCCGGCCCCTGATGGTATTTTAAATAACCAAGGTCTTTCAAGAAGGAACCTCTGCAGAAGTAAGGCTTCCCAAGGATGAGTTCACCAGGTAAATGAACTTGAAGAACAACAGCTGTAAATACTGTCCTGAAACTGTTTTGCTCACAGGTTCACCTATGCAGCTCCCACCTGTTACTTCGACGAGCCGCTGTGGCCTGTCTCCGGCAGCTTGCACAGAGAGAAGCTGCAGAAGTGTGTGAATACGCCATGAGCTTGGCGAAGAATGCCAGGGACAACGAGAGCGGCGGTGCCAGTGAGTTCTCTGATTGGCTGATACTCTTTATTTCAAACCTTCATCTTTTTTCCCTGTTTTTGTTTTTTTTTTGGGGGGGGGTTTGTTTTGTTTTGTTTTGTTTTTGTTTTTGTTTTGAGACAGGGTTTCTCTGTGTAGTTTTGGTAGCTGTCCTGGATCTCCCTTTGTAGACCAGGCTGGCCTCGAACTCACAAAGATCCGCCTGGCTCTGCCTCCCGAGTGCTGGTATTAAAGGCGTGCGCCACCACCGCCCGGCCTTGTTTTGTTTTTTTAAGACAGAGTTTCTCTGTGTTACAGCCCTGGCTGTCCTGGAACTCACTCGGTAGACCAGGATGGCCTCGAACTCACGGAGGTCTATCTACCTTCCTCTGCCTCCCAAGTGCTGGGATTAAAGGCGTGTGCCACTATGGCCAGCTGAAAACTTTCATATTTCTAAGAGATCAGAATAATCAGTTTTAGAAACCAAGGGTTTAACCTTGTTGTCAGATTAAATTTTAATCCTCCAGTATGTAAGCAGAGATCATAGTTAAAAGGCATTTACAGGTGATTTTCTTGCTATTGTGAGTCACATGTGAGGCTTGGTCTCTAATGCCATTGCTACCTGTAGCTTACAACATCTCATACAAACTCTCTTGTGAAAATTCCTTTTCAGACGTGAGTC
Organism: Peromyscus leucopus; assembly: GCF_004664715.2. Taxonomy (NCBI): domain Eukaryota; kingdom Metazoa; phylum Chordata; class Mammalia; order Rodentia; family Cricetidae; genus Peromyscus; species Peromyscus leucopus. Next base: position 27,029,371 of record NC_051081.1, read on the forward strand.
CTTTCGTACCTGGAGTTAGTCATCGAGGTGATATCCATTGCCGGCACCAGGGCGTTAATATAACCGACACGGGGCTTGAAGGGCTTCTGTTTGGGATGCTAGATCGAGAGACAGACCGGAAACTGTGCTCTGATATTCATGACACCTTGGGACACATGCTGTCTTCACTGGCAGTTGAAAAGCTTTCCCACTGGCTAATGCTTTGTAAAGATGTCTTGGCAGCTTCCAGTGGTATGTATTTAAATGATTTCCTTAAAATAATGAAAGTCATCTTGCTTCTGATATATAAGCATAGATATGAGCCTACTTTTAAAGGTATTGATAACTCTCATCCACAAATCCCCGTAAAATGTTGAAGGTTAAAATCATACTATAAACGAATATGCTTTTGAAATATATTTTAAACTTTTTGAAAGTTCAACTCAAATTTTTATGTCTTAAAAATCCCAGGTTACTCTGTAGTGCGACATAGCATATAATTCTATTTAATATGCAAATGAGATGTACATAAGATTAATTAATGAAATGTCTTCCTTGGTTTTCAATTCAGAAGAAGCTTGTCAGTTCTCTTTTTCAGAGGTTGAGAATTGACCGTCTTCTGAAGCATCATGACGGGACGAGTCACGGTGGTCTCCGTTTCTGTTGTAGATATGAGTACGGCAACACTCTTAAGCAGTGGAAAAGACGAAGAATCTGAAAAGAAAGATGAGATGGATGACGACACCATGTTCACTACCCTGGGGAGGAGGACAAGTCAAAGCCCTTCGTGGCTCCCCGCTGGGCCACACGGGTGTTCGCTGCAGACTGCTTGTGCCGCATCATCAACCTGTGTGAGAATGCCGACCAGGCTCACTTCGACCTGGCCATGGCGCGTTCTGCCAAACTGCGCAACCCTAAGAGTAAGTGCCAAACCACGTCTTCTTTTCTCCGATAGGTTTGAGAGCTTTCAGCCCTCTGCAGCACGCTTGAGGCTGCGCCATCTATTTATTCCAAGTCGCCTCACCTTGACCCTCAGTGTCTGTCCCTGGGTGCCACTTGTTTGTGTTTAGAAGTAAGCTGGAGATGGGTATAGATAGGTTAGTGCATGGACATCTAGATATCCGTGTATATGAATTTTAATCATTCACCTGTATTAGAATAACAACGCTCACAACTTATGTTTCCTCAGGAACAGCCCTAGGTCTAGCACTTTGTTGTAAAAGAGATGGTAGAACTCTTGGGTCCAAAGTCAAATGAACTTTGCTGCTCCCAACCAAAGAAACAGTCAGAATTCATGAATCCATGGCACATTTCAAACTCTTATATTTCACATAAAGAAATATGTGAAAATTACTGTTGGGCATCTTTGAAAAGGAAAAATGATAGTATTATTGAAAATGCCTTTTTAAAAAAAACTTTTTATAAGCATTTTCTACCATATCTCCTTTGGATTAGATATTATAGAGAATTCTCAAAATGAGTGTTAGCCCTAGCAATAAATATCTTCATTTTACAGTTGATGAGATGCAAAGAAGCTGAGAGAATTATCTCCTAAGGTTCTCTACCCTGTGTTTGATTGTCGGTTTTTTAATTTGTATGAGTTGACAGCATAGAAGTATATATAATAATATATAATATATATATAAAATATATACACTATATATATATGCCTTTCATGTTACTGTATATAATACTGTATATATACTGTACATAATAAGCTGTCATAAGTAGACTTACGACACAGGAAGATGATAGCGGTGTACAGTGTATGAGACATGAATCAGAACATAGGGTACAGAGGACTCGCAGTGAATATGGCATCTGTATTCAGTCATTAGTTAGCACATATTAATCAAGTCCTGGTTACTATACATTGGGAATTCAAAATCATAATCATACCTTGAAAAAAGCGATAGTCCAGATGATAGAGAGGTAAGTAGGATATGTCCTGATAGAGGTGTAATTTAGGATTTGAGAACATTTTTTTAAGGTCATTCATGGGCTAGAGCAATGGCTTGGTGGTTAAGAGCACTTGCTGTTCTTGCAGAGGACCCGGGTTTAATTCTCAGCACCATTGGGTGACTCTTAACTCTAGTGCCAGAGAATGAGATGCCCTTTTCTGGGTCTCCATGGGTATTATACACATTACTTTTTAATCTAAGAGGAGAATGCTCTTCTTGTTTGTAATCTGCTCCCAGTGTGATACTGTGTAGGGTGATCCCCCATGTACTCTGCATGTGCTCTTTGCTCAGTGGGTACTTGGCAGCTGTGGCTGGGTGGTAAGATGGTCTCCTAGGACCCAGCTTAGATTGGCATCTCTATTCAGTCATTAGTTGGCACATATTAACTGAGTCCTGGTTACTATACATTAGGAATATAAAGAATCAAAACCATAGTCATACCTTAGAAAAAAAGCAATAGTTCAGATGATAGAGAGGTAAGTAGGATGTGTTCTGATAGAGGTGTAACTCAGGATTACATCTCCAACTAGATTCTACTATGAAACACGAGTGAACTCTGGCTCGATAGCATCATCATCTCCTGGTCTTCCTGTGTGCGGGACTTAGTTAGAGGAATGACCGCTCCCAGACCACAGTAAACCCTCCCAGCCCACGATTCTCCTTCCATGCTGCAGTTTCTCCCCAGCCCCCCTTCCCATCTCCACCCTTTACATATCCATCTTACGTTTTAGAAAAAGATAGAGGGGCTTAGGAGTAGTGGGAAGGCAGCTTTCATTTCAGGGACAGTTGCTCAATTTGGAGTTTGATAGACTGTAAATTAGGTGACAGAGTACAGGGAAATTACTGTCTTCCTACTTACGTTTTTGTAGGCATATTAGAGTAGAGATATTTTATTCAGATGCTTCTGCTTGGGATGTCTTCTCCCAAACTCTGACAGCAGCTTGCTATGCCTCACAAAGCTGGTTTTAACCTTCTCTAGATGAGGACACGTTGGAGAGTCTAGCCCCGTTCTCTTCTCTCTCCACTTTCAGTGCCCTCCGCCCAACATTTACTCTTCAAACTTGAAATATTAACGTTGCTTTTTGAAATAGGAACTTGAAGAAACGTGTCTTGTTACCTTTTCAATAGTAACAACAAAACCCGATTTAAATCACTCTTTGGGGTCAGGTTGAGCCACTGAATTGCCAATACTTCAAAAAGACCGCCTCCATCCTGCGTACTGTAGCGCACTTGAGTTGATGGTTTCTTCGGGTAGTATCTGTCGCTGTGGGTTTTAAGTTCATGGACCTTCAGTGCCGAGCCTGTCCTAGTCTCACCAGCATCTTCTTTGTTCCATCTGATGCCCGCAGGCCCGCATCCCTCCCCGCTCATGCTCCTTTTCCTGTTGGCAGAGGCAGTGTACAGAGCTGCTGTAACACCTTTGCTGCTAATTCTATTCTGTCTTTCCGATCGGAACCAGTTTCTGGTTGTTGAGTCTTTATTTCTGTTAGGAGCTGTGTTTCTCTACATCTTTACTTTTTGTTTTTGTTTTTGTTTTGTTTTGTTTGTTTGTTTTTGGTTGAGACAGAGTTTCTCTGTGTAGTTTTAGTGCCTATTAAATTTAGTGCCCTAGTTTAATAACTAGAATAATAGTTAGAATAACTAGAATTTAGATCCTATTCTGGATCTCGCTCTGTAGCCCAGGCTGGCCTGGAACTCACAGAGATCTGCCTGGCTCTGCCTCCCGAGTGCTGGGATTAAAGGCGTGCGCCCCCACCGCCCGGCACATCTTTACATTCTTGATCCTTGTCATCAGATGCTGGACATTGGAAATGCAGTTAGTGCTGGATTTCTCTGCTCCTTTCAATTGTGCTGAACTTTGTCCTGGGACGTAGTAAAATTATTGTGTTATTTGAATTCCTCTGAGACTTGCTTTTAAGCAAGATGTAGGGTTACCTTTGCCCTAGTGCTAAAAGATCAAGACTCCCTTCCCACTCTGTTCTCATAAAAAGTCTTTTAAAAAATAATTTGTAAAAAAAAAAAAAATAATTTTGTAGACCAAATTTCCTGACTACACACTGTGGTTTTCTGCAATAGGGATTGGCAGGCTATGGCCTGTGATCAAAATGCAGCCCACAGCTACTTTTCGTAAATAGTTTACTGGAGTTCAGCACGCTCTTTCTGTAGCATTGTCTATTGTATTCTGTAAGTACTATCTGGCCTCTTTCGTGGTGGGGCAGCAGAGCTGAGTAATTGCCTTAGAGATAATATGGCCTGCAAAGCCAAAAATAGTCAGGATCTGACCCTTTCCAGAACAGTTCTGCCAGCCTCTGCTGTGAAAGAAGTACAAGCCCATTTGGGAGAGCTGTGGTCCTCGAGTATCTTGCTTCAACTGTCAATGGATCCTGTAGTTGACTGTGTTAATGTGTTATTAAATGACTACTGCTGTTTGAGGACACTTTATGGGAGTTTTATTTTTTTAGACATCATGAGTTATGTGGATCATAAGTGCTTTATCAGGTGTGTTTTGTTTCCTGTTTTTATGGTATTACACTAGTTTGGGTGAACTTCCCTGCCTGCATTCTGTATTCCTTTGCAGATGACCTCTTAGTCCTGCATCTCTCTGACCTGATTCGCATGGCATTCATGGCTGCAACTGACCATAGCAACCAGCTGCGAATGGCTGGGCTCCAGGCACTTGAAGACATTATCAAGAAGTTTGCATCTGTGCCTGAGCCAGAATTTCCAGGTCACGTGATCCTGGAGCAGTATCAAGCTAACGTGAGTTTTGCTGCTTATTCACAGAGTGGAGTTTGTGAGGGTCACTCGAGAAGGGATTACAGTCTCTTCATATGGAGCTGAAACCATTAGAATCTGTTTCATAGTTCAACCAACCTACAACTGGAGAAGGCTCAAACTGCTGTAACTATTTTTAAGTTGTGATAGCACAGTAGTGATAAACTAGAATAGAAATTCCAGCCTGCCTTCCCAGTCTTGTGCTTAGCTGTGTGGCCATGCCATGCCGTTTAAAAGATAAAGGGAGCATTCACAGAAGTGTTGCAGATTTGCTGTGTGCGCGGCGGTGTGTGTGTGTGTGTGTGTGTGTGTGTGTGTGTGCGTGCGCGTGCGCGCTGAAGCTTGATGAGCAGTTTTAGAAATAGAAGCAACTTTTTCTTGTAAACTGAGTGAGGATGACTCCTGATGGTAGCTGCCAAAGGGATTGCCAAAGAAGCAGAGTTCCAAGAGATTGTTTTCGCTACACCCTAAACAGATAAATTTGTTTTTCCTGAGATTTGTCCTCTAAGCTTTCAGCCACACCATAAACTTTCCCTCTAGTAATGGGGAAAGGCTCTGTGAAAGTTAGGGGAAAGTTATATTAGCAAGCAAAACGGAAGTCTTTTTTTAAATGAAATTATTCTAAAACTTGGTCCCAGACACGCAATATCTTGTCTAAAAGCTTTGTTCAAGCCTGGTGGTAGCACACACCTTTAATCCAAGCACTCTCGAGGCAGAGGCAGGAGGATCTCTGTGAGTTTGAGGCTGACCTGGTCTACATAGTGAGTTCCAGGACAACCATGGCTACACAGAGAAATCCTGTCTCAAAAAACCTAAGTAAATAAGTAAATAAAGCTATGTTCAAATGTACCCAATTATACTTGTGGGTTGGGGATTTAGCTCAGTGGTAGAGCGCTTGCCTAGCAAGTGCAAGGCCTTGGGTTCGGTCCTCAGCTCTGGAAAAAAAAGAAAGAAAGAAAAAGAAAAACCAAAATTATGTTTGTGGGTAATACATAAACCATTTAAATACAGGTGAGGAAGGTATAGCTTTAATCCAAGTGGCTGCATATTGTTGCTTACTAGAATGAGGATCTGTGTGGGAGTGCTCTTAACTACTGAGCCATCTCTCCAGCCCCTAAAATCGTTTTATTTAGAAATAATTTCAAATATTTAGGGAAATATCCCAAAACCATATTGTATCCTTTCCCGTGTCTGTCTGTGGCTAATTTTGACCCATTTGTTTGAAAGTTGGCTGTCTCTTCCTCTCTCCTCCCTCCCGTGTCTTTCTCTTCCCACAGACATACATATGTAATACAGCTTTTTCTAAATCATTTTGAAGTCAATTATTTTAGTCAGGTATTGTCACCCTCGAGCCATTTGGACTATATTTTTAAAAGATGAGAGCATTGTCTTCTGTAACCACAGAACAGTTATTAATCACTGGAAATTCAGTATTGACTCTTTGCTTTTGCTAAGTCTGTCATTATCATTTTGTCAGTGGACCCAATTAACTCTTTTATAGTTTTTATTCTCTTTCAGGGCCGGTTCACATGCTGTGGTTAGTTGCTGTACACCTTTAGTCATAGAAAGGAACTTTTGACTGTCTCCAGACATCTGTGTAGACAACTTAGTGATAGTCGGTAGAAATCTCAACCTAGGAACAGATTACATGTAATGTCTTTATTCAGCTCACACACATTACATCTCATCATCTGTCCAAGAATCCATGGCTGATGTTGGCTTCCTTAAAACTAAAGCTTATATTCCTTTACTTCTTAATATAATAATAGAAAAGCTAATTAACAATGTATTATTACTTCTTATTGTGTATATGGTGAGAATGAGTGTGTGTGTGTCTGTGTGTCTGTGTGTGTGTATGTGCACACACACATGCAAATGCATGAATCGGGGTCAGAGGACAGTCTTCAAGCATCAGTTCTCTCCTTTCCCCGTAGTTCCCAGTGATCAACTCAGATTGTCTAGCTTGCTTGGCAGGCAGGTACTTTTACCCACTGAGCTGGTCCCCTAAAAGCTAATAGTTTTGAGCAGCCTTTTAAAGCATCTTTTTGTGAGGTGAAATGGTCTTTGAGATACTTAGTACTGCGGAATTTTTATAATTCCTCAGTTCTTTAAAGAAATTGATCCTGTTACTTGAGCTTTACTCAAGAGATACATAAATGCTGTTAGAAATATGTTTAGAAAATATATATGGAGTTGAGGAGGAAACACAAAGAATGTAACAGTCTGGTTATCTTTGATAACACGTGACTCTGTCAGAAAATCCCATTTATGCAGGCTTCTGGATCTGGTGCCTGTGGTGTGACACCTTGCGCAGCCTTGGTGCAGTGGGAAGGGGCTTGGACCTGCCTAGGCTCAGTGTGCTGGGCTCTGCTGACTCCCCGTGGGAGACCTCGATTTGGGGGATGTGGGGATGCGGGGTGGCATGGGAAAGAGGGCTGAGGGGTAGGAGAAGGGAGGATCTGTAGATAGTATGTGGAGTGAGTAGAAAATTTCTTAATAAAGAAAAAAAAAAATAAAGTAAAAAAAATCCCATTTACTATTAAACCAAAATGAAAGCAAAAGAAACAAGATTGTCCTTTGGGCAGACTTTTCATATAGATTTGGTATTGATAACTTCCTGAGAAACAAAGAAAAATGTAATTGTAGTTAATCTTACTGTAACATTGAAAGTGTTAGGAGGAGGTGATAAGGAAGAAGGAAAGAAGGAAGGGAGGGAGGGAAGGAGGGAGAAAGGAAGGAAGGAAGGAAGGAAAGGAGGGAGGGAGGAGGGAGAAAGGAAGGAAGAAAGGAAGGAAAGAAGGAAAGAACAAAGATCTGTGTTCGCTGTTTTAATCTCCAGTGACATCAAGTTTACCAGATGTCTCTAAAATCAATGGTTTGCTCATTTTCCTAGGTGGGAGCTGCCCTAAGACCAGCCTTTTCACAAGACACACCCTCAGATATAATAGCTAAAGCTTGCCAGGTAAGAGGAAAGCGGACTTCCGTGGCTGCCGTCTATAAATTTCTAGATGTCTTAGATTTCACTTAAAAAGAAAACCAAACTGTTCTTTATCTTGAAACTACAATAGCGTTCATTCTTTTTTTTTTTTTATAAATTTTCAATAAAATTATCCATTCACTCATGTACTTATTTGATGTGTATGGGGCGCAGCGCTCACGTGGCGGCCAGGACAACTTGTCTTCTCCGCTGTGTGGAGTCCCACTAAGATCATCGTCATCATCTTGACAGTGGGCAGCTTGACCAGCTGAGCCATCTCCCCGCCCCCATCTTCTATGCTTGTGTGTTCTATAGAAATATAAGGTAGTAAGTGTTAATCACACCCCTTTTCCATCATAGCTCAGGGTTTGGCTTTGGATACTTTCGTACGTTATCTCCAAGTGAATGGACCTATGAACATCATAAGGGGAGCTAAAATAAACGTAAGATACCAAAACCTGTAGTAACAGCTAGGTATAAACGGGTGGGGTGGTGAGTTGCACATTCTTTTACTGTATAGAAAAGAAGGAATTGCTTAGAAGGTTCTGTTTTGTTGGTGAGAATAACTTCACCTTAAGAAGCTTTAAATCCGGTAATCCTGAGACAGATAGGAGAAAGCCTGGTGTGTGGTACATCTAGATGTCTCCATGAGCCCGCTAAATAGTTAAAGTAGGGCCGAGGCATGAGCAGTGTACCCTCAACTATTTCACTTGAGCCTGGGTACAAATGTACGCTCCGTTGCCTGGTGTGGGGCCAAGGTCTTTTCTCTGAATATGGTTTAGTTGAACCATCACTACACCATCTTCCTTTATAAGCAAACCCATAAAGCACTACTTGTAATTTCAAGGTATAAAATCTTTTTTAAAAACCCATTTATGTTTTTGATTTCTCTATGTGTATCTGTGTGTGTGTGTGTGTATGCTCGCACACGCATGGGTGCCCACAGATGCTAAAGGAGGTTATCAGATCGCCTGGAGGTGTAGTTGTGGACCGTGCTGAGCTTCCTGACATGGGTGCTGGGAACCAGACTCTGGCCCTCTGCAAGAGCAGCAAGAACTCTGAACCACTGAACATCTCTCCAGCCCCTAGAGCAGTGGTTCGCAACCTTCCTAACGCTGTGACCCTTTAGTACAGTTTTTCATGCTGTGGTGACCCCCAGCCATAAAGTTATTTGCGTTGCTACTTCATAACTGTAATAAATTGTTGTTATGAATTGTAATGTCAATATTTTTGGAGACAGAGGCTTGTCAAAGGGGTTACTTTCTGGTATTCACAGATTTGCCTGACTTTTAGTGACATTTCAACTAAATTGCACAAAAATATTGTATCTATCCAGTATGTTTAGTTTCTTTAGGAATCACCTCCTTTTGTCCTTTTAACCCTTGCATTACATTGCATATAACTTTAAACTTTCTGTTTGCAGAATTATTTTGGTTGACAACTTATTTTTGTCAGAAGTATGTTCTTAATAACAATCTGTTTTTAAGTGTTTTTATTTTTATTAAGCTCAGTTTTCAGTTTTTAAAAAATTATTTTTTGTTTGTTTGGTTTTGGTTTTTGGTTTTTTGAGACAGGGTTTCTCTGTGTAGCTTTGCGCCTTTTCCTAGAACTCATTCTGTAGACCAGGCTGGCCTCGAACTCACAGATATCTGCCTGGTTCCGCCTCCCAAGTGCTGGGATTAAAGGTGTGCGCCACCACTGCCCGGCCGGTTTTGGTTTTTTGAGACAGGGTTTTACTGTGTAGTCCTGGCTGTCCTGGCACTCGCTCTGTAGACCAGGCTGGCCTCAAACTCACAGAGATCCTCTTGCCTCTGCCTCCGAAGTGCTAGGATTAAAAACACACTGCCACTGCCCAGCTGAAAATAAGATTTTAAGTGAATAAAATTAAAAGAACACAAGTCCATTAGCCAGGATTTGAAAGCCAAATACTCCAGAAACCCAGAGTGTTTTTATGATCTATTTGGCAGCAAAACCCGAGTTCATTACACTGATTTGCATCTGAAGCCTTTGAGGTTTTAGTATTGATTTGTCTCTGAGAGCGGTACCTAATGAATTCCCTATTGGAAATGTTCATGTGTCCACCGTGTGGTGCAGTCCCAATCCTTCCCACATGTGTTCCCTCCCTGACGAGGTTTCTGCACCTTCATGAGAGTTGTCAAAGCTGGCCCTGTCTAGGCCTCTTCCTGGATGACATCCTTCTCTTGGCTCCGGCGGCTGTCCTCTGGTGGTTTTCCTTTGTTTTCCTGGGTTTTAACTCACTTAAGTTGTTCCACCTGCCTTTTAAGTATACCAGCTTTCCCTGTTGTCTGGATGTAGGCTTTTAAGGTATTTTTCCCCAAGCCAGGTGGTGGTGGTGCACACCTTTAATCCTAGCACGCAGGAATCAGAAACGTGTGGATCTCTGTGAGTGCAAGCAATCTGGTCTACAGAACGAGTTCCAGGACAGCCAGGGCTACTCAAACAAACAAACAAACAAACAAAAAGACATTCTTTTCCTAGACAAATCTGCCTCATACTCCTACTTTAGTTATTGCCCTTGTGTAGAAGTTTCTAGTCTTACATAGTTCCCCTCCACTTGCTCCTGGAACCTAGAGCAGAGTTTCCAACTGTCTGCTGAATGTCTGTCCACAAGTCTCTTAGTGGTACTTAGAGTTCACATGTGAAAATGTTTGGAATCCACATCATGCTGACGTCTCTCCACAGAACTTTCCTAGTTTTCATATTGGCACTCCTAACAATGGACTCACAGTCCTTCTATTCTTCCACGTCAGGAGCATTGACAAAATTGAACAGGTTTTGGCTCCTCGTGCTTTCTGCACCCCACAGTCTTGTGCCCTAAAAAAATAGTGTCCACACCCTGTAGTTTTTGTCTCCACATTTCTCCTGACCACCTCCTTGTATTCCCGGTTCCATCCATGTCGTCTCTGTCTCATGCAGTACTTTAATGCAGGTAACTGACATGCTGTCTATTATCCTGTGTCTGGTTCTCCTAAAGCCTAAATCTAATGCCAAAGACCCTTGAAACTCGTGGCCATCTCTGACTTTAGTACCTAGGATATTTAAACTTTGTGTGTCTGACCCCAGCTTTCTTAATCTTCATTTCTTCCCCATTGAACATCCCTGTGACTTTACACACAAACTGTCCTGACTTCTAAGCATCATCCAGCATAAACTGCAGTCATAAAACTCTATGGTTTTCTTTTTCCCTTTTTAAAAAAGTCTTTCACAGTAGCTACTTTGATAGTTTGCTGATGGTAAACAGATATTTTGTTGAAGAAATTTTCAAGACTGGACAACTTTGGGTGGAAAACCACTTATTCTCATTTGTTAAATAGTAGATACATAGAATCCAGGCATGGTGGTACAAAGTTTTAATTCTGGCACTTGGGAGATGAGTTCAAGGCCAGCCTGTAGCGCATGGCAAAACCCTGTCTCAAACAGACAGACAGACAGTGGAAACTTAGTGCTACTTTATTGTCTGCAGAGGTCAGAATGTGCGGGGATATGATGGAACCCACTTCCCTCTCCTGTGCACACACTTACTCTCCATGCATAGTAACCTTACACGTCCCCTGGCCAGGTGTGCAGCACGTGGATCGGCAGTGGCGTGGTCAGCGACCTCAATGATCTCCGTCGGGTACACAACCTGCTCGTGTCCTCTCTGGACAAAGTCCAGGCTGGAAAGGGATCTTCCAGCCAACTGTACCGAGAGAGTGCCACCACCATGGAGAAGCTGGCCGTCCTCAAGGCATGGGCAGAGGTAAACATGGTCCCTCTCATCTCACCATCCTCCATCCTTGATGCTCATTGGAGAATCTTCTGGGCCTTTTTCAGACTCTGTTGATGAGTCTTCTGTAAAGTGTTGTCTTACTTCGGATAGTGGCTCTCACTAGCGTGCCTGAGGCAGGAGATTGCCGTGTCAGGGCCATTCTTGGGCTTCATAGCAAGTTCTAAGCCAATTGAAGCTACAAAGTGAGACCCTGTCTGAAAAATACAAAACAAAGTCCTTTGTCTTAAGAAGGGCTATTAATATAGGGAAACTAACCATGGAAAGCACAAAAATATAAATAATAAAAATGTTTTTATGCTAAGATTCTTTTATTTAATTAATTTTAAGAGATTTGCTACCTTGATAGCTAGGTTGCAGAAGTTTTATTTAGGGTTTTTTTTGTTTTGTTTTGTTTTTTTTATTTATTTTTATTTTATGTATGCTCTGCATGTGTACCTGCAGGCCAGAAGAGGGCATAATATCCTATTATAGATGGTTGTGAGCCCCCATGTGGTTGCTGGGAATTGAACTCAGGACCTCCAAAAGAGCAGCCAGTGTTCTTAACCTCTGAGCCATCTCTCCAGCCCCTTACTTTATTTTTTAATAGTTATTTTTAAACCTGTTTCATTTCCATAGCTGCCGTGTATATGTGTGTGTGTGTGTGTGTGTGTGTGTGTGTGTGTGTGTGTGTGTGTGTATGTCACATGTATATGTGGGCACTTCTTTAGAAAATTATATTATTTTAAATTCTCTTAAATTTCTAGATTTTCCAGTTGCTTTTGAATTATCATCACCTGCCCTCCAGTATTTGTAGTAACTGATTCCTTTCTCTGCCAGCTCAGTCCATTTTAAAGTTGTATTTTTTTTTAATTTTATGTGTATGTGTGTTTTGCCTACATGTATGTATATGTACCATGTGCGTGCCCACTACTTACTTGCAGAGGCCAGAAAAGGGATCCTCTCAAACTGGAGTGGTGGGTGGTTGTGAGGCACCAGGTGGTGCTGGGGATCAAACTCGGGTCCTCTGCAAAAGCAGCAGGCGCTGTCAGCTTGTGAGCAGCTCTACAGCCCTCAGCCTGTCCTCCCTGTGTCTGAGGTACCACAGCTCGTGGCCCCTGAACAGCAGGGCTGCCTCAGAGTGTGTGGAAAAGTATCCTTGGGATCCTGGACTTCTTACTCTGATGGTATTTTAGCAAGATAATGTTTTTTGCTTAATTTAGTAAAATGATTGCTTTTACTTATAACATTTTAGTCTCTTTGAAATTAATGCAAATCTGATTTTATATTTTGTGTTAAATTTTAAAATGAAAGCAAGATAAGAAAAGATACTGTTTAGTGGATTTTATTTTTTAAAAATAACCCCCCTAAAATTTGTCCTTCGGTCTCATGTGTGTATTACTCTGTGTTCCGATGATCACGTAAGAACCTTTTAAGGTGGCAGGTCCTCTGCACGTTTCCGTGCTGGGATTGATTGACTTGCTGGGAAGTTTGCCAGCGCTCAGTGTAAAGAACATTGAAACTGAGTCCAAGGCCCTGGAACTAAGTCCTGTCTTAAGATTCACCATCTGTGGGACTTCTTCTAGGGACAGTTGGCTCACAGCTTGTTTTATCATTAAAAAGTGGAAATAGTATCTTTTGTAAGCTGTTCTGGATAACAGTTCAAAGCATAGTGCCTGGCACTGAACTGAGATAAATAAATGCCATAAAGTGCCACATAACAAAATTGATAATGTGCATTTATTTGGAATGCTTTCTTACTTGGGGTAATCTGTATTATCCTTCAGCGGCTTGTACCTTGGGCTTAGATTTTCCTGCTGTCTGGGAATCCTTTACTACTTCACTTCCTTGATCACTTTCTCACATGCCAGCTTATTCTAGACCTCTCTACTCAAGACCTAGTTTTACTTCTGTGTTTTCACTTAGAAAATCTGTTTCTCAACTCCTCCACGTCTTTAGGTTCATGCAAACCGTGTGACATTGAATGTTACTTGCCTATTCAAAATTTGCTTTGGGGCCTGGAGAGATGGCTCTGAGGTTAAGAGCATTAACTGCTCTTCCAGAGGTCCTGAGTTCAATTCCCAGCAACCACATGGTGGCTCACACCCATCTGTAACGGGATCTGATTCCTTCTTCTGGTGTGCATGAAGACAGAGCACTCATATACATAAAATACACGAATGACTGAATCTTTCAAAAAGCTCATTTTCTTCACATTGAGATACTTCTTTTATTTTTAGTGTTTCATGTGTATCAGTGTCTGCATGCATGCATGTGTACCATGTGCACGCCTGCTGCTCTGCACAAGGAGCAAGTGCTCTTGACCATAGAGCCATCTCTCCGGCTCCCCTTGTTTTCTAACACTGAAGTTAGGAAATGGCTTTCAGCGATGATAGTGTGAATTAAACTAGATATCAGTGCAGAGAACTGTGCACGATACTTACTCTTCTACCCACAGTCAACATTATATGCTATGATTAGTTTTAAAATTATTAAAATTTTGCTTGAATCCAGGACTAATAGTTCTTTTATCTCCACTCTGATTTGTCCAACAACATATTATGGAATGTCAGCTCCAGGGCAGGATAGTAAAGAACAGACAGATGTACTGTATTTACTTAGCCTGCAAACTCAAAACAAGGAAGGAAACCGAAAGTGAGGAGTGCTACCATAGAAACTCGGAGTTCTGAAGCAGTGCAGGGTACTGAAGCTGGATCGCAGACTCAGAGCTGGGTCCCTGGAGAAAGGGTTTTAAATGGGAACTTGGAGGACAAGAGTAGATACCGGTAAGTCAGCATCTGCGTGAAGGGACTTCAGAGCTCCAGGCCATCAGTTATCCCCCTTCCGGACCCTCCCCTCTTCTTCATGCGCTGTGTCTTTGCCTGTATTCTCCCGTCTTCCTGCTCCCCTCTCTCCTCACCTCCTGAAGTTTCGTGAAAGAATTCCAATATCTTCGCTTCTATAGTTCTTCTCTCCATTGAGACCACTTTCACCAAGGCTACAATCAGCCCTCATTCAAATCACTCACCACTTCCGAGCCTGTCTTACTCGGCCCTATAGCTTGTGCTCTCCAAGTTTACAGCCACCACAGCCAAGCACTCCACACTTCTCCTGAGAACCAGAGAACGTTTGTTATCACCGACCCCGGAATTCCTCTTCCTACGGTCCTTTGCTCTGACAAAGAAAAGAAATAAGCTCATAGATGTGTTTACTTAGAGTGTTCTTGGTGACACTGTGAGGTACACGTCCTTTGCTGTTGTCTTGTGTTCTGTGATTGCCTACGCTAAACAGTCAGAAGGACACATGAAATTTCTCCAGCTGTGGGGAAATTAGTGGACATATTGTATAGTCTGTGCAGTGAAGTCATTAGGATATGGTTATGAAGACTGAGGAAACTGCATTTTAACTGATCAAATTAAATGGAAAGGTCTCTGTACAGCAAAATTACAGCTTACAAAGACAGAACATGATAATGGGAATTAGGATTATGAGGCATTTTTAGACTTGTGTGTTCTAACTTTTTGTTTGTTTGTTTGTTTGTTTGTTTGTTTGTTTGTTTTGAGGTAGTATCTCACTATGTATCCCTGGCTAGCCTGGAACTCACTCTTTATATAGACCAGGCTGGCCTCAAACTTGTATGATTTTCCAGCTTCAGCCCCCTGGGTACTGGGATTATAAGTGTGTGCTACCACATGCAATTTTTTACTTCCCCAACCTCTTATAACATACTTATTAGAATGAAAGTCGTAGAAAAGTATGTATATCTGACATAAAAACTCCTGCAGCGATTCTCCCCTTCCTCGATGCCTACCAAGCAAAAGCTCCAGGTATCTCTGCCTTGCCTCCTGTGCTCAGGCAAGAGCCATGCAGTTCCCTACTTTCCCTGCTTTCCTGTTCTTGTCCTTGCTGTTCCTCCTGCCTACAGTTTCTCTGTCCTTGTTGACCTGTGAGAGAGAACGTTTGTCCTTAACTACTCTGCCCTGCCTTTGCTGTGCTCTGTGGTTAGATCCTCCCTCACTGGTGCTCCCTGAGGTTTGCGCATTCACTTCAGAAGTCAGGTGTGCTCACTCAGCACCAGGGCTGGGGGAAATGGTAGGAAGGTGCTGCGTGTGCAATGTGGGACTTCTGATTTTTCATTCCTTCTTTACGGTTTACTGTTGTTTGCGGTTTCAGACAGTGTCTTGCTATGTTACCAAAACTGGCGTTACCCAGATTTTCCTTCAGCTTCCCAAGAGTACAGGCATACACCCAGCCTGAAAACAAACTTTAAAAATTCGTTAAAAGGCCGGGCGGTGGTGGTGCACGCCTTTAATCCCAGCACTCAGGAGGCAGAGCAGGAGGATCTCTGTGAGTTCGAGGCCAGCCTGGGCTACAGAGTGAGATCCAGGATAGGCACCAAAACTACACAGAGAAACCCTGTCCCAAAAAACAAAACAAAAATTTTTTTCTGTAAAAAAAAATCAGCATTTTATCACTCCCTCATCATTGTATTTCTAAGGTCATAGAAAGAAAAAGTAGGTATTTTTGTCTTTGTTGCCTTAATTCCTAGCACAATAATAAAAGCAAGGTGCCAATTAAGGATTGATAATTTATTTATTTTTACTTTATTTGTATTGGTGTATTACCTGCATGTATGTCTATGTGAGGGTGTCAGATCTTGGAGTTACAGACAGTTGTGAGCTGCCATGTGGTTGCTGGGAATTGAACCCGGGTCCTCTGGAAGAGCAGTCAGTGCTCTTAACCACTGAGCCATCTCTCCGGCCCCCGTCAATTAAAGATTGAAATGAATTGCTGGTTATATTTATAGTGTTTATTGGACACTTTCCTAGAATGTCTGTATAATATCAAAATTGAGGTGGTGGGCAATCTTAAAATGATTGGGAAAGGTGGGTGTGTGATTCATCCCAATACACAGGAGGCAGAAGCAGGTTGGTCTCTGTGAGTTTGAGGCCAGCCTGGTCTACATAGTGAGTTACAGGCCATCCAGGGTAACAGTGAGACCCCCCATCTGAAACACAAAACAAAACAGAACACCTCTGGGAAGCATGAATGTGGTGTTTCTAACCCAAGCTGCAATCGGTCTACTCCAGAAATTTGTTAATGACTGTCTGTCTGTCTGTGCTCCAGCTGTCCTCTCGCTGTGTGAATGAGTGTAAGGTGAGCCCCACCTCTCAAGAGGCAGGCACAGGAGCTTCTGCAGCAGGCACACAGGAGCAGTGCTGTAGAACGAAAGGTTCTCAAGACTTTTGTGCAGTGCAGATGTTTCTCTTGCTTGTTTTCTTCCCTTTCCCGTTCTCCAGCACTGTATTATCAGTTCCCCAGAGCCTAAACGTAAGTACAAAAATAAACTCAATAGTGAAGTGAACATGCTTTAGGAGAGTTGACATTACATGTCTTTAAAAAGTCCACAAACTACAAAGGACACAGATAATACATGTGACAGGTACATTATATTCTTAGATTGGCTATCTGTTGTAATTGTGACATTGCCGAGCCTCACTTAAGGCCTGTGTAGGAGGCAGATTAGGGGGATATTTATGGATATCCTTTCTCTGGCCACCTCCCTTCTCTCAGTCTGTTTCTTTGAAGGCTGTTTCATTATGCCTAGTAAGCCTGGGAAAGAGGCAGTAGACAGGAAGTTATACTCGGTGCTGGGAAAAAGGAGGCTTTGTAAAGTGGAACAAGGATGCCAGAATAACTCAGAGAAGCCTACTTAAGGGACATGGTGCGAGAGGAACGGCCAGAAACCAGAGAAATGTTCTGAAGCAGGAGCTAGAGTTGCTCGTTAGTGGTTATCAAGAATTCATAAAGTTATATACCTTCTAATATCCACACCCAGTTCCCCTTGATCATTCAACTGCATCATTATAACAATTTAAAATATTCAATTTTGATCTGATACCTCATTTTCAACTCATGAATGTCTTATTAGGTATATGTGGTTGCTATGAATATTAAAAAGGAAGCAGAGTCCAAACCAAAGAGAGCAATTAAAAACCCTGATGATGATGACGACGACTATGGTACCATGGATGAACTGCCGCCAGATAGTTTGATAACCCTGGTGCAGCCTGAACTGCCGACACTCAGCCGCCTGTGGCTGGCCGCGCTGAGGGACTACGCGCTGTTGACTTTACCAGCCGAGTTTTCTAGTCAGCTGCCCCCGGATGGTAAGTAGCACATGCACTAGTCTGCTTTTTGGTTTTTCGAGACAGGGTTTCTCTGTGTAGCTTTGCGCCTTTCCTGGAACTCGGTTTGGAGACCAGGCTGGCCTCGAACTCACAGAGATCCATCTGGGTCTGCCTCCCGAGTGCTGGGATTAAAGGCGTGCGCCACCACCACTCGCTGCACTAGTCTACTTTTATGGAGTTCAAACTGACATTAAACAAAACGGACTTGGCAGAGGCTAGTACCAACAGTAACGAAATAACATCTTCAAATCTGTGGACTTCATCGTGGCATTGTTTAATTTAGAGCCTGTCCTTTATACTGATTCTGTGAATTCAGGCTATGACCAGGGAGCGTGTTAGCTGAAGCAAAAACGTTAGTGCCATTGTAGTGATAGCTGTACGAATAGGGCGCTCTAAACTAGCTGTGGGAACCAACCAGTGACTATAACTGTGATGAAGTATACTGCTGTGCAGCCCAGTGGTTGTGTTTCCATGTAAATCCTGGTTGAGCCATGAACTCGGTTCCTAAGGCTCTTGCTTATTTGTATTTAATTAGTTCTCCTTTTGAGATCAGTCAGGACACCATTATGGACTGTTTTTGTTTAGGAAACGTATGATTAATTCCCAAATATTTTGATGACAGTGATTGAGTCCTTTTTATTCTGCTCCCGTGGGGTACTCTGATAGCCAGGAGAGGGTAGAAGGTCAGTGTTGGCGGTGGAAATGGAGATGGGGAGGAAGAGGAGAGTGGAAAACAGACGGAGAGGGCTCTGTTATGATGAAGACAGAGTGTAGGGGGGACGTCCGGCTTGTCCCTCCAAGGCAGAGCCGAATGAGGATGCATGGTGTCCCTGGTGGCAGAGAGGAGAGGCTGGAAGGCTGGCATCAGGAGAGACAGGCCCATCCAGCTTAGCTGTGGAGGAGGCCTGTGGTTGGGGAGGAGCTTGTTGCCAGAGCACACTTTTGAAAATAATGTCTCGACTTAATTTGATTGTTTCACAGGTGGGGCATTTTATACTCCCGAGACCATCGATACAGCGAGACTTCACTACCGGAACTCCTGGGCCCCGATTCTCCATGCGGTGGCCCTTTGGTTGAACAGCACAGGATTTACATGTCCGGAGTCCACCGAAGCAGCAGCCGTGTCTGGTGGACAGAAACGCTCCCCAGCTGTCACTTTAAACCCGGTGCCCGGAGCAATGGCTAGTGCTAAACCCTTGCCAGAAGTGAACAGAGACAGAATGCACCTGATCCTAGGTGGGTGACCTGATGCATTTCAGGACCTGCCACTTCAGAGCATGGGGAGCTTTCGTTTTGATGCTGTAGAGAAGTTTTGCATAGTACAATTCAGAGACAGAACAATAAAAGGACTTTTGCAGCTCCACTTATACGCTAACTGAATATTAATCTAAAATTATTTTAAACTACTCTAAAAGTTTAGCCATAGTGTTCACTCACAGAATATTGAATTTCAAGGAAAAAAAACTGGGGTTTTTTATTCAACATGTTTTCTCTGTTTTGGCAATGAAGAAAAAAATTGTTTATAGTCTACTTTTAAATCATTTTTAATTTATAAATGTTCTTTTAATATTTAAATATTTACATATTCTGAAGGAACTTTTGTGATCTCATATTTTTAGAAAAGGAAGACAACTAGTAAGGTGTAATTATGGAATTCATAGATCTCACAACTGAAAATATGAAACATTTCCAAAGCCTGACCCTTGTGCACATCGAGCGCCTGTTTTGACAAGTCTTGTGTGTAGCTCGACATTTAAAAACCTTGTATATGGCCTGGAGAGATGGCCCAGTGGTGAACAGCACTTACTGTCCTTACCAGGGACCTGAGCTCATCCCCAGCCCCCACATCAGGTGGCCTCCCAACTGCTGTAACTCCAGCTTCATTGGATCTGACCTCATTCTGTGGACTCTGCAGGCATCTGCACTCACATGAATAAACCCGCACAGATACACAGAATTAAACCTTTAAAAAGCATGCATGATTAAATATTGTTGGGCAACTCTTTAATAAAAGTAGTGAAATGCTTATAAATTTATCCTTAATGTACTATACTGTTTAATTCTAGAAATTGAAGGGCGAATATCTTCCTAATCAACCTGGTGACAGGCTGTGCATACCTAATTGCAGGCTACAACCCTTTGTTGTATCTGTCTGCTTAGCCTAGATTACATTTCTAACTCTCTGGTATTAATAAACATACAGTCATCTGGGAAAATAGAGAACAACATACTGCCCAACCAACATAAGTGTTTTGTGTTAAAGACCCGTGTTTTCACTTTGTGTTCGCATTCCAGGTGTGAGTATACAGTTCCTTTGCGCCCCTCGGCCCGAGGAGCCCGTTGACCATGTCACAGCATGCCTGCAGGCCTTACACACCTTACTGGGCTCTCCTTATGCACGAGTCCACATTGCAGAAGATCAGGTACCGTGCATTTCTTTAATAGAGAATTGTGTGCTTTGCAGTAATCATATCTACTTGGGAATAAATCTCTCACATTGTAAATAAGCCTTGTATATTGCAAACAGGACTGTGTAACTGATGCTAGTGAAAAGGCTCCTGGATGACTCCTGGATGACTACATGGGGTTATGCTACAGCTAGACGCCATGCCCTCTTAGCCTCATAGCTATGGGAGTAAAGAGGAGGGGGTGAGGCAGCAGCAGTGAGATGCAAAGGTAAAGGACACCTTATCAGAGAGAGAGTGAATGAGTCAGATCTTAGAGAGGGATTGCCAAAGAGATGAGTCTGCCTCTGAGAAAGAACAGCACACATACAAAAACTGGGCTTCATGAGAGAACATGACAAGTTCAAGGCTACTACAGTCTTGTACTCTGGCTGATATAAAACAGGTAGAGGTCATTGGATGGTGCTGGACAGTGCTGTAAAGGCCAAACTATGAAGATTTCTTTATGACATGCAAAGGAATTTGAATTCTATCCTGAAAGTAAAAGGAATTATTAAAATGTTTAAATGGAAGAATGATTAATTTTGCATTTGCCTAGATAGATAGGTAGGTAGGTAGGTAGGTAGGTAGGTAGGTAGATAGATAGATAGATAGATAGATAGATAGATAGATAGATAGATAGATAGATAGACAGACAGACAGACAGACAGACAGATAGATGTAGGAGGGTTTCACAACAACTTTGTGGAGGGTGGTTTATGAGATATGAGAAGGGAAGCATGGAGGCCAGTTATGATTTTCCAAAGAATAGTAGTCTAGAAAAGTTGAATAAAGGTGAAAAGAGGTCCATGTTGGAAAAGTGAGGATAAACAACATTTATGAATTAAAAAGAGTGAACTCGATGGGCAGTAGGGACCATTAGTGAGGTAGGCATAGAGCAGAGGCAGCAGCTGTAGAAGACAAGAGGAACATTTCAAGACAGACAGAGGACAGTGTGGAAGGGAAGAGGACGAGAGAAAGACAGCCTACGTAAAAGGACAGAGGAGGCCTTTGCAGACTTGAAATAAGGAAGTCTAGAGCATTCGGTTACATGCAAGAGGTGGCCTGACTGGAGAGGCAGGGGTCTTTTACCAATTCCTGGAAGTCTCCTAGGATAAGAGGATACACGAGGAGAAATGGAACAGCCTTGGTTTTTTTTTTTTTTTTTTTTTTTTTTTTAATTTCTTTGTACTTCTGGGGATTGGACCCAGAGTCTCACGGGTGCTGAGCACGCGCTTTGCCAGCAGCCGCAGCCAGGGCTGTAGACAGACGATCTGTGTCTTAAGAGAAGAAGGGAGGAAAGCTTTGACTGAATTAGGTTTTCTCCTGTGTGTTTTAATTTGAGGCAAGCTCATTGTATCAAGTTAGGTGTGGAAAATTGTAGCGGATTAACATCCAAGTGTGAAATGGTTCCTGAGGTGGGTAGGACATACCAGTTACCCATTTTAGGTTGACAATTATACACTTCTGTGATGCTGAACTCTAGCAATACCAATAGCTCAGGTGTTTTATTCCAGTAGAAGGAGAATAATATCTGGATATCAAACTTTCAAATATTTAAATACTAGCCATTTGTTGCTTGAAAATGTGTGACCTCTGAATTTTATTATTATAATATTCTCTTTTGTTATCTAGTCCTATATGTTAAATTTTAGTTACAGAATTACTTTCGCATGTCTGCTTTCTCAGATTTTAATAATAACGTCTATCCTTTGAGGTTGAAATTCACTAAACGTACTTGTATTAACAGCTGATTGGTGTTGAGTTGCTAAGTGTCCTGCACCGTCTGCTGCTGACCTGGAACCCACCCTCCATCCAGTTGCTGGTCACTGGGGTTGTGCAGCAGATCGTCAGGGCTGCTCAGGATCATTTACAGGAGAAGAGAAGCACCCTAAGTAAGTGCTGGAAGCTGCACTGGCCTGAAGCAAACCCTCTTTGTTCCCCGAGGCTTGGGGTGGTTGTTTTTCATATGTGTGTGTGTGGTGCCTGCATGTATGTCTGTGCACTACATGTGTGCCTGGGGCCCACAGGGGACAGAAACGGGCATTGGATCTCTAGAACTGGAGTTAGAGATGGTTGTGAACTGCCAGGTGTATGCCAGGTATCAAACCCTGGTCCTCTGGAAGAGCAGCCAGTCTTCTTAACCAGTGAACTGTCTCTCCAGCCCTGTACTCCTCCTCGTTTTATAATGATAGGACTAAGAAGTTTTATAAACCAGGCATGACGGGGGCATACCTATAACCCCAGCATTGGGGAGGTAGAAGCCAGATCAAAAAGTTCTAGGTTCATTCTCCACCACATAGCAAATTCAAGGTCAGCTTGGCCTAGAGGCCCGTCTCAAAAAATAAAAATTGACGGGCGGTGGTGGCGCATGCCTTTAATCCCAGCACACGGGAGGCAGAGCCAGGCGGATCTCTGTGAGTTCGAGGCCAGCCTGGTCTCCAAAGCGAGTTCCAGGAAAGGTGCAAAGCTACACAGAGAAACCCTGTCTTGAAAAACTAAATAAGTAAGTAAGTAAGTAAATAAATAAATAAATAAATAAATAAATAAATAAATAAATAAATAAATAAATAAATAAAAATTTAAGTTTTAAAAAAATTGCAAATTCTGGACTTCTTCCATTCAAAGGTGTCAATTATATATGGTTCAACCTAGCTAATTTGTTATTCCTATTATGAAACACAAACCTAATAAAAAGCCTAGTAGTGATTTTCCAGGTAAAATGAACTGCCGGTGGCTTTCAAGTGGGGTTTATCTATCCAGGACATTTGCCGAGAAGGACATATGGCACCATTTACACATTTACTTCTAAACCCTTTAGAAATCATTTAGATGTACTTATTATTTTATGTATTTCTTTTCTGGAAATTCCATCAAATTGTATTCTTCATCAAATTTCTTAGATGAAGAGGACATGGAAAAAGAGTCCTGTCCCACCCTAGGAGAAGGAGGTGACAGCGGTGGCCTCATCCCTGGAAAGTCTCTTGTGTTTTCAACCATGGAGCTGTTGATGTTCATTTTAGTGCGGCATATGCCACACCTGAGTACTAAGATGTCGGACTCTCCAAGTCACGTGGCCACAAAAACTCGCCTGTCAGAAGAAAGTGCTCGTTTGGTGGCGGCCACGGTGGCCATTCTGTCTGATTTGCCATCCCTCTGCTCACCAGCTGGTACGGTACCGATCAGTGTTTGGGAGTGTGCCATACGATGAGGCAAAGATGAGCTTTCTGTGCATTTTAACTTAGGGTTCTTTTCTTCTTACATCTCAGGCGCTAAATGGGAAGTTTTTAACGGTTACTTTGTCTGTGAGAGCCTAGGAAAGATAAAGTTTCTAAAGCTAGCAACCTAAGGTAGCCTCGTTATCAATCTCTCAGAGGGAGATCCGGGCTGTAGCTCAGTGCTGGAGAGCTGGTCAGCATATGCCAGGTCCTTGTCTTGGTTTTGATCACCCCAAAACAAATCAAAACTTGAAGATCGAGAGAAGATGTGAAGCCAACACGTAGACATGGGAGGAATGACTGAACTCCTCTTTTATAATCTGGTCCCCTTCGTGAATGTCACTGAACAATAAAGCCTGTCTGAAGAGAGTGGCAGTCAACCCGAAGGAGCACTGCAAAGGATTATGGTTAATAAAGATAGTAGTTGTCTGTAGACCCTGGAAACTATCTGTGGATAGACTCTCTCTCTGTTTCAAAGTAAAAATAGTACCAGAAGGTGTGTGGTACGTTTCAGCCCACACAGACCTTTGTGGCTCCACCTGACAAGTGTGAACCAGTGGCTTCTCCATCTGGCTGCGCCATGGGTGCTGCACTAGAGGATGGTTTCGGCTCCGGATTCTAGAATGCTTTCTTTCCGCGTTTGCTTGCCCAGTCACATCCTTTGTTTTCCTGACCTGAGTTCTCTTAGAATCACTGTAAGAGTCACCCGGCTACTCAGAGTTTACGGTTTGTGTTCCAGTTCTTCTGTCCCCCAGTCTTACTCCCGTGTGAAGGACAGCATGAAATAGGTCACATTGGAAGTAATAAAGACAAGGTTCAGTTGGAACAAAAAAGAAAATGCCACTTCTATTTAAAAACAATATTGCCACTGTGGGCAGCTTTATCAGACTCGGAGCAGAGAAGCAGTTCTTGTGAGTTCAAGCAGCTGCTACAATGAGTCAGAAAGCACAAAGCACACAGAAAACCTGTCTCGAAAAACCAAAAAAAAAAAAAAAACCAATATGCCACTTTCTTGTGTTATTTTTCAAACTGATGTATAGTGATAGTAATACAGTAAATTTGAATAAAGTCAAGGAAAGAAGTAATAGTAAATCATGGTGATGCTGAGGCAGGAGGATTGCTTCAGCCCAGAGTGTGGGACCAGCCTGTGCAAAATTATAAGACCTTATCTTAGGGAGAGGAGAACACAATCATCTGTGGAAAAACACTTGTATGCGTGTGTGTGTGTGTGTGTGTGTGTGTGTGTGTGTGTGTGTGTTGGAAACAGCTATCATGTGGGAACTGAAAGAGTTACAAAATAACCTGATTTGTTTTTATTTCAGGCTGTATGACAATCCTGCCCACAATTCTGTTCTTAATTGCAAGAATATTAAAAGACACAGCAATAAAGTCTGCAGACAATCAGGTTCCTCCTCCGGTCAGCGCAGCTCTGCAGGGGATAAAAAGCATCGTGACACTTCCGATGGCCAAAACCGAAGAAACTCAGAAACAGTGGACGGCTCTGATCCGGAGCACTCTTGCCTGCATCCTGGAATATTCACAACCAGGTAGCCTATTGGTTTCCCAAAGCTTGATTTCTAGATGTCTGTTCCTTAACAGATTATTGCTAGAAGACCCTTGTCAGGAGACTGCTGGGTAACATGGAGTCTACCCAGGACAGGTGTTTCATCCCACCTTCAGAGTTGAAATGGAAATGCTTCTTCCTTCATTGTGGGCTCTAAGGATATTTGTTGATGGGTTAAAAAACAGAGACAGTGAGACAGTGTATGCCCAGAATTGACATGGTTGATATGCATATGTTTACTGCAAGGTTTTTTCTTTTCTTTTGTCTCCTCCCACTGTGGAATCCATTCTCTCTCTCTCTCTCTCTCTCTCTCTCTCTCTCTCTCTCTCTCTCTCTCTCTCTCTCTTGTTGTTGTTGGTTTTTGAAGCAGGGTCTTCTCATGTAGCCCAGGCTAACTTCAAACTCATGATCACTGTCTCCAAAGGATAAGTTGTAAAATAGGAGACAAAATACTTATGGCTATTCCAACATATCCCCAGATAGAACTGCAATCTTGATATTGAAGTACATAGTTTATTCTATATTATTCTATAATAGCTGTGTATAGAAATGAGCAATTTCTTACATTAATATGTATCAGTTAGTAAATGTCGTTATCTGTGTATATACAAATATTATATCGAGCAAGATAAATAAGTATGAAATATATATATAGGGGCTGGAGGGATAGCTCAGCCATTAAAGGCTAGGCTCACAACCAAATATTTTTTTTTTTGTTTTGTTTTTTGAGACAGAGTTTCTGTGTAGCCCTGGCTGTCCTGGAACTTGCTCTATAAATCAGTCTGGCCTCAAACTCCCAGAGATCCACCTGCCTCTGCCTCCCGAGTGCTGGGATTAAAGGTGTGGGCTACAGCCCGACTCTTATTCATTCATCTCCCCGCCCCCCCAGAGCCTTGCGCTTGCTAAGCAAGCACTCTACCACTCAGCTAAATCCCCAACCCCTTATTCATTCTTTTTGTGTGGGCAGGGGTGGTTTCGAGACAGGGTTTCTCTTGTAGCTTTGCGCCTTTCCTGGAGCTCACTTGGTAGCCCAGGCTGGCCTCGAACTCACAGAGATCCGCCTGCCTCTGCCTCCCGAGGGCTGGGATTAAAGGTGTGTGCCACCACCGCAGCATCATTCTTTTAACTGACATAACTTTCATCACATGTATTTGACAGTTACTTATTCTTCTGTTAATGGATATTTTTTATGGTTTCTAATTTTCCCCAATTACAAGCATGGTTGTTATGGACATCTTTAAAGATTTGTAGTGTGGGGCTGGAGAGATGGCTCAGAGGTTAAGAGCACCAACTGCTCTCCCAGAGGTCCTGAGTTCAATTCCCAGCATCCACATGGTAGCTCACAACCATCTGTAATGAGATCTGGCGCCCTTTTCCGTATACATAATAAATAAATAAATCTTTAAAAAAAGATTTGTAGTGTATTTTTATGGCACATATATAGAGTTGGAAATACATATTTTAACACTTAATTCATCAGATATTGCCAAATTGCTGTGGAGCTGGGAGGATAATTTTTTTAAAAAAGCATTTTTTTATGTTTGTTTCTAATTCAGGGGAAGACTTATTCATAGTTTTTGCCCACTTTTCTTCTGTGTTTAACTTTTCCCTCTTAAATTTTCTTTTTTTAAAAGAAAACATGAAAGCTCTAAAAACCGAATAATAAGCCGGGCGGTGGTGGCGCACGCCTTTAATCCACATCGGAGCAGAGCAGCGATCTCTGTGATTCGAGCCAGCTGGCTACGAGTGAGCTCAGGAAAGCGCAAAGCTACACAGAGAAACCCTGTCTCGAAAAAAAAAAAAAAAAAAAAAAAAAAACCGAATAATAAGGAAAGATTTGCCACATTATTTATTTATTTATTTTTGGCATTTCCACAGCCAGGCATTGAGGCTCTTGGCTGTAACTCCAACCCATAGAAGGTGAGGATAAGATCACTGTGGAGCTCAGGGCCAGCTTGAGCTCCATATCAAGTTCAGGCGTAAGTCAGTAATTAAGTGACAGGGAAAAGGCCATGGGGATGTCTGCATAGTGTTCGGATAGCAAGGGAAGTAGCACCCCACTGGACACGAGAGAGGGCGTGTCACAGGGAATTTCCAGCTTGGGAAGCATGCTTCTTACTTAAAAAACTGAGGTCTTCTCCTTTAAAATTGTGTGTATATATAGTCATGCACACACAAGGACATTCTCAAGGGAGCAATGAATTGCTGCAGGACTTTTTTTTTTTCATTTTTAGAACCTTTGATTTTGAAATAAATTTCAAGCTTTAATAAGACTTTCAGGAACGGATGTGTGGAGTCCAGTATGCCCTTGTCCTGCCTCCTGCCTCTCACGTTATACATGGCCCTCGGTAAAAGTCGCATGTCATCATTGTTACTCATCTTAATTAACTTTGCTAAACCATCTTAAGAATATGCTAACATCTTGGTGATGTTTTACTCCTGAATACTTCCTAGGTGTCCTAAGAACAAGGTCATTCTTTAAATACCCACAAAAGAATTGCTAAGTTTAGGAATCCAACATTAATGCAGTGCTATTGTTGTTCATATGCAATTTTAGAAGTTGCCCTAATAATGACATTTTCTTTGCAGTATTATCATGTTGCTTTAGCCTCTTTTAATCTGGGGCATTAACATAGCCTTTCTCTTTTATGATGTTCATGTTTGTTTGTTTGTTTTGTTGTTTTTCAAGACAGGGTTTCTCTGTATTGTCCTGGCTGTCTTGGAACTTGCTCTGTAGACCAGGCTGGTCTCAAACTCAGGGATCCTCCTGTCTCTGCCCCCACCTCCATTCTCCCACCCTCAAATCCAAATACTGAGATTTAAGGTGTGAACCACCATGTATGTTCATGTTTTTGAAGACTATAGGATCTACTTTGTAGAATATTCCTTAATTTATAATTGTCTAATTTTTCCTCAGTTTAGTGTACATTCACTTTATACCTTTTGGGCAGGAATTTCATATAAGTAATGTATATCTTTCTCAGGCAATCATGTAAGACAATGTATAATATTGCTTTGTCCTACATCAAGAATCTCTTGACTAGCACACCTTTAATCCCAGCACTCGGGAGGCAGAGGCAGGCGGATCTCTTTGACTTCGAGGCCAGCCTGGTCTACAGAGTGAGTTCCAGGACAGACAGCCAAGTCTATGTAGAGAAACCTCGTCTCAAAAAAAAAAATAAAAAATAAAAATAAAATAACTAAATATAAAATAAAAGGAACCTCTTGGTTTTTGCTTTTTGACACCAAGTTGTGTTTTGTAGACCACACTGACTTGTGTCACTCTGTAGCCCAGGCTGCCCTTAGATTTGTGTCAATCATCCTGCCCTGGCCTCCG
This sequence comes from Peromyscus leucopus, assembly GCF_004664715.2. Taxonomy (NCBI): domain Eukaryota; kingdom Metazoa; phylum Chordata; class Mammalia; order Rodentia; family Cricetidae; genus Peromyscus; species Peromyscus leucopus. The sequence goes on from NC_051081.1 coordinate 27,057,583, forward strand.
GTGCTGGGATTGCTGGTGTGCACCACCATGCCAAATCTCAGCATTAATAACTGTGCCAAGATGGCACATGCCATAATTCCATATCATAAAGTTGCATTTCTTCTATCCATAATCGAGTGGTCTGCAGAGAGATTCTTTGAGACTAATTGTCTGCTTCCTGTCAGACTTTAACATAGCAATTTAAAAGTGTGCCTGAAGCATTTTTTCCTATCCTAGTTCCACAGTCTTGCAATCTGTATTTTTTAGGTTGAGGCACAGTCTGTGGGAAACATTGAGAGAGTATTGTTCATGTCTGTAATTCCCTGTCTTCCTTCGCGGCTGCCCTTTTGTCTCGTAGATGATTCTACGCCTGCGCCTGATGAAGTGAGCACATTGACAGCCATAGCACTTTTCCTGTGGTCTGCCAGCACTGAGATAATAGGAGTGCAGTCCCTGCAGAACGGCTGCATGAACAGATTTAAAAGTGCGCTGAACTCATGTGACCCATGGGTGAGTTACCCTTCAGCAGGCCACCGTGTCAGGAATTTTCAGATGAGCTCACTAAGATGTGACAGGTGCAATAAAATGTTTATAGTGTGGCTTTATTTTTCAAATCTTGTTTATTTATTATTGGGTGCAAATGTATGATGTGTATGTGTATGTAGGGGTACCTTGTGTATCGTCACCACAAGCATTTTTACCTGCCAAGCCATCTGGTCAACCTGTAGTATGGCTTTAAATTGAAAAAGTGTTAGAGAACTGTGTATTTAAGCACTAAGAGTGATATTTGTAGATGCTCCCCTATGTCTGAAATATTTTATTAACCCTGGCCATAACTGGTAGAGACTTTACATGGGTTTTGTTTTTCAGTATTTATTTCAGTGATACCAAGAATGTTAAAGAATAAATTTACATTATTGCATCTTTTAATGAACATTTTTATTAGTTTATTTTGTCAAAATCCAACTTAATGCTTCTCAAGCATGCCACACACTAGGAAAAGAAAATCAGTGCAGAATATTCCTGGCCTCCACCTTGAGCTTCCTTAAAGTCTCTCTATTTATAGCTCAGAGACCTGTATTTTCACAATGTCCCTAACACTTTTCTATGTCCAGAGAAATTTGGTAGTTCATTTTCTAACAAACCACTGAAATACATGTATTTCACTCTTTGTCCCACACATCAATGATCAACCCCCTCCATTTTTTCCCATCTTAAAAAAATGTTACTACTGTAGTAGGCAGGGTGATACATGCTTTTAATCCTAACACTCAGGGGGAAGAGGCAAGCAAGCCTATCTCTACAAGTTTGAAATTAACCTGGTCTGCATAGTGAGTTCCAGGCTAGTTGTAGCTATATAGTGAGAAACTGCCTAAAAAAGTGGAGGAGGGAGTTAATATGTTACTATAAACAGTTGTTTCCAAAGAATTAAATGGGGTTGATGTAACTAAATAGTGCATTTTTGTAGCTTTATTTCAGATCAATCCTTTATTAACCTCCCTGACTACATGGCATTAAAATCAGAGAGACAATTATATATTAAATTATATATTAAAGAAAGAATTGAAAAGAAATCAGATGTTCCAGTTTCTAGCTTTCCTACACAGTAGAAATATTTGTTATGTAAGGATGATGATTTAGTAACTCATGTATAAGGCATTTCTTTAATCTCCACTTTTATTTAGTTGGCATTAAGTTCCATTGTTCTCCTTTTTCATGTTGAGGTACAATGTGATTGTCTAGCCAATAAGATCTGCGACATGTATTGATTGAGAAAATCACTCTCTTCCATAGGTTCAAGCCAAATGCTACCAGCTTCTCCTCTCCGTCTTCCAGCATTCCAATCGCGCCCTTTCAACTCCCTACATCCATTCATTAGCCCCGCTAGTGGTTGAAAAGCTAAAGGCTGTCGAAAGAAACCGACCAGCCAGTAACACAGAACTTTTGGCTGTCCAAGAAGGAATTAAAGTTCTTGAAACATTGGTTGCTCTTGGAGAAGAACAGAACAGTAAGTGTTTACTATTAAAAGCCACTAGTCCAAAGTGAAGACCTGTATTATTTATGAATCTCAGTGTTAAACACAGGCTTTGCAACCATGTGTTTCCCAATAAGCAATTACAGTCTGAATACATAATATATCTGCTCATGTTACTAACATAATGTATTGGGTTTACTTATATTTATTTTTTATGAGTGAGAAGTCACAATGAATTACTGAGGGCATTTTTACACACTGATTTTGTTTTTAATTTTCTAGGAGTGTGTTTTTAAAAACTAGGAACATACAGATATTTAATAGAATTTTTTAAATAAAATATGATTTACATAACCCTTATGTTATAACCAGGGAAGTGTAAGTACCAAGCATCATAAGATACCTCAGAATTTGATACTATTTTTTTTTTTGCTTCATGATTAATGCAACATGCATTTATTGAACCAGAAATGCATATTTTTTTTAAATGTTTTTTTGAGACAGGGTTTCTCTGTGTAGCTTTGTGCCTGTCCTGGATCACACTCTGTAGATCAGGCTGGCCTCGAACTCACAGAGATCCACCTGGCTCTGCCTCCCGAGTGCTGGGATTAAAGGAGTGTGCCACCACTCCTTTATGTGCCCAGCCTTTAAATGCATACTTTATACACAAAGTATAAGCTTTCTGTATACTTAATAGATATACACTAAAATGTTATTTTTTGTTTGTTTGTTTGTTTTGTTTTTTTTTCGAGACAGGGTTTCTCTGTGTAGCTTTGCGCCTTTCCTGGAGCTCACTTGGTAGCCCAGGCTGGCCTCGAACTCACAGATATCTGCCTGGTTCCGCCTCCCGAGTGCTGGGATTAAAGGCGTGCGCCACCAACGCCCGGCTAAAATGTGATTTTTTTAATTGTTATGGAAAAGCTAAAATTTTCAGCAAATACCTTATGATTGAACATCAAGCTGCTCCCAACTTTCAAGATTCACTTCCCTGAGCCAGGGACTAGCTTGGTGACCAAGAGCTCCCCTGCGTGTTCAAGCCCTAGGCTCCATGCTAAGCATGGGACTGGGGGCAGGCCAGGGGTCTCATCTCTGTCTTCATGCTAAGCTTAATTCTGAATTTGGGCAGCTGTTGAGGAATTGAAAGTCAGGTTAGACTTCAACTACTGAAGGACAGTAAGATCAGGGCTAGCATTACAAAGTGAATAAGGTTGAGTCCTATTTATAAAATTTATAGTTAGTAAAATAAATACAATAAAGTTACATCATACTTTCTACCCAAGTAACCTATGTTACTTTCTGTAACAGTTTCTTCAAAAACACAATCTTTTCTTCCTGTCCCTTTTTTTTTGGTTTTTCAAGACAGGTTTTCTCTGTGTAGCTCTAGCTGTCCTGGAACTCACTTTGCAGGCCAGACTGGCCTCAGACTCACAGAGATTCTCCTGCTTCTGCCACTGAGTGCTGGGATTAAAGGCGTGTGCCACCACACCTGCTGAATGTCTTTGACAACACTTCATCGATCCCTGCTGAAGACTGAGCCCATGGCTTCATGCCTGCTGAGCACATGATCCAGCACAGAACTGTATCTCCAGTCACACAATAGCTTTTCAAAAGTCTCTACTATTTTACAATTTGCTGGGAAACTTTTTGTTAAAAGAGAGCACATTTGCAAAGAAATGAGAAAAGTTAATGATAATTCTAAACCTACAGGTTTACCCTCTTGGAATCATGTGACTATATAAAATTTTTGAAAATCTAAAAGATACTGCCATTAAATTAGTATCACTCATTCATTAATTCATTATTTGTACACTCCTAGTGTATGTAATCCTATCTATTTACAAGTGATTTTTACCATTTTTACCCCTGTGAATTGAGATCAAACCCTTATGCTAGGTAAGCACTCTTATCACCTAGCTACATCCCCAACCCTCCTTTACTTTTCTAAAACATAAATGTCTTAAATTTTAAGTTAAAAAATTAGATTGCTCCAAGTCTTGCTGTGTTCTAAAACACTTATAATCTAAATAAAACCATGTTTATTATTGGCACATCTTACTAATACTGCAAATTGGTCTGATTTGAGAGTGGAAATTATAGCACTTTAGTGGTATCAATGTTTTATGCCTTTATTTTTTTGAAAGAGAGTCATTTAGTTCAGGGACATGGATGGGGCCTGGCTGGCTATTAAACTGTAATTGCACAAGTAACATACATTTTCTGTTATATATTATATTGTTCCTGTTAGCAGTGTCAAGCTGCATTCTCTCCAATCAGACCATCTTTGCTGTCTTTTGTTACAGGAGTCCAGTTACTCGCTCTTTTAGTGCCCACTTTGATCTCTTACCTGCTGGATGAAAATTCTTTTGCCTCAGCAAGTTCCGTCTCCAAAGATCTCCATGAGTTCGCACTCCAGAACTTAATGCATATCGGACCTCTGTACCCACATGCTTTCAAGACGGTAATGGGGGCCGCTCCTGAACTGAAAGTGCGCCTAGAAACTGCTGTTCGAGCCAGCCAAGCCAGCAAAGCCAAAGCAGCTGCCAGGCAGCCGGCCCCTGCCACACATTCTGCACCGACAATTAAGCTAAAAACAAGCTTTTTTTAGGGTGTTCTTCCAGTCCTTTTTTTTTTGTATTTATATTTTAGGTAGTGAGTGACAACCTCTGCATCATTCCAGACTATGGATTGTTTTATTTGTATATTGGAATTATAATGCTTTGAAGTTGATTGAGTGAAATAGTGTTCACACCTCTTACTGATTTTTAAAGATCATGTGGTAAATATATTTCCATTTTTATCCTAATGATATCTATCTTTTGTTGACTTTTTTGTTGTTACTGTTTGGGAGTTTAGGTTTTAGTTTGGGTTTTGTTACTGGTGATTGGACTCAGAGCCTTGCTCATTCTAAGCATGTGCTGTGCTGTGGCATACACCCCTAGGCCCTAATTAACTTATTTTTGTAGACACCAAGCCATGGTCTTTTAAATGTAAATGCTAAAATCATAATTACATCATGTAGTTGGGCAGCCTTTGGGTATTATCAGGAAAATAAAATGACTCAGACTTTAGCATTTGTCATGAAAATTTAATTGAAAAGCAAACAGATTGCAAAATTTGACGCCACTCAAAAAACAAAAAAAAAATCTTTTTTTTTTAAGATTTATTTATTTATTATGTATACAGAAGAGGGAGCCAGACCACATTACAAATGGTTGTGAGCCACCATGTGGGTGCTGGGAATTGAACTCAGGACCTCTGGAAGAGCAGTCGGTGCTCTTAACCTCTGAGCCATCTCTCCAGCCCCAAAATCTTTGTTTTATAGAAAAAATAGTAAGAATAAAATCACATTTTCTAACCATTTCATCAAATATCCTTATCTTTCTGATGAACCTTTAACTCTCACATTAAATGTCTAAATTATGCTTTGTGTACATACATGTTGTTAACTGAACTGAAATTCTCACCTACAGATTGACTAAAGCATTTTGAATGTGGCATGCTATTCTACTTATTTTTAATGGCTAAAATTTGTCCTGCTTCATACTTTGTAATTACAGAGCCTCAGCTTCTGACTGTGGTAGTTAGTTTCATTCATCAAATATTTACTGAGGCCTGCTGTGGATATGGCATCAAGCTAAGTGCCTGAGGGCACACGGAGAGAATTACAGGTTAGGTGTGCCTCTCATGCCATGGGAATTTACCATGCAAAACAGGTAACTGGGTACATGAATGTCATCACACCAGTCAGCAAATTTTAATCACCAGCTTTACCAGACATGTAGTTTAGACTTTTTTTGTTTGTTTGTTTGTTTGTTTTGTTTTGTTTTTTGAGACAGGGTTTCTCTGTGTAGCTTTGCGCCTTTCCTGGAACTCACTTGGTAGCCCAGGCTGGCCTCAAACTCACAGAGATCTACCTGCCTCTGCCTCCCGAGTGCTGGGATTAAAGGCGTGTGCCACGACCGCCTGGCTAGTTTAGACTCTTTATCAACAAAGGAGTGACTTTCCTAAACATTTAAAATACTAATGCTATTTGAAATATGCTGCCTGCTGCTTATTCTCTCATACTTGTACCGATTAGCCCATCTTGGTCTTCTAGACACCTCAGAAGGTATCCATCTCGCTGGTTTTCTGACTGACTTTTCTTTCTACAGGGTTGATTTTAATTTCAGACTCAGGCTTCCAATGTTTATCTTCTTGCTTCTTTTGTTTTTATTTTTGGTAAAATTCTATTAAAATTATTCCTCATGTCATGTAATTTCAGTGAATGTGTCTGGTTCTGGCTGGGGATGTTTTCAATGGTGGATAACTTCCCTAGTGTGTGCAAAGCCCTGGACTCAGTCCCCCGTACTGGGAAAATACAGTACAGTTTAGTGGCATTTAGTAAATTCACAGCAACCCTCAACAGTCACACAGTTTTGTTGCTCCAGAGAACCCTGCATCCTTTGAGTGATCTCATAGTCTCTTTCTTTTTTTTCTTTTTTGGTTTTTTGAGACAGGGTTTCTCTGTGTAGCTTTGGAGCCTGTCCTGGAACTCACTCTGTAGCCCAGGCTGGCCTCGAACTCACAGAGATCCGCCTGGCTATGCCTCCCGAGTGCTGGGATTAAAGGTGTGCGCCACCACCGCCCGGCCATAGTCTCTTTCTTTCCCCGAGTCTTAGGCGGCCACCTCCCATCTGCTATTTCCATGTGTGGACATGTATTATATGGAGTCATGTGTTCTTTCATGACTGGTTCCTTGACTCTTAGATTTTCAAGGATCATCCATCCATCAATCCATCCATCCATACTGTAGTGTGAATCATCCTGTCACTCTTTTTTAATGGCGGAATACTCTTCTGTTGTATGTACACATTTTCTTTATCTGCTCATCACCGAAGGACACTCAGGCTGTTTCCACCTCCTTCCTCTTCTGAATATCATGTAAGTAATAATGCTCTGAACAGTTATGTACAGAATTTTCCATGAACATATTTCTTGAGACAGGTTCTCATTCTTTACCCAAGGCTGGCCCCTAGCTCAGGATCCTTCTGCTTTATCCTTCTGGGTGCTAGGATTATAGGCATGCATCACGAACATGTATTTTAGTACCTCAACAGTTTCTAGCCAGGAGTGGAATTGCTGGCTTAAATAATAACTCTATCTTTAACTTTTTAAAGACCTGCCAGACTCTTCTAATATTATTTTTGTACACATGCATGTGTGCATGCACGTAACCCCTTCAACTCATCTATTTATGTAGATCCTTGTTTTTACCCTGGCTATTTTTTGCTGTTCTTGGTACCTCCCTGACTTTTCCTGATATTTCCCCTCTTCAGAGTAGATCATGCATGCGTTCTTTCCCATTCACCCCCCACTCCTTTCTTTGTTAGTACATTCTTATCCTTTCCCTAACTTCTTCTAAGCCACTGCCAACTATTACTTTTCTGTCATTGTAGCTATAAAATAAAATCTCTTTAAAGAATTAGGGATGATCAAGGCCAGCCTGGGCTACAGAGTAAGTTCCAGGACGGCCAGGGCTACACAGAGAAACCCTGTCAGGGGGTGCGGAGGGGGATTAGGGATGAGAGCCAGATGGTGGTGGCGCACGCCTTTAATCCCAGCACTTGGGAAGCAGAGGCAGGTGGATCTCTGAGTTCGAGGCCAACCTGGTCTACAGAGAAAGTTCTAGGACAGCCAGCGCTCTACACACACACACACACACACACACACACACACACACGGCTCAGTCAGTAAAGATCTTGCCACACAAGTGTGAGAACAAGCACAGCATAGCATGTAGTATTTAGTCTGATAATCAATTTTTACACATAGATAACTGATAGTATACACATATTAAATCCAATGTAGCACACAAGTTTAAATGTGGCAGATCACCACTCTCAAGAGCTGCTGGATTTTGGAGATGGCTCAGTTGGTATAAAGTGCTTATCTGCAATATTGAGGACCTGAATTCAGATCCCACTTCAGTCAGGCATGGCAATGTGCACCTGTAATCCCAGGTTGGGAGTTGAAGCAGGAGGATACACATGCATGTGCACCCATACACACACTCATGCACACACATGAACACATACATCACATGCACAATTTTTAAATTTGGGAAGCTGACATTTCTGTTGTGTGATAGGCGCTGTACTAGCCTTTCTAAATCCACTCAAATAATGGCAAACGATAGGCATAATTAACCCAAATTTCAAAACATACTCAATTATAACATTCCTATTCCTCACATTTTCTTCATTCTTAATTAGAATTTTTAGGTTAATGTCAGAAATGGTTAGAAAATAGCTATAAATAAATTTCTTGTTCAATACTTTCCACCAAATGAATTATTTTTAAAACCCGACTTCATCATGTATCATCATACCATTTCTAGTTCCCTCATATCTAAAATCTTATGACATTATTATTTATGGATTTCATGGTTTAAAGAGGATGTCATATCTCAACCATAGCTTAGGGAAATTATCCTGAGCTAGTGAGGAAGAGTGTGGTGGTTGTACATGTACGAGTGACCAGTGCCAGTCCTGCCGCAGCCTGGCTTCACCAGATGAGTTTCACACAAGTGGCCAGCCCCCAATAGCTCCAGCCTTCTTTATTTATACATCAAACACAAGCATGTTTGTCCATACCAACGAGTTTTTCCCATCCTGCAGTGTTAACCTCCATCAAAAACTAAATAGGTCAGATATGTTTTTTTCCCCCAACTTTTACATCAAAACATCTTTAAACCAAAACCAACACTTACCATTTTGCTAGCTTGGCCAAATATCGAGCCAGGTACATCCTGTCTTTACCAAACCAAAAGGTGATTGACATAGGCACACATTTTCAAGAACAACAATCCCGTTCAAAGCATATTTACAGAAATAGGGGTGATCCTGTCAGCTGATCCTGTCAGCACTGAACCAGGACAGCGCCTAGGTTCTGAATTGACAGCTGGCGTCCCCAGACAAGAAACCTGAGAAGCATCAGCTCCCAAAGAACTTTAGGGGGACATATTGGAGAAAAAAATGGGTTTCCAGGAATGATCACATCTGTCCCGTGCATGACTGACAAACTGACACTAAAACTGTCAAGAGAACCATCAATGTTAGGACAGAGGAGAGAGCATGCAGGCCACGCAGTCCCAGCAGTATTCTTCGCTGTCCCAGAGTCCACTGGTCTTTGCTGAGGGAGACTGTCCCTGTGGGCCTTGTCCTCATGGAGACCCACTGGACAAGCACTCATGTACTGGTCCAAAGCTAAGCCACACAACCCCCAACAGGCCAGTGCTTCTCATGCATATGTACTTGTCCTCACACTTCATTATATATATTTTATATATACATATACATACTTATATATGCATATATATACACACACATATATATGCATATGCATATATATCTGTAGTGGGGATTTAACCAGTGGCCTTATACATTTCAGCTGTCTACCACTAACCTATATCCCTGTCTTAACATCTGTCATTTCATTCATTATTATTATTATTATTTTTTGTTTTTTTTTGGTTTTCCGAGACAGGATTTCTCTGTGTAGTTTTGGTGCCTGTCCTGGATATCGCTCTGTAGACCAGGCTGGCCTCGAACTCACAGAGATCCGCCTGCCTCCGTCTCCCGAGTGCTGTGATTAAAGGCGTGCGCCACCACTGCCTGGCCTTTCTTATTTTTTTTTAACTTAACTTTTTTAGAGACGATTGTTCACTTTGTAGCTCAGGCTGACCTCGAATTCACTATGTAGCCCAGGCTGGCCTCAAACTTCAACAATCCTCCTGCCGTAGCCCTTGTATGCTTGGATGACAGGCATACTCCACCATGACTCCCTCTTCCCCTTTACTTTCAATCCTATTCAAGAAATCCGTTGTGGTTTTTTTTTATAACTTTGATTAATGATTTGGTCATTAAATCTCTTCCTTCTTTCTAATTCATTTCTAATTACACAGAGAAATGCCTCTCTTGTCTCATTTGAGAAACCAAATAGCGGCTTTATTCTTGTCTAATGAGTGTAAAGTAATGTCAGAGGAGAAAAGAAAGTTGAGTTAAATGTCTTGTTGTAAACTAATCAATTATAATGAAATTTACATTAATATTTTTGGAAAATTCCTCTAATCCACTACCCAGAAAAAGAAAATCTATGTTGATATTTGTGTGTAATTTCCTCATATTATAATAACTGTATGGCGGATGTCTTAGCTTGTTACCTTCTATATTTATTTTATAAGCATTCTCCTGTATTATTACTCTAATAATATGGGAAAGATTTAGTGATTTCTTTTTTAACCTCTGGGCCTTGCACATACTGGCCAAGTTGTCTGCCACTGAGCTCCAGCAGTCTTTGTTTGCGTATGTATGTGCGTATAGTGTGCAGAGGTACCTGTGTGCTTGTTTGCATGTGTGTGTGCACATGTGTGTCCATGCATATGGAGATCTAAGGTTGATGTGGAGTGTCCTTCTTGCTCACTCTGCCCCTTCTGCAGCAGGGTCTCTGAGGCTGAAGCGGGTTTCAAGGCCAGGTCTTCCTGGTCTGGCCAGTTCATCTGGTTAGTCTGGCTAGCTCCAGGGATTCCCTGGGTCTGATCTGATGCTGGGATTACAGGCAGGCCACCAAGCCCACCTGGCTTTTTATGTGGCTTCTGGGAATCTGAGCTTCCTTCCCATGGCAAACACCTCACCTGATGAGCCATCCCTCAGCTCCCCAGCAGGTTTTGATGCCACTTAGAGTCAGTGTACCATTACATGCAGCGATTACCCTCTAATTAAGTACTTCGTTTGCTGTTTTTACATCTTAAGGAATAGTGTTACATTTGACTTTATATACTCTTTGCCATAGATTTCCTAATCTTTTTTTAAATTTTTTTTATTTTTATTTATTTATTTATTTTTTGGAGCTGAGGACCAAACCCAGGGCCTTATGCTTGCTAGGCAAGCGCTCTACCACTGAGCTAAATCCCTAACCCTCTAATCTTTTTTTTTTTTTTTTTTAAAAAACTGACTTAAATTTTGCTTCAGATTGCTGAATTTTATAGTAAGCGATGAGTTTTGTTTGTTGTTTTTTTCTGTTGGTTTTTTTTTTTAAAGCTTGAGGACAATTTTATTGAAGTTTAAAAGAAGCAGCTGGGTGGTGGTGGCGGCGGCGGCAGCGGTGGTGGCGCACGCCTTTAATCCCAGCACTTGGGAGGCAGAGGCAGGTGGATTTCTGAGTTTGAAGCCAGCCTGCTCTGCAGAGTGAGATCCAGGACAGCCAGTACTACATGGAGAAACCCTGTCTAGGAAAATGAAAGAAGGAAGGAAGGAAGAAAGGAAGGAAGGAAGGAAGGAAGGAAGGAAAATAAAAGTTAAAAAGGATGAGAATGGAGGAGAGAAGAAGAAAAAAAAAGTAAAAGAAAAAAGACACGTCTTAAACCAGTAAAGCCAACACAGAGGTCAGCCACAAGGCAGAGGCAACCACATGTTGGGGCGGGGCTTCGGGGAGAGAGTGAAGCTCAAAATATTAGGGCAAGCATGCTTAGAAAAGAGATAAAGGAAAGAAAAAGTTATGCTTTTCTGAGTCATTCAGAAAACAGGCAGACTTCCAAAGCTGCATAGCTACGCTCTGAGAGATTGGGTAGGGGTCACATTCTAAGGGGAAACCTCAAAAGAGGGCTTGATCCTTTGAAAACAATTTAGAAATCCCACTAATACTGAGATGAAGTGCCCTCTGAGTTCTCATTGGACATCCTCGCGAAATCTCTTCCCTTGGTGACCAGTTCCTTACTGTGATCTTCAAGGCTCTGTCTAACCCAGCCTGCGATTTGACGTCCCCGTTATTCCTGCTGGTGTTCTGTGGCCATAGCGTCCGCACTTGTCAGATAAAGATAACATTACCATTTTTCTCAGAGGGACAGGCGAAGGCTGGAATCCATGCCTCTGAAATGTATTGCCATTGCTGAGTAAATGCTGTGTAAATAGTAGCTATAAAATTACTATCATCTCAGACTGTGTGTGTTTATCACATTGGTACATGTCACCTACATTATTTACTTTTTCTTCCTCAAAGTGTCTAAACTTCTTGCTCAACAAAAACTGGAAAAACCATTCCTCCCTCTTCTAGTTGAATTTCGTTTGTCTTTTATCCCTTCCTGCTTGGTACTGGGACTTCTTTCGTGTTTCCATACTGGTTAGATCTTATACAAATATGGCAGTGTTAATTTGGTTATTGTCTTATACTAAGAACTATATTTAAACTGCTTCCACCCCCGCCCCCGCGGTGAGTTTGTGTGTATTGAATGCAAATGGAGTTTGGAAACCGTCAGCGACTTGGCATGTTCCATGTTACAAGCTCCCATAAAAGTCTGTGTGAACTGGTTCAAACTGCTTCTGCCCTCCAGCTCCCGGTGCTTCACATCCTGCTGCTGAGGGGAAATCTGGGAAAGGAGATAGCCTAGATAATGGTAGAACTTTCCATCCCAGAGACCAACTGCAACTTCTGCAACTGACGCATAGTGAACAGCATCCGTGTGGAGAGTTCAGAGTGAAGGGAGCAATCCGGCACATGCAAATTTGGTCCAGTCCTATTGCGAGAAATCTAAGAAAAGCAAGAAATGTCAAAAATTAAAGCAAAAAAACGTGAAGCTGGAAGCTCCAGGTTCATTCATTCTTTTTTTGTTTGTTTTTACTTTGTTTTCTGGCACTAAGCCCTGACTTCTCTCTCTTACATATTCATACAAAACAATGTACAAAAGAAAAAATGTGCTGTGTTTGCATTCTTTTGAGGATTGACTTACTGTGATTTGGAGGAACACTGTGTGTCGGAAGAATACTGTGTGGGCGTTGGAAGGGTGATGCTGTTCTGAGTAACTCATGCCCAAGTGAAGGTTGAGTGTTTTCTGCTGAGAGTAGCTGTACCTGGAAAGGAGTGCATCCCAGTCGTATAGTCACATGCACACAACACATACATGAACGCACACCATACGCGCATGCGCACACAACACGCATGCACACTATGCACACACACTCACTTTGAGAAGAGCTTCTGCTCATTGCAAGTTTGTTTTTGTTTTTGTTTCTAGTTTTTGTTTTTCGAGACAGGGTTTCTCAGTGTAGTTTTGGTGCCTGTCTTGGATCTCGCTCTGTAGACCAGGCTGGCCTCGAACTCACAGAGATCCGCCTGCCTCTGCCTCCTGAGTACTGGGATTAAAGGTGAGCACCACCACAGCCTAGCTCATTGCAAGTTTTTAAATGAGAAGTGGTATCAAGCAAAGTCGGGGGTTGAGGAGGGAAGAGGAAAATGTGATGAGGGACTGGAGAGATGGCTTAGCTGGTTTGAGCACTTGCTCTTCTAGAGGACCTGGCTGTGGTTCCCAGCACCCACATGGTGGTTCATAATCCTCTATAACTGCAGTTCCAGGGAATCTGATGCTTTCTTCTGGCCTCTATGGACACGCATGTGTTGAATGCAGGCAAAACATTCATATACAGAAGATACAAATAAACATATATATGTGTGTGTATATATATACATATTGTATGCATACATATATGTTATATATATATGATTATGATCAAGACCTAATCTGTTTGCTGAAGTGAATTCTGAGGTTGAGCACCATGACTATTCTAAGAGAAGGCTTGCTACAGCTTCAGAACTGTGTAATCACTTTAGGCTGCTCTGTGTTCAATGTTTATATGGATTGAGGTAATCTTGCTGTAGCCTTGAAGTGTTTATTTCTCTACTTATCAGCCATCACAAAACTAAAATTAATTTTAACTTATTAATGAATTCTAAAAAAAATAATGAATTCTTAAAAGAGATGAAATCTTATTCTGAGAAGAGATCTTTTTTATCACAAAGTATCAAACACTGACCAGTAAAATAAAAATAGATAATGTGTTTGCTTTGTTATCCAAGATTCAAAAGGATCACTCCTATAATATACTGCTAACTCTCACTTGTCTCTATTTTAATTACTCCTTTTATAGGTTATCTAAAACATTTGAAATGAAATTTACAGTTAAACTTAAGTAAAATGAATTTAGTTTAATTTTAAATTGTTTTTAATTACACATGTGTGTGCCTGTGCAGGTGAGTGCAAATGCCCACTGAGGCCAGGGTGGTGTCTCCCCCTGGACCTCTAGTTACAGATGGATGTGAGATTCCTGATGTGGGTTCTGGGAATCAAACTGGGGTCCTCTGGAAGAGCGGTATGTGTTCTTCACTGCTGAACCATCTTTCTGGCCCCAAATGGTAATTTTAAAACTAAAGTAAGTCAACTTTCTAACTTAAAATTTGCCCCCAAAATAATAGTCACTGGGGGTTGGGGATTTAGCTCTAGAGCACTTGCCTAGCAAGCACAAGGTCCTGGGTTCGGTTCTCAGCTCTGAAAAAAAAAAAGTCACTGCAGTAATAACTAATAAAGGCTATTTCCCTATCCTATCACGAATTTGGGATGGGATTTAATTCTTGGGCTCCAGGGGAATTTTCAGATGCTAGAACTCCTTCATTCTCAGTGTCTACTGGGTGTTTCCACAACTCAGTCACTAGCAAACTGCAGGTCTAGGCATCGCATGTGGGGAGTCCACGGGAAGCTGGGTGCGGGAACAAGCTCCCTGACAAAGGACAGTGGGCAGGAAGGAGAGGGGACAGAGATGGACAGGATAGATGGTAGCAGAGGTGAACAAACAATGGCTTATTGCAAGTTCCTGTTCTCCAACGTGATTTTTGTCCTCTCGGAGGCTTCTTTCCACCCAGGCAATTTCCTTTTTTCTGCCCAGAACTCTGAAAGAGCCATCAAGTTCAATTTGAAGCCTTTCTGAGAAACCTGAATAACTGGTCATTTTGCACAGCTTGGGAAAAACAGCCACTCATTTTTAATGAAAAACAGAAAAAAAAAAAAAAAAGATCAGATGAGTTGTCATTTTACAGAAATGTAATGATCCTACAAAGCATACATGGATAACCCAAACGTAACAAACGCTTCTACCCTCTAAGTACCCTGTTAGCAGTTCCCATTTTCACCTTAAGCTGCTTATATTGACACATGAGTCAACACCTGCACAGTTGCTCTGTGTGCTCGGAAAAGAGACTATTTTTCATGTTAGGCTTTATTGTAAAATGAAAATATCGGGAAGCCAACACCACTATGAGTTTTGTTGGAGGCTTAGGGGTTAGCTTAAAGCATTAGTCTTGTTGGTTTTAGGATTATTTTAACTCTAGGAATGCAAAAGGGAAACAAATAATTATGAGGGCCCTGGCATTTACCAGGACCTTAAGTGTGTGGTGTGTGTGTGTGTGTGTGTGTGTGTGTGTGTGTGTGTGTGTGTGTGTAAATTTCAGTTAGTCTTGTGAACTGTATTATAAAAATAGCTATGATTATTCAGTATATGCCATATGGTAGGTACTATGTTAAAGGTCTAAATTCATTCTCCTATATAACTTCAGTTATTCTGTAAGACAAATGTTATGCTTTAATAAAAATGAGAGAATTGGATCAGTGAGAAAGCTCAGCGGGTAGAAAGAGGCACTACTTGCCAAGTATGACACACATCCTGAGTTCCACCCCTGAGACCCACATGCTGAAAGAAGAGAATCTACTCCATAAGTTATGCTCTGACCTCCAGACGTGAGCAGCAAGTGTGTGTGTGCATACACAAAACACATACACACACATACACTCACTCATACGCACATACCCACACACAGTTTCAGAATCTAACTCATATAGGAGGGAAGTATGGGATCCATGGGCCTTACATTAAAGCAAAAGAACCTTAAAATTTGTTTAAATATAGTTTTTTTTTTGTTAAACTACCAACAAAATACCATCACATGCAGATCTTTTAAGTGAATGTAAGTTTCATAATACCCTCTTTCTACTACTCCTAATATTTTGACTTATTCAATGTTATTTCTATGATATGGACCATCAACACCATTTTGATCGTAAATACATACTCAAAAGCAAAGAAGTTATTGAATAATGAAGTTAAATTTGAATTAAAATAATGTTTCAGTATGTATTCATAGTAGTCCAGGATATCTCTATTTTGGGGAAGCATATGTTTGTGTGTGTGTGTGTGTGTGGTGTGTGTGTGTGTGCAATTGTGTGAAATTTACAAGTATTTCTTGATTAATCCCCACCTTCATTTTATTTTAGTCTTTTATTTATTTATTTATTTATTTATTTATTTATTTACTTATTTACTTATTTACTTATTTATTGAGACAGGAGTTTTTTACTGAACCTAGAATTCATCATTTTGGCAACGAACACCATGGATTCACCAGTCTCCACCTCCACATTTCCCACCCTCTCCCAGTACCGGGGTTGTAGGTGGCTGTCTACACCTGGTTTTTCTGTGGGTGCTATGGACCCAAACTCATTTCCTCACATTTACATGGCAAGCACTTTACTGATGGAACTGTCCTCCCTGCCTTACTGCCCATACATTTAATTGTAAGTTTTAGTCTTCTATGAATCAATTTAAAGCAACCGTCTTGTCTGAAAAGTCTTCTGTTATGGGGGGGGGGAAACCAGATTCTTGACATTTAAATTTATAAAATTACTTTAATCCCTCAGATGAAAAAAAAATCTTGTTTCCTTGGTTCTCTGACATATATAATAAGAGAGGAGTCAACCTGTTTTTAATTTAATTAATTAATTAATTAATTAATTAATTGATTGATTCAGGGTTTCTCCAGGTAGCCCTGGCTGTCCTTGAACTCACTCTGTAGACCAGGCTGGTCTCTGCCTCAGGAGTGTACCAATGTAAGTCCCCATTAAACTTTTTATTTTAAAGGTCACTGAACTAGCAGGCAGGATTCTGGGTGCTAGTTTGGGCAGTAATCAGTCACTCAAGGTCTCATTGAGGACAGTCTCAAGTTCTTGAGCTGTGAATGAGAGGATCGGGCTGGATCTCAAAGGACATTTAAGAGCTAAAATAATTTATGACAGAAGGAATTTGGCCGGGCCTGGATCAACTTTTTATGATAATAAAGAATGAATTCACAAAGCAGAAACATTCAGTAACCGAGAGAAGAGGGCTGGCCATTGCTATTTGCAACCAGAGCAGTACAATGTATTTCCTGTCCTTTTCACTGGTCTCCATGGGAAGACCGGGGAGCAGAGAGAGGACAAGGACAGGAT
Source organism: Peromyscus leucopus (assembly GCF_004664715.2). NCBI lineage: Eukaryota > Metazoa > Chordata > Mammalia > Rodentia > Cricetidae > Peromyscus > Peromyscus leucopus. The sequence goes on from NC_051081.1 coordinate 27,074,658, forward strand.
GTCCTTCCCTTGCAAAGTCACTCACCAGCTTATATCTTTACCATTTTACCACCCCCATGCCCATCGGAACAAAACAAGATCACAAACTTCTTGTTAGAGTGGCAATGAAATAATTACTTAATATCATTTTCACTTCTTAGATGTTCTTCAGACATCTTCCTTTCTCCCGTCAGAGTAGTGTAAATTTTTAGTGATAATAGTTATCAGGGAGCTCAGAGTGACTGGCAAGTCACTTAGAAGGAAAAGGTTTTGGTGTGCCTTTGGTGCTAAAGTTCAATTGCCCAAGAAATTGGGAAAGCGACAAGTGAAAAGGGAGAGGTTTCTGGGTATTCAGGAGAACAGTGGAGCAAAAAGGGACTTTGTTCCTGCCGAGTGTAGCCGTTAGGGCTCTGTGACTCTCCATGTATGTCAATCTCCTTTTGATGACAAGAACTGTGACATCTATCTTTAATATTCCCGGCACGGAATCCAACTGACAATAAAATACTTGTTCAAGTGAACCGAGTGAAAACTAACTGTGCGGCAAGGACGGGGAGAATGAGATTTGAACAAGCAGCACTTGTTACTGGAGATCTAAAACTTTCACGGGATTTACCGAAGGATTACTACAGAGAAAGGGGGGCTTCCATGCCAGTATTTCAGATTAAAGTGTTAAAAAGTAAAATTTGGAAGAAGCCCTCCAAAACTGCAAATGTCGAATCTCAGCGGAGAGACAAGAGCACCAGAGAGCCTCCTAAACGAAAACCGATCTGTCAACAAGATCGAGCCCCTCGGGGAAAGGAGGGCAGGCGCGATCGTGACCGGGGGTCCAGGGGTGTCCGGGCTCCGATGAACCCCAAAATAAATGGGCGGCGGGGGCGCGGCCCGACCGGACGGCTTGCTTTGAGCCTATTTCTTAACAAAACGACCAGGAAGCCCTAAAATGTGTGCAGCTGGGGCTGGTACTCGGCGTGATAACTTCCGCGTGTGAGTATGCAACAGGGAGCGCCACCCGCGAACTTCCGCGTGAAGGAGAGCCTGCAGCGGCGGCCCGGCCCCAAAGGCATCGCCCCGCCGCACCGCGGGAGAGGAAACCCGCGCAGCCCCGAGGGGAGGGCGTGGCGCGCGGGGAAGGGGCGTGGCTCCAGCCCCGCCTCGGAGAGGCGCAGCCCCACAGGCGGCTGGATTCGCCACGCCCCGGGACTACATTTCCCGGCAAGCCCCGCGGGCCGCAGTTGACCCACTTCCCGGCCCGTCACGGGCTCGCCCGGCCCCCGCGCCCAGGCGGCTGCTCCCTGCTGACTGGGGTGTGGGCGGGGAGCGGCGGAGGGCGGAGGCAGAGCTGGCCGCCGCAGTTTGCCGCCGCTGCTGGGCGCCTAGGCAGAGCTCCCCGGGGTTCGTGCGGACGCCATGGACGAGCAGGCGGGTCCCGGCGTCTTCTTCAGCAACAACCACCCGGGCGCTGGCGGTGCTAAGGGGCTCGGGCCTCTGGCGGAGGCTGCAGCGGCCGGAGACGGGGCGGCCCGAGCTCAGTACAGCCTCCCCGGGATCTTGCACTTCCTGCAGCACGAATGGGCCCGCTTCGAGGTGGAGAGAGCCCAGTGGGAGGTGGAGCGGGCGGAGCTGCAGGTAAAGACCCTCCCGGCCTGGCCATCTTCATCCCGCCTCTTCTCTCTCTTCCGCCCCGCCCCGGACCCGTCGCCCCTTCCCCCAGCCCGCTCGCGTCCCCTCCCCCTTGCCTCGCGCCCATCACTTCCAGAATCTCATCCCCTTTCCTCCAGTCACCTTTGGCTTTTGCTGACCCCATTTCCTAGACCCTGTTTCCTACTCCCTCTCCTGATGCATTTCCCCTCCCGGAGCCTTTTCATCGGCAGTTTCCCACTCTTCACTCCCGTGTTCCTTTCAACTGTTTGCCATGCCACATCATGGGTTGTCCCTTTCGGGTTAGTGATTGGGTTGACAGTAGTTTGGAGAGACTCTGAGCAGGTCATCCTGGCTCAGCCGTGATGCACCCTAGGTCTAGAGACCTTCCCCGCAAAAGGTTTTGGCAGGGGACTGCTCTCTCTGCAAGGAAGGTGACCAGAGAAGACGACACAAGTTGTATCAGTGAGGCCCTGGCTCTCTGCGAAAAGCTGGCGTGGGGCTAGAGTGTTACTAACAGTATCAGCTCCAGTTTTCTGTCTGAAAATGTTTCTTCACCGCCTTTCTGCCCCCTTTGTCTGGTCTCGCATTTTGTTTAGATAACGTAGGTTTTCGGTGAAGGAAGGAACTACTGGGAGTCGGATGAGTCTGAAATGGTACCTAGTCACAGGATCTTAAAACTTCCCAAGAGTTGATTCTCTGCTCAGTGTTTTGCAAGATTGACATGCATGTACTTTAAAAGGAACTAAAGGGGCTTCGTTCGGTGTTACGTTGCCTGCTTGCATAATCTCCAAGATAAAGCCTATCTAACAGAGGGGAGCTCTTGTGGGCCAGAGAAGAATGAAAGGTTAATACTTCACTGGCCATTCTGAGTTGTTAAATAGGTTTCCAGTGGCTGTTCATAAAACTTGTAAAACACGCACACACACACACTCATTTCCAAAGGAACTCAAAGAGCTGTGAGTGGTTGTGCCTCTCTGTTTTATGGGCTAATCCCGTATGGTTATGAAATTTGAGTGCAAGGTTAAGTTTGGGAAGCACTTGAAGTGTGTTACTTTTTTGGTACCCCCCCCCCATACCTCTTTTGGCACAAGAAACAGAGAAAGAGAACTCTGCTTCTGCACACTGCTTTGGTGAGGTTCAGGCCCCTCACCTTTGGTGAGGAAGGAGCGAACAGGCAAGGTTATAGTAAATAGGTCTATATTAAAGGCTGTGCTAGCTTTGTGACCTTGAGGAAATCCTATGACCTCTCTGGGCTTCGGTCTTATCATTTACGTACCCAGCACACGCTTGTGGCCCACCGACTCCAGATGAACATACACACTCCAGATGAACCAAACTGAAAGGCTGCTGCCTCGTGGGCTTCTTTTTAGTCCGAAGGCTAACAGTCAGCGAATACAGCTGTCTGATCTGGCCTGGAGTTACCTCTGTGAGGCAAAAGAAGAATACAGAGTGTGGAAGGGCGCTATTTTAGCTAGCATAGCTTCTGGGAGGTAGGTGTGGGCAATTGAGTAAAGTGAGGGATTGATTAGCCTGTGTGATTTCTTCAGTTTCTACAGTTACGTTCGGGGACTTTTTCACCCCTTACTGTTAAGTTGCCACTCTGCTATTTGTAAGTTTTCTGGTGATGACTGGTCTTGTACCCAACCAAATGAGAGAGTACACACAGAGAAATCGAATGCTTAGACATTTACCTCTGCTGGCAGTGCGTTCTGTAGGTGAGCTTATGGAGTTCAGGTTCAAGGCTCTACTGAAGGCAGGTCTAACCAATCCAAGGTTGCTAGCAATGCTTTTTGTATCTGCTCAGATTTTAGTATATTTTCTAGTTTACGGAATGTAAAACAAATAACAGTAATATTATTAAAAACAAGCAGTGAAACTGTGTTTACCTTGCTGTGTGTGTGGGAACTTGGGGACTTCCAGACCTTCTTACCTTTGTTCATTCTGTTCTCTCTGATGCTGAAATTTTACAGTTCATCTCTAAATTTAATCACTCTTTAATTTTTGTGCACATATCCAAATTCACTTCAGGTAAGTTTCCTGTTCTTGCTTATATTAAGAACATGATTTTTTTTATAGCATCTTTTGATTTATGCTACGATAAAATGAAATGTTCCAGATAAAGTTAAAAAAAAATCATAAAATAAGCGGGGCAGTGGTGGCTTGAACCCCACCACTCAGGAGACAGAGGCAGGCAGATCTCTGTGAATTCGAGGCCAGCATGGTCTACAGAGCAAGTTCCAGACAGCCAGAGCTACAGAGAAACCCTGTCTCGAAAAACCAAAAGTAAATAAATAAAAAATTAAAAATAGAATGTTTTCTAAACATAATAAGTATTATTATTATTATTGTTGGATGGTTTGTAATAATGCATAGTCTTTGTGCCATTTATTAACAGAATTAAAAATTAAAAAAAAAATACTTGCTGGGTGGTGATGGCACACGCCTTTAATCCTAGCACTCGGGAGGCAGAACCAGGCGGATCTCTGTGAGTTCGAGGCCAGCCTGGTCTACAGAGCGAGATCCAGGACAGGCACCAAAACTACACAGAGAAACCCTGTCTTGAAAAACCAAAACAAACAAACAAAAAAACCCCAACATACTTTAGATCACCATTAAATTTGGTTTTCCCTTTATGTGCCATTGGGCTTTTTCTAGAAAAAACAGTATGGAGTAAAGGAGTCAGATGAGTTGTGATGACACATGCGTCTGTCTGTCTGTCTGTGTCCTTACAGTTTTCTAAATCTCTTCTGAAGTCATTAACACCAAAGTCAACAGAAGTGTCTTTAAGATTCAGTCTCATTTGTCCCCTCAGGAACCTGTCAGTCCTGCTCTTTCAAGTTGTCAGGGCTGAGTTGTGAAAGGCAATCCAAGTTCTCATCTGTCTGGGCGGCCTTTGCCACTTCCTCCCTCCTTTAGATGTTGGGAGTGAGAAAGCAGTCACATCAAAAACATTTTTTTGTCTCTTATTTCCTCCTTAGCCATGATAGCTAATAGGTCTTCCCTCCCCCCCCCTCCCTTGAGCGTTGGTGATTCATGAGGGAATAAAGAACATCAAGGTATTCCTGAGTTCGAGAAAGGAATTGAAGAAAGAATACTAATAATATTTGAGACTATTTTCCATGGATGAGACATTGTGCTGGAGACCCCAGAGACGCGTGCATCCTAATTAGTAAGACAGTACATACACAGTAGGTAGGAGACTCAGACTGTCATGGGAGAGGGAGATTGACTTTCTTAGAACAGCATGAGAGAAGATTCAGCAGCAAATGTGGAGCATGTTATGAAGTAATAGGAACCTGAGGTTTAGTAGTTTGAAAATTATCTTACAGGAAAGCAAGCATGTAAATAAAGTCATCCTAGATTTTGATGATGTATGTGTGGGAGTGGAGGAGGCTCAGGTCTCTACCTGAGAGTGCTAGAACTGCTTAGATTAAGTAGGAGAGGATGTGATGTAGAGGCTCTGTGCTGGAGTGTTTATGAATCTGGGGTTTGGCACTAATGATCTATTTTTCATTTAGCAAATATTTTTGAAGTACACAATTCATGCCAGATCCTGTTCTAGGCATGGAGAAGATACCAGATCTTATCTCGTGAAATTTAAATCATGGGGTCAGGTAAACAGTGATGAATACCTGTTACATTAGTATTACATGCTCTGGTAAGGTAAAGGGGCAGGAAGTAAGTCTTCAGGGACAGAGTGTCATTTGAGCTGGAACTTTCCAAGGCTATCCCTAAGGTCCAGAAAGAGTTGAACCGGCCAGGAGAAGGGAGGCTGCTTAGGATATCAAAAGACCCACAGGAAGCAACGTGGCTGGAGCAGAGGAGGGGTGGGAGAAATGATACCCGAGGAAGGTACTGGCTCCTGCCTGTTAGAAAGGCTTTGGATTTTGGCAGGGCCTGGCGGCCTGTAATCTCAGCTGCTTGGCAGTTTTAGGGAGAAAGGTTACAAGTTCAAGGCCAGCCTGGGCATAGAGTGAATTCAAGGATGATGACATGGGCTGCATAGTGAGGCTAGTTTCAAATAAAGAGTCAAAAGAGGACTGAAATTACAGCTCAGTGGTAGCGTTTGCCCAGAATATGCAAGGCTCCAGGTTCAGGCCCCAGGACCAAGAAAACAGCAACCATTGGGTTTTACCTCTGAGGGTTGGGTCACCATTGGAATGGTTTGCAAAAAGGAGCATCTTCAGTAAGGGACCCCTGGCAGGAATTCAGAAGAGGCTCAGGGAGGTGGGTAGAAGGAGCAGCAAGAGTGTTCTGATTAATCGAGGCTTGAGTTGAGAATGGGTGGTAGTGGTGAGGCTTTTTGCATATACATTTTGTTGATGGATCACCAAAGTATAGTTAGCTTCTGAACACAGGAATCCTGACAACTAGCCAGGTGTGCTGAGGGATAGAATGTGAGGTTTAAGGGAAAGGGAACTGAAAGCAATCCAAATACATTGCACCTTCGTAAGACAGCTGACATTTCCTGAGCATTTAAATGAAAAATGTATGAACTTTAAAAATGACCGCTTTTTTGTTAATTATGGTAATTATTTCCCATATCACGAGATGCAGCCATGACATAGACCCGTTAATAAATCCATACTCTAAGTTTACTATTATGTTTCATGCCTATAATACATATTTGCCATAAGTTTGACCTCTCAGAGCCTTAATTTCCTCCAGTGTAAGGTGAGAATAGTAAATTACCTTGTGAGAATTAAGTGAGATTATGTGTTAGATAGGAGCCGAGTGAGTGGTAGGAAATACACAGTGTTACTTTTCACTCCCACTTATTGCCTTTGAGAAAAGGATAATCTTTAGTCATAAACTTGAACCAGAGCGTGATGGTGCCTTGTGAGACCGTGAAGTCTAATAGTCTGGGTCTGGTGCTGGCATTAAAGCCGTCTGACAGGAATGGGAGTCTTTTGTGTCTGCTCAAAACTGGTTATATACTACAAATGAACTTGCTTTTCTCAACATCCTACCATGTGGCTAAACTTTAGTGAATACCGTCACTTACATCCTGAATAACAAATTGTGTACGTTTACTAACCATCTTATAAAACTAACCATCTGCTTATCTTTTTCTTTAAACTACTTTTAAGTTTGGAAAAAAATGAACCCTCATTATATCATTTTGTGAATAGGTTTTTAATTTTATTCATACCCTTGATAATTTCATAATCTTTAATTATACTTTGAAACTATTACAGGGATTTTACTCTTTTAAAACATATCCTTTTATTTGTCATTTCAGTTGAGTGTTTCTCAACCTTAATGGCGATCTTAGAATAATCTGGGGCACCTGTTCTCTGGGTTTAACCAATTAAATCAGAGTCATAAAAATTAGGTCCTAGCAGTAGCACTTTTTTGAGTTTCTATGTCGTTCTAATATGCAACAGAGATTGGCAATAAATGCTTAGTTTTTTCCTATTCTATCCTCTCTCTGTCTTTCTGTCCTTCCTCTCTCTCTCTGTCTCTCTCTATCTGTCTCTGTCTCTCTCTCACACACACAGACACACGCAGTATGTATAAAGAAGTTTGGCAGTTTTCAACATGTGTTGGCATTCAGTATATGGATGGCTTTTTATAGAACATGAGATATAATTTCTGTTAATTTCCATTGTTCTTTCTGGTGATAGCTAGCATTTTATTTTTAGGCAGTAGCCTATTATCATTTGAATCACCTCCTACTGACTGAAATATATAATGACAGAGTGATCTTTGAGGTGGGATGAACTTTGGAAGGCACTCCAAACTTTTTAAGTACCAGGAGAGGTTAAGTGACCAGGAATGAAGTAAGTTTTGTACCAGCCCTGTCACTTTTGCCTCCAGATGTTTTGACAGGCTTTTTCTTTTTTTAAAGACTCGTCACCTCCTCTGCCACCTCCCCCCTCCTTTGTCCTCTTCCTTTAGATTCAACCCAGGGCTTGGCACACGCTAAGCACACCTCTGCCACTGAGCTAACCTCAGCCTCAGTGTCTCCTGTTGTCCCCGAAAGCTTCTGAAGTGATCAGTCATAGTCATACTTGCTGTTTTTCTCATCTAAAAAATGATTTTAATGTGTTCTGCTGATTTCTGGTTAGCTGCATTTACATTTTTCTGTCTTTGGTATTTTGTATTTCATTGACTTTTTTTTCCCCCAGAGTATGGATTTCTGTTTATTCAGAATTTTATTATACTCTTTAAATCTGATTCTCTCACAGACTATCTGGCTATGATTTTTTTTTGTTTGTTTGTTTTTTTGAGACAGGGTTTCTCTGTAGCTTTGCGCCTTCCCTGGAACTCACTTGGTAGCCCAGGCTGGCCTCGAACTCACAGAGATCTGCCTGGCTCTGCTTCCCAAGTGCTGGGATTAAAGGCATGCGCCACCACCGCCCAGCCTGGCTATGATTTTTTTTAGATAGGCCCTCGGTTCATTTTTTTCCCTGTTGGGTTTCTGAGTATGCATGCATGTATCTTAGGTCTCCCCTCTCCTCTTGCTTTATATTTTCCGTCTTCTGTCTCCACCCTTTACTCTGGTTCATGTATTCTGACTTACCTTTCAGTCCATCACTTCCCTGTGCAGTCCCGTTTGGTCTGTTGTGGCTATGCAGTGAGTTTTAGCTTGGGTTATTGTTGACCTTCGTTTTGGTTCCTTTTGTAATCTGGTTCTTGTTCTTTGATGGTGCCATAGTCTTTGCAAGTGTTTCCAGAACGGATCTTTTTAGCCCTAGTGTGTGCTGTTTTTAGTTGGTGTCTCTGCAGTTCCTAGGTTTAAGGTGGATTGTTCCTGTTACTCCTTGCTCCCAGTGACTTGTTCCTTTGTGGGTTTGGCTTGTCTTTGTGTGCTGGCGCTCTCTATCCTTGGAAAAGTATAAGATTGATCTGAATTTCCAAAGGTTTTGCATTTATTTTTGGTAGATGACTGGTAATTGGAGACATCACTAACTAGTTCACTACCACCTTAAACAGAAGTCGTTGCTTGAACCACTCATCTGAGGAGAACAGGGGTTGGAGACCAAACGCACTTCACTGTCTTTGCCTGGTGGTTATAAGCCCTTTAGTGTCTTTCCCAAATGTGAACTGTGTCACCTGCCCACTGTCCACTCTGGGTGGTCTGGGCTGTCCGATTTTTGCCCTTTGGTCTCTTGTCATCATTCAGACTGATGAGCTGATACATTCTGGTTGGTCTGTATGCAAAAGCCTTTATTCCTGACCTCATGGGGTTCTCATTCTCTGTAATTTTGACCAGATAACTTTTTGCTATTTTGTCAATTTTATGTTGCTTTAAATAAAATTGCAATAATATTTGTCCAGAATTTTTAGCTGTTTGCAGTAGAAAAAGTTGCTGAATTCTCTGATCTTAGTTTCAAAATCTAATAAGAATGTCCTCAATATGTACCTTGGGAAAAACAATCCTCAGAGCACTCCCTTACATCAAGAGATATGCCTGTTTAATCCTAAACTTTCTTTTTTTGTTGTTTGTTTTGGGTTTTCTTAGATCCAAGGCCTTGCTCTGTAGCCCAGGCTAGCCTCAGACTCCTGCCTCTGTCTGCTGGGTGCTGGGGTTATGCACCATCACATCTAAATTTCAATTTCTCTATTCACATTTCTTTGAATTCTAGTAGTAGGGGGAGACCCACAGTTTCCCTCTAAAATATTTGTGCTTTTGGCAGAATTTAAAACAAAATTCTTCTCTCTGTAGTCTTGGAGAAGTGTCTAAGAGACCAAATAATCTGGCCAGATATCCCTTTGCTTTTTGATTTATGAATACAGCTAATGGTGTCCAAGTTTCAGTTTGGGCCATTAAAACAAAACAAAAAAATAACTTGCCGTTGGGGTCCTTGACAATTCTTACCTGGGTGGTTGCCCCTCCAAATGGTGACACAGTCTTTGACCGTCATAAGTTAGCAGTGGGGATGTGGCCTTAGGGCCACACAGCTCTGTCACTTACAGTCTGCAGTTTTTGTAGGTTTCTCTTTTACTTATAAAATGTTGCTGATAACATATAAACCAAGCAGGGTAGATAAGGGTTTAAGAAATAGGAAGTGTGGGCCGGTGAGGTAGCTCACCTGTAAAGGTGCTTGCTCCTAAACCTGCCAACCAGTTTGAAGAACTACCCCCTGAGAATTGTCTTCTAACTTCCACTAATACACACTGGAGCATGCTTGTGTGTGTGTGTGTGTGTGTGTGTTAGAAATGGAGTGTATAATATTGTAGGTGTGTACTGATAGTCTGACAGGTGGTTAGCTCTACTTGGTTGATGCCTCTGGACAGAATGCATTAACTTATATTACCTGTTGGACAAGTTTTAGAAGCTAAGTGGTGAACTTGTCATAGGGGCTGCTTATGCTCTGCACTGTATGTAGTGGTTTGAGAACTACGAGGTGTTGATGTTAACGGACAGGCTAGAGATGCCGTAGTGGATAGTGCTATGCTTATGTGCACTGGACACAGGGAAAGAGAGCAGCTGAGAAAGATGAGAAAGGGGAAGAGAGAAATCAGGAGCCCTGGCAGACGGGAGGAAAGCTGCACACATTTTTCATCTTACAGGATGTTAGTATAATAATCTGAATGTTTTATTAAAGCATTTGTAATTGTAGAATTCTAGAGCTTCTCTCCCAACCCTGTGTTTCTATTTACTTTCTGTCACCTTCTTTAGACTAAGGATATTTTGTCTTTGAAGGACATTTAGACTATAAATAGTCTCAGTTGGTATAGACTTAGTTTGAATTGAGTCTTAGTCTCTAGCCCAGGTCCTGTTTGCTCTACCAAAGCCTCCTTTTTTGTTTTTTTCTTTGTAGTTGCTTCTGATTTCAAAGAACCAAGTAGATGATAAGATTTATGGTTACATATGTTTTGAATGCCTATTACAGTTTGAATTCTCATCACTTGATAAGTTTTTTTTTTATTTCAAGTTGGATAATTAATGATATAGTGAATAAATGATATAGTTAGGGACTCAAGATAAGTCTTAAATAATTTGTGTACCTCAGAAGTATTGAAGTATATTATCTGCAGGTTGTTCCTCCACCCCATCCCCGATCTTGAAAATCTTGAAAATTCTCTGTCCTGGAGGATGACCTTTAACTTCTGATCCTCCTTCCTGCCTCCCTTGCTGGGATTACAGGTGTGTGCCTCCATACCTGCTTCTTCTATGCAGTGTTGGAGATGAAACAGACAGTTTTATTTTTTGTGTAGGGAATACTGAAATAAACCCTGTTTTCTTTAAAAATGCTCAAATTTGGAGACTTTGAGTTTGTTCCAAGGCTAGCAGTATAATTAGATTCAGTGTGTATAGTTTAGTATGGTCTGTATGTTGATCAGACATCAAACTTGTACAATGTTTTGGTTATTAGGTTTTCTTTGCCAGTTTTCTGTATGCTGTGTGAGGACAGAATAGTAAGTATGCCAACTGTGTGTTTGCTCTTTATGCAGAGAGTTAAGGTAATAAAGTTTAACTTTCGTTACATAACTTTATCTGAACAAGATGATGGATATTAGAAAGTATTGATTAGAAGGAAATCGTATTGCATAGTCAGCTGGAAGCAGTATGAAAAAGGAGTACTTTGTTCAGGAGATGAAGTGGGAAGAAAAGCAAGGGACTAGGTGGGAGCCATGGAAGGTGAAGCTCAGGAAGTTTGAGTAAGTTCTGGGTGTGGCAAGTCGTTCTTGGCATAAATAGACCAGAGAGATCCTTTCCAAGGAAGGGCCAGAGGGAATGTCTCACCACCGATGATCACACAGGCTCCATTAGCCCTCATTTGCATGAGCTAGAAATTGGATCCAATACCAGTATATCTACTTTGGAGAAAAAACATGATGTCAGATTCCACAAGGTGATTGATACCAGTTTCACTTGATGGAAAAGTACAGCACAGTCTGAGTTGTTCTCTCTCTGTTTTGTTTTGTTTTGTTTTGCTTATGCTTTCTAAATGAGAAGGCTGTGCTGTGAGCAAAGGAGCTTAAATTATAGGCACAGCCCAAACCTGCTCCTAAGGAATGTGGATTCCTATAAAGCTAAGAGGAGGGACCAAGGAAGAGCCTGGAGATCTGGGTCAGCACACTTAATGAACTGGAAAGAGTAGGGCTAGTCAGAGAAGGCATCTGTCCTCTGTGAAACCAGCACACACACCACTTGGATTGCTGTTTTCTTCACCCTATAAGCAATATTTTTTTTCTTTTTTTCTTTTGGTTTTTCGAGACAGGGTTTCTCTGTGTAGCTTTGCGCCTTTCCTAAAACTCATGCTGTAGCCCAGGTTGGCCTTGAACTCACAGAGATCGCCTGCCTCTGCCTCCCGAGTGCTGGGATTAGGCGTGCGCCACCACCGCCCGGCAAAACATTCTGTTTTGTTTGTTTTGTTTTCTCAGCAAATCCCACCAGTGTGCACCACCAGCACCACCACCAACAACAACAACTGTTTTTTTTTTTTTTTCAAGATAGGGTTTCTCTGTGTATTTTGGAGCCTATCCTGGGACTAGCTCTTTAGACCAGGCTGGCCTTGAACTCAAAGAGATCTGCCTGCCTCTGCCTCCTGAGTGCTGGGATTAAAGGTGTGCATCACTATTGCCCTGCCCTTATAAGCAGTATTTTGCTTGTTGAGTACCATGTGTCAGATCCATTGCTAAAGACTTCACTAAAGTTTACTTTAATCTTTATAAAACTATATGTAGAAGGTATTAATCATGCCTGAATAAACAGGTTTAAAAAGTGAGAAAGAATAAATGTTATGCCATAGAACATGATTCTGGGCATAGTAAGTGGGAAGAAGTATTTTGACATTTTCATTTTCTTTCATACTTGGTCAGCGTATAGGAATGTTCTGCCTACTACATTCTGATCATCAGGATTCAGTTACTTTCTCTGGAAAACTTGTTTGGCTTCCAGACACAAAGAAGTATCGTGCACTTTGAGAAATACACACACACACACACACACACACACACACACACACACACACACACACACACGAAGCATTTAATATGTTCCTGACTGGTGAATGATCATGTTGCTAGAAAAGATGTTTAAAACAATATCTTAACATTTTTAAGTTAAAATATATTTGTCTAGTTATTTGTCAGTGTAAGACCAGGTTTACTTACCCTTCACTTGTTTTAAAGAATACTAGCTATAAAGGGGCTATAAAGGTGGCTCAGTGGGTAAGAACACTGGCTGCTCTTCCAGAGGTCCATAGATCGATTCCCAGCACCCACGTGGTAGCTCACAACCATGTGCAGCTCCAGTCCAAGGGAGTCAGCTGCCTTCTGGACTTCGAGGTCACTGTATGCACATGGTGCGTAGACATACATGCAGGCAGAACACATAAAAATGTTTAATAAAATACCAGTTAGGGTTTTGAGTTGTCATTCCCGAAGAAGCCACAATTATAACGTGCTGTTTCTGATGTTTGGATTTGGTTTTCCTTCAGTGAAGCGCGCTAAAAGCACACATCTCAAGACTTGTGTGGCCCTTTCTCTAGTATTGTACAGTTGTTTCTCCCACATCTGTTTTTTCAGCATTATTTTTAGTGGCTCTTCTTTTCTGCCTTTCCAGAATCTTCCTATCCATCCATCCACTCACCCACCTTCCTCCTGCCTTCCCTTCCTCTCCCTCCCTCTTTCTAGGTAAGTCATCTAGAAATTAAATTCAGTTAAACCATAACAATGACAGGAAAACCAATTGACTGTTTTGTTTTTTGAGTCAGAGGGTTTCTCTGTGTAACAGCTATGGCTTTCTTGGTACTCACTCTGTAGACCAGGCTGGCCTCGAACTCAGAGATCCTCCTGAGTGCTGAGATTAAAGGTGTGCACCACCACCGCCCAGTCCAGTTGACTCTTGATGAACATGTACAATTCTGTGGAAATCAAAGTATGTAGAAGAAATATAAAGAATGCTGTGACTATGTAGCATGCTCTGTGCTTTGGACAGTGTTACCAAAACAAGAAAACATACTAATTAACCTGTAACGTTGGTTACCACAGATTAGTGGTGGACACCTATTTTTCCCCGTTTCATGACTACATATTTGCTCCTTTGCTAGACCGAGTTACTGAAGAGAAGTTTTATTTTGTAAGGTCCAGCAGAGTGACTGGCACATAATAGTTACTTAGTAATTCATTCTTAATTGAACGAATCTCATGTTTGTTTATAGTGTTATTGAATATGTTTCAATATAAACATGTGTATGTGTGTTTATTCTGTCTCAGCAAATTTCTATTCTTAAAAGCAGGTCCTGTGTCTCAGACATCTATGACATTTGTGTTCTGCGACTGTAGCAAATGTACAGTATGTACACCGTTATCAGGTGATACTCTCTCTCTTTCTTCTGCTGCCTTTGCTGCCAGCTGGTTCTCCCGTGGGACTTCCACCAGGAAGCGCCATCTGGAGCAAGTCCTTTCTGCATTCTTGTCAGACCGAGCATGGCCCTTCCCTGCCGGGTCATTTTCACAGGGTTCATTTCAGGGATGCCACTGGCTTCATAACTGCTGCTGGATGCCGCTGCAGTAAGTGGCTGCAGACGGGCGGTGGTGTTTTGGTAGTGGTGAGTAAGGATTGTTTCCCACAACCCCCTCTTACATATTGAACTCTGACCATCAGGAAATGCCTTTGGCATCGTGTCCTCAAACCTCGTTATGATCCAGAGTCCTGTAACATTTTTCTTTTCTTTTTTTTTTTTTAAAAGCCCACACCGTCAGTATTTCCATGCTCCTTGTTCTTTCTAAAGTTAGTTGCACATTTTGTTTCTAGGCAGTCTTAATTTAAATAAAAATATCTAAGACTAGTATGGTAGCTTATGCCTCTTAGGACTGAGGGTGTTGATATGGAAGGATTGCTGTGTAAAGCCATCTGGTCTGTGTAGTAAGATCATCTCAGAAAGAAAACCAACAACCAAACAACCCACCCCTCCCCAGAAAACAAATATCTAGATATCATTACCATGTTTACTTTTCTAATTTTGTTTATATATTGCTTACTAATATATTGTGGTATTTAATCTTAACCTTTTTGTACTCTGAGCCTTTGGATAAATAATAGAAATGCCTTAATTGTCTTAACGTTGGAATGAAACTCTTACATCTGAGCCTGCTTTTTTTTCATTAAAAATGTGTAGGCCAGCCAAGTCAGTGAGACTAAATAAAGCTCATAAGCCTCAGGAACAACCCAGATTGCTAAGCCTCACAGAATCTGCCCTCAAGCCCGACTTGGGGTTATGCCTTGTAGGCCGGTTATTGGGGATGCTGAGACGTGAGGACCTCTTGAGTCTACTATAGCATGGTGAGACCCCTCTTTCAAACAAGAAAATTGTATCATTGTGGAATTTTTAAAGTTCAAAAACACTCTGTACTTTTTCTTCATGTCCTCTTAGGTTATGCTGTTTTAGCTTTCCCCGTTTAGAACCCACCACCCGGTAACAGCAGAGGAAGTCCCTTTCTCGGCTGTTGAGTGCCAAGGCCAGCTTTGCCCCCATTCTTCTTGTTTGTCTGCTTCTCTGGACAGACACATTGATTACCTCCAGGTGTTTTCCTAGTGTTTCCTTGTGTCAGTTTTCTCATTTTCTTTGTTCTCCTTTGCTACTGTTTCTCAGTCCCTTGTGATCTTGTGTATGTCTCCGTGAAGTTGGCCGAATAGCAGATTACATACCCCCCCCCTCCAGGGGACACCTTGGTTTAACTCCCCTACACAGGCCAGTCCATTTCCTCAGACTATCTCTACACCATTGCATCTCTAGCTATGTGATACTTTTCTTCAGTTAAACCTGGCATGTCCAGCTTTTGCAAATGTCAGGGATGACCTGTTACTTGAAATTTAGTCATCGACTGTAAAATCATTTTTCCAAAGCAGGCTGACTCTCCTTCCCATACCCATACCTTAACCTTGGTTGACTTCTGTTTGGTCTTTTGCTTTCTTGGATTCTTTCAGTCATGTGCTTGCTTTGTAGTTCTTTTTTTGTTTGTTTTTGTTTTTCAAGACAGGGTTTCCCTGTGTAGCTTTGCGCCTTTCCTAGAACTCACTCTGTAGCCCAGGCTGTCCTCGAACTCACAGTGATCTGCCTAGCTCTGCCTCCCCGAGTGCTGGGATTAAAGGCGTGAGCCACCACCGCCCGGCTTGGCTTTGTAGTTCTTAAAACATTTTTAATCATTTTATTCCCAGTACTACTGTCTTTAGCAATTCATGTCTCAGTGGCTGAAGCTGGGGTCTTCTAAGTTTTCCTTTGTAGCATCTTCTTTGGTGGACATATTCTACACTGTGCTGCCCCCTAAGCAGCAAAATATTAACTAGAAATTGATTGGTCCAAAACATTCTTTTTCTTTTCTTTCTTTCTTTTTTTTTTTTTTTTTTTTTTTTTTTTTTTGCCTACTATAGATTTCAAATCTTTCCAAATATGTTCACATATCCTACTTACTAGAGTATTAGTGGTTTTTTTTTTTTTTTTTTTTTTTTTTTTCCCGAGACAGTTTGTGTAGTTTTGTTGCCTGTTCTGGATCTCACTCTGTAGACCAGGCTGGCCCTGAACACACAGGGATCCGCCTGGCTTTGCCTCCCAGGTGCTGGGATTAAAGGCGTGCGCCACCACCGCCAGCCTAAAGTATTAGTTTTAAACCACCATACTGCAATCCTTCTTTACGTATAAACTACTATCTACTTGAAGTACTTGTTCTATATTTGGAGCTTAGTGTGCTACCAAGTATACTCTTTCATTACTTCTAATAAATCTATTCAGTTGGTTTAGATATCATTTGGGTCTCTGCTACTAATACTTGCAGGTGACTGTTGTAGGATTTGGGATGTAGCAGTGAACCGCATGGACCGTTCTTGGCCTCTTTAGACATTGACAATTTTCTCTGTACCTCAGAAAAATTATCTCCAGTAATTATCAGAGCATTTGTTAATGATGCTGTTACTCTATACAGTATATGCATATATCAAAATAGCACAATAGCCCATAAATATATACAGTTTAAAAAGTGGGATCAGCCAGCTGTAGTGGCACACATCTTTTTTTTTTTTTTTTTTTAATCCCTGCATAGTAGGCAGATGTTTTCAAGTTTGTGCTCAGCCTGGTCTACATAGTGAATTCTAGGCCAGTCAGGACTGCATAGTGAGGGCCCATTTAAAAAAAAAAAAAGTGAAGTTAAATAGTAATATAAACAATCGTGGTATTAAAACAAAAAGGGGGAGTTAGAAAGGCAACTCTTTGCCCCTAACCAATGCACTCTAGCTGGAGAATGGGATTATCATTTTACAGGATGAAGAAATCTTTTGGCAAATGGCCGTTTTTGTCATCTTTGATGTAATAAAAATTAAAACGTTGTCAAACTAATACCACATTAGTTCAGTTGTATACCACTAATCCACTAATTCTGCTCATCTCATAAAAGACAGGAGCAGAATACAAAAATAGAAATCTTGTCCTGGAGTCCGTTCTTATCAGCTGTTCTCCTCCAGCAAGCCTTTAGTTCATGTAACAATATGGAAGAAAACACGTTACTGTTTCATTCTGTAGTGAAGGGAACTGAGCTTGCTCAGAAAAGTTGAGCACTCTGAGAAGGTTGTATGACTGGAGAACCCAGGGTCAGAATCACAGACTCCTGGAGGTTCAAAATTGATACTCAGCCCCAAGTTTTCAAGAAAAATTGCATTATACTTTTCACTGGATTGTCTTGGAATTAAATTAGGAATTTTTGACTCTTAAGATTAATATACTTAGTGTTAAATGACTAATACTTAGTGTTAAGCTATTGGCTCAAATAATTTTATAGTGGTCTAGATTTTTTTATTTTATTTTTTACTTCCTAGTCTCTTGTGTTTTAACTGTTGGAATAAAGTTGATTGCTTAACATTTTTAGAAGGAAATGACGCCGGGCGGTGGTGGCACACACCTTTAATCCCAGCACTCGGGAGGCAGAGCCAGGCAGATCTTTGTGAGTTCAAGGCCAGCCTGGTCTACAGAGCGAGATCCAGGAAAGGCGCAAAGCTACATAGAGAAACCCTGTTTCGAAAAACCAAAAAAAAAAAAAAAAAAAAAAAAAAAAAAGGAAATGAGTATTATGATCATTGAAATTCAGCTAGTTATGGATAATATTTGTTTTAATCAGACTATCGATTTTTTAAAAAAGTATTTATAAATATGCTTTAACATTAATTGCAGAAAAAGTTGGAATATGAATAGCTGATTTAAAAACATCAATATTCTACAAAAAATAAACACTTTAAATTTAGAATTCAAAGTTAAGTTTAGATTTTATTTTCGAAAACTAAGATTTACATTCAGAAGAAATTACCTAACATTTAAAATACATATACACACATACATATATACACTCACACATCAATCAAGATGTCCAGAAATATACAAAATAAATATTCCTTTCCTCAAATCATCTACAAAAGTTTGATATATAAATTTTATTTGTAATTTAGTGAACATATTTCTAGATTTTACATATGCCTGACCATGAACATCCCTGATTTTTATCATGTTTACATGTAACTTGGTGATAGTTGAGTTTTTTTTATGTTTCAAGTCTTCACAATTAATATTTTCCTTCTTTAAGTAAATACCTTGTACCTAAAATACCTAGAAATTTGCCTGAGAATTTGTGAGTTTTATTTCTGGTATGACTGGGATCTTTTTTCTATTACATTTCTGCTTTTTTTTTTTTTAATCTCTTTGCAGAAATACTTTAATCCTTCCTTACCATGTTTCATTCCAGTTGAGTTTCTTAACTGTCTTCCTTGTTAATTTATGACTATATCCTGGTTAGATTTTTGTCAACCTGACACTAACTAGAGTCATTTGAAAAGCAAGAACCTCAATTGTGAAAATACCTGCAGCAGTTTGACCGATGGCTTTTTTGATTAATGATTGATATGGAAGGATCCAGCTGATTGTGCCTGAGCTGTATAATAAAGCAGACTGAGCAAGCCAGTCAGTGTTCTAACCATTAAACTACATCTCCAGCCTGTGCTTTAGAATTTTATAGTTTTCTACAAGTTTACAGTTTCTGTCCTTCACAAATTGATTATATATATTCACTTGTTATTTGTCGCTATTATAAATAAAATATTGTGCCTACTGCTAAGAAATATTACATGAAAAAGATATTGTAGAGGAATGTGGACAGGCCACATAGAAGATGAAGAATTACTTGGTCCTTTGTTTTATAAGGTTCAACAGTTTTATGATTTTACCCCAAGTGTTTCAGATTCTGGAGGATTATGCTTTAGCACTCAAGCTTAGAAGAACATATGTACTGATTTTAAAACTTATAGTAGTCTTGCCATTTCTGTGACCAGAATCTTTCTAACTTCAATCTGGTTATTTTTGGTAGAGGACCAGGGAAATCAGTAAGCAGAAGTTGTCTAGGTGAACTTGGATTGCCGTCAAGTGAGCAAAGGCTTGAGTTGATCTCGGGAAGCCCGGATGGATAACCCTGACGACGAGCTAGCTGCGTCTTTGTAGTGCACAGCTCTACAGTGACCCCAAATCATGCCTCTAAGAAAATTCTTACCGTGTATTGTCATCTTTACATCCTCTCACAGAATCCCGCCTTCATATTCTCATGATTGCTTTGGAAGATCACTTGTGGGCTAGAGGGGTGGCTTGCTTGACTGAGTGTTTACTGGGCAGACGTGAGAATCTGAGTTGGATAACACTACATAAAACCTGGGTGTGGTGGTGCAGACTTGTAATCTCCTTGCTGGGGAAGGCTTGCTGGGCAGCCAGTCTGGAGGCATCAGCAAGCACCAGGTTCAGCGAGAGACCCTGTCTCAAAGAATACAGTGGAAAGTTAGCGATGAAGAGACCCAGCATAAACCTCTGGTCCTCCCACTTGTGTGCATGTGAAAATCAGGTTGTAAAATGAATCAGTTACTTCATTGGCCTCGCGATTCAGGTCCACCTTATCTGAACTTGAGTGTTCCAAGTCTTTATAATTGACCTGCTTTTAGAACATATTTAGACTAGGGAGCTCTAACAGAGTATCAAGTACTTTATGTTGATTTTTTTTATTATTGTTGTTATTTTTGGAGGTTGACTTTCTGTCTTCTCTGTAGAAAACAAGGAATGGTGTTGGATTTTTATGCAGTTAATTTATTATATCTTGCCACTTTTCTAAATCTATGTATGATTTTCAAATTTTTCCTTTTTCTTTCAGTATTGTACATATATAATCATTCCATTTATAAGACATTTTTCCACTTTTTCTCTTGAATAATACATGTATACAGTTGTATAAACGTTTTCCTTAATATTTTAAAGACAGTGATGACAGCCATCTGGATCAACTTGAAGTGTTTTCCCCAAGTGTAATCCTGAGGTATTTTTAAGTAGGTGGTGCCAGTCCATATCTAAAGGGCATACTTTTGATTGCTAGAATTCTGAATATTGAAATACAGAAAGATAAAAATTCCTAAAATCTAAAATCCTAAAAATGACAATCCCAAGAGATTAAGGTTCTGAATGTTGTAATTCTGGAAGTTGAAATCATGAAAACCACAGTTCCTCAAGGAAATGAAAGAGTTGCATAAGACAGGTCCAGAGCTGGGAATGTAGCTCAGAGGTAGAACACTTGTCTAGCATGTGTAAGACCCTAGGCTTGATATAACACTGCATTAGAAAGAGCTGTCAGTATGGCTAAGCAGGGAAGGCGCTGCCACCAAGCCTGATGACCTGAGTTCCTGGAGCCCCTGGGGTGAAAGGAGAGAACCGAGTCACACAGTTGTCCTGGGGGAAGGATTAATACTTTTATGGTTGTATGCTTGATACTTGGACCCTTTCAGACAGATTGACTATTTAGAAGCCAGGGAAAGGATCATTTTCTGAGTCTTTCCATTGGAGGTTGGTGTGTGAGTCTGAGGGGACAAGGCATGGCGGGAACACGGCACAGAGATGGAAAGGTTAATCGGCGTGTTCTTGTCAGTAGATAGTGAGTCAAGAGAAGGGGCAGTGTCACTTAGGAAAGAACGTGAATGTGGGGTATTTGCGGAAAGCAACGCTCATTTTCTAGAGAACAGAAAACCTTCCTATCTATTGCATCATGAGACTTGAGAGTGTGGTTAGTTACTGTGACAGCCCGCTGTATGGACTCCTACCTCCAGCAGCTGCCTGTCATCCATACACTCCTCATAGATCAAAGTCTGCCTTCCTTTATTTTGGAGATTGGATCTTGCCAGGAACTTGAAATCCTCTTGCTTCAACCCCAGGGGTGCTGGGATCACAGGCACATGCCATCACATCCAACTTTCAAAATTCTTTCTTCCCATGTGTGCACAAATGCGTGTATCATTTTCCTCAGATGCTCCCCACCCCCCAGGTTACTCACTGGCTTTGCCTTGAACCTGTCAAGTAGGCTAGGCTGGCTGGCTAGTGAGCACCAAGGATTTCCCAGTCTCTTTTTTTTTTTTCATTATTTTAATTAGTCAGCCACACACACTGTATTTCTTCTATGTATTTCATTTGGCATAATTTCTAAAACTAGAGATATAAACTGTGCAGCGTCTCAATTCAAATCGTTGTGTGCATTTTCCACAGTCTTGACTCCAAGCAGGTACATTATCATAAATTAACTTTGTAAGCCTTGTGTAGGTAGGAAAATATTGAAACTTAGCTGGATGTGGTGGTGCACACCTGTAATCCCAGCACTTTGGAGGTTGAGGCAGGAGGGTCATGAATTCAAGACCAGTCAGTCCTACAAAGCGAGACTGCCCTTCTCAAAGTAAATGAAGAGATCACCGCTAGGTATATTTTCATTTCTGTGCATAAATTTAAGATCTCTTCTTCACTTTTTCCTTCATAGTTTTTAGTGTCTATTCATTGTACAAAACGATGCTTCATTATGACATATGTGAATGTCGTGTACTTGGTTCATATCTGTCTTCCCTTTGTATAGCATTCCCCCTTCCTGCTGTCTCCTCCCATATAGTACCACTTGTCCATATATCTCTTGTGTATGGGGATATGTAAATCTAGATTCCTCATCTAAGAGAAACTATTCGCTGTTTGCCTTCTTACCTGTCTTACTTCATTTAACATGATATTCTCCATTTTCACCATATTCCCACAAATGGCATTGTCCACACGCACACGCACACGCACACACACACACACCTTTATTCATTCATCTGTTGATGTCTAAGCTGATTCTGTAATTTGACTGTTAATAATAGGAGTGTTGCAATCAATGTCGATATGCAGGGATTTTATTGTATGCCGATCCTGATTGTGTGTGGTACAGCCAGATCTGTGTATGGCTTTGATTTCCATAGTAGCTGCAATGACTTCTGTTCCTACTGCAGGTGTATGAGCGTTTCTCTCCTGCCTCTAGCACATTTTTGTTTTCTAAATGATGGCCATTCAGACTGGGGTGGGATGGAATCTCTGTAGAGTTTTGCTTTCCTAATCTCTGAGGGTGTTGAACAGTTTTTTTGTTGTTGTTTATTGGCCATTTATACATCTCTAGATAAGTGTCTGTCTGATTCATTTGTCCATTTATTAATCAGATTTTTATTGCTTTCAGAGTTTAAATTTCTTGAGTTTCACTCTCGGTTCCTTTGTTTTGCAGCTTTTTAATTCCATGCAGTTCCGTTTGTCAGCTCTTATTATCTCTTCTGTGTTGTTGGAGTCCTTTTCAGAGTCATGCCTCTGCCTGTTTCTTGAATGCTTCCCTGTGATTGCCCCCAACAGCATCAGAGTTTCAGGTTTCAATTCGGGGCTTTTACCCATTTTGAATTGATTTTTACGCAGGATGAGAGAAAGGGATCTAGTTCATTGGTTTACATTTGTCTTTGCAGCATGATCTGTTGAGTGCTGCACAGGCACGGGTCCACCTGACGTTTCTTCTCTCTCCTCTTTCCTGGCTGTTGTTAGTGGGATTGTTTTATTTCCTTCACAATATGATCGTTATTGGTACAACCAAAAACACCTACGATTTTCTTGTTTGGTTCTGTATCCAGCTACTTAGCTGAGAGTTTCTGTCAGTTCTCAGAACTTTGGTGGCTTCTTTAGGGCCCTGTGGGCTTTTCTTTTTATTTTCATCAGAAGACTTAGACTGTCTGGTGTGATATTTCAGATGACTGTGAAGCATCTCTGTGCATAGAACTACGTAGTAACTGATTTGCATTGACTTGCTAGGCTATCGGCCTGTTTCTGTATGAGTACGGTTAATCTACATAACTCGTGCCTTCCTGTCATTTGTCCGCTTTATGCTTACAGAACATGTATTATTGCTGCATTTATTAAGTGAAGTGATGTGAAATATTCTGAGATGTTTTGTTATGTCTCAAATAAACTCCCATATAAAAAGGCAAACAAGAAGGAGGGATGGCTCAGCGGTTAGAGCACTGGCTGCTCTTCCTGAGGTCCTGAGTTCAATTCCTAGCACCCACATGGTGGCTCACAACCATCTATAATGGGATCTGATGCCCTCTTCTGGCATGCAGGCATACATGCAAACAGAACACTCAGACCTAAAAAACATAAAGAATTTAGCTGGGTGGCCATGGTGCATGCCTTTAATCCCAGCACTCGGGAGGCAGAGGCAGGTGGATTTCTGTGAGTTCGAGGCCAGCCTGGTCGACAGAGCGAGATCCAGGCAAACAATTTTTAGATAATTTAAGCTTTTTAAAGAATTGTATTTTGGGGCTGGGCATGATGGCTAATGCCTTTAATCCCAGCACTTGGGAGGCAGAGGCAGCCTGGTCTACATAGCCAGTTCCAGGCCAGCCAAGGCTATGTAGTGAGACCCTGTTTAAGAAAAAAAAAAAAGTAATTTTGAAATTTGAAGTTTAGTAAAGTTAAATAATTTTGCCACCCCTGAGTAGCAGAACAAGCTTTCAGGACATGCTGGGTGCAGTTGGAGGCTGTAGAAACTGGGCCGGACAGGTGCTTTGGAAAAGTCACTGTGGAAAAGCTGGAAGTGATTTTTTTTGTTGTTGTTGTTGTTGGTTTTTCTTTTAGTTTAGGAAAATGCAGGGTTTTCATTGTTTCGTGTAAGAACACTACAGTTTGAGTTCGGTCCTCCAGCAGCACCCTCTGACGCAGCAGAGGGCCGAGGAGAAGCCTCAGCAGGTAGAGGCTCTGGATGCCAACCTAGATGAGCCCCAACTGCTCCAGGTTGTCTTTTAACCTCCACGGGTTGAACGGAAGTACACACGTGCTTGCATGCATGCACACATGCAAAATACCTAGGTGTGGTAAGAATTCAGATGGTCAGCAGGGGTTTGTTGAGTCTGATGAGCGAGCTATCACAGGACTAGTGGAGGCAGGTGTGCTGCTGCGTGCTTGTAATCCCAGCACGGAGGCAGGAGGGTCAGGAGTTGTGAGAGCATCCTTGGCTACGGAGTGAGTTTGAGGCCAGCCTGGGCGTCCTGAGACTTTGGAATTTGACAACACTGGAAAACAGATCGGAGGCTGATGTTATTTATGCAAATGGAAAACAACAGATACAGGCTAGGGTTCAGACCAGGCCCATCTGGCTACACCTATATGTTTTTGAGGAAGTTGCTTACAATCTGCTTTTCTCATTTGTTGCCCTTTATTATCTATATCCTTAATCTTTTAACAGTTGTTACAGTAATATGTTCCTTTGAGTGATAACAAAGTTGGGTTTTTTCTTTAGAAAAATAGGAATCTTTTTAAAATTTATCTTTTTAAAGATTTATTTTTGTCATTTTTAATTGTGTGTATCTGCATGTGGGTTTGTGCGGGTGGGTGCAGGTGTCTGCACATGCCGGAGGCGTCGGATGCCCTGGAGCTGGAGTTACAGATGACTTTGGAGCCTCTGGAGGAACAGCAAGTGCTTTTAACCACTGAGCCAGCTCTCCGCACTTAGAAAATTAATCTCTTAAAAGATGTTAATGTTCACAACATACTTTGTATGCTTGTTAAAATAACTCATTTATGCTCTTCATTTGTATAGCAACCTGTTTGCTAATTATTGACTTAGTTTTATTCCCCCTCCTCCCCTCCCCTCCCTCCTTTCCCTTTTGTTATTTGGCTGAATTTTCCTTGTGCAAACATTTACTGGTAATGAAATTATTTTTACAAGTATGTCTTTTATTCCTCTTGCCAACTAACTTTCAGGAGTGGATGTTTTCTAACTAATGTGGTCTGTTTCTTTTCAGAATGTATGTTTATTAATTTTCAAATAAATATTGAAATTTCTATTTAGCAATTTCCTTCTACTTTTTTTTTTTTTTTTTTTTTTTTTTTAAAAGCAGGTCTTGCTATCAAGTATTGATCGGCCTTATACTATTGTGTAACCCATCTGGGCTTGAACTCATGGTAATTCTCCCGACTCAGCCTCCATATGTTGGAATTACAGGCATGCACCACCATATCTGGCTCTCTCTTTTCTTCTTTACTGACTTTTTTCCCTTCCCCAATTTTTCCTGAATCCTGCTGTCTTGACCAGAGTATTTTGGTATATTGACCTGGAAAATTCTATCTTAAATTGTGTTTTAAAGCTTCGTAAGAACACAGATGAGCCTCTTGCCTGTACCCACCAGGTGTTGGGATTTAGGTGTACCGTAGTTTTTAATCCAGCTTTCTTGGCAGGCCTCTAAGCAGTTGTCAGGAACTTCTGTAGGTTTGGGGATGAGGATGTGCTGAGGGAACCCGAGGACATCATGAGATCATCAGAAACTTACTGATGTTTGGTAATTTGTATGCTGACATGAGATGATGATGTGAGGAGAGCAATTAACTTCGTGTTTTACATGACAGTTTGGGAAGTTGAGGCTTTTTTTTTGTAATTACATGTGTGGGGATGAGGTGTGCTTTGTGAAAAAAATATGTCACTCTGGTAGCATTTCAGAGGCAATTTGTCATCTAAAAATTTGCCTTGTGCTATTGAACAGAAGTGACAAATACATAAAAATAGCCCAGGAATACTTTCATGAGGAAGTTTTTATAAGCTCCCTAGTTTCTCATGGTAGAATGAATACCATATTAGAAATTCACTTTTGAGTGTCTCCAGAGTTGAAGAGGCCTCCCACTGTGTTTTATTTGTGTTTACTTTTGTAACTCCTGCTTCTGTCAGCCTCTGTCTCCAGTCCTCTGTGCATGAATATGTGCTCCCTCCACTGGACGTTGTGTGCAGATTGGTTTCTCCTGTCCGGACAGCCCGGGCTCACCTGGACGCCGTGCCCGCCTCCCTCATCTACTGAAGGAGCGGCTTGCAGGCGGCTCCGCTGCACTACCCAGTGCCAGTGGACTGTTGGAGATCACGTAGGGCTCAGTTCATATTGCTAACTAAGTGAATGGCAATGCCTGTCTGTGTCACTTGAGTCTTCATTTACTACATGATTCTCTTGTCTTAGTTCTTGTGTAGATGTGGATGTGTGTTACTCTTATACCCTAACTCCATGTGTTGTGAATAGGGTTTTTTTTAATTTTTTTATTTTATTTTATTTTATATTATTTTATTTTATTTTATTTTTTATTTTTTTTTTTTTTTTTTTTTTTTATTTTTGAGACAAGGCCTTGATGTGTGAGCCAGAATGGCTTTGAACTCCATGATTATGTAGCCCAGGCTGGCCTTGAATTCAGGATCCCCCCTGCTTCAGCCTTCGAGTGCTGAGGTTAGAGGCATGTGCTACTATGCCAGCAGGAACATTTTGGTTTTTCTTTTCTATATTCTCCTTTACAACAGTAGGTAATAGGTATTTCTAAACATGCATTAGAACTAGAATATGTTGGTAGGTCTGATCTCTTAATCAGGAGACTGCTGGTATTGCAGTTATAAGAAGTTGGGAGAGATTCAGAAAACTATGCACTCATCTGTGTGGCCTGTTTGAGAATCCATGCTTTTGTGGAGAAAAGAGCTTGGGCTCTGGGACAGATCCACCTCTTGCTTCATAATGGCCAGTTACTTTATTTGGTTTCTAACTGTGTCACAGGGTAAGTCAGAGCTGCTCCAAATGCAGCCTCAGGTCTGCCACTATGCCTGGCTTCATTTTGAATTCTTGTTTGTTTGTTTTTTTTTTGTTTTTTTTTTTTTTTTTTTTTTTTTTTTTTTTTTTTTTTTTTTTTTTTTTCGAGACAGGGTTTCTCTGTGTAGCTTTGCGCCTTTCCTGGGACTCACTTGGTAGCCCAGGCTGGCCTCGAACTCACAGAGATCCGCCTGGCTCTGCCTCCCGAGTGCTGGGATTAAAGGCGTGCGCCACCACCGCCTGGCTTCATTTTGAATTCTAACCCTTTAAATTTTAGAGTGTGAAATAGTTTTTAAATAAAAGTCTCAAGAAAGGTTTGCCGGGCAGTGGTGGCACACACCTTTACTCCCAGCACTCGGGAGGCAGAGGCAGGTGGATCTCTGTGAGTTTGAGGCCAGCCTGGGCTACAGAGCAAGATCCAGAAAAGTCGCAAAGCTGCATAGAGAAACCTTATCTTGAAAAAGCAAACAAACAAACAAAAGTCTCAGGAAAGTGTGGGGTACATTTTAAGTGTTTTAATTGTTTGTTAGTTACTATGTCTACAGATAAACTTGCTTAGGAATAGAAGATTTGTGTTCCATTTTCAACTATATCTGAAATGCTTGGGCCAGATGTGTTTAAAAATTCATAGATGTTTCAATTTTGGAAGATTTACATAAATTTTACTGGCTGAACATTCCTAATCTGAAAGTCTGAAATCCAAGATGTGTTCTGATGCTCACAAGATTTCAGATATTGGAACATTTTGGACTTCAGATTTTTAGATAAAGATGTTCAACCTGTATACATTCTTTTTGGCAAACTAAAATTAAAAATAATTTACAAATAAACTTGCTGGTCAGCAAGCAAGGCAACAGTTACCCAAAATGGGGCCAGGGCCCTACAGGCTCCCCTTTTACTAAAAAATGAGCTTCTGACTTAGGTTGCTCCAGGCCACACAGGCGCTCTGTCTTAGGTTGGTGAGCGCCCCCACCCCATTACCCGTCTCTGAATACTCATTATCATACAGGCTCAACCGTGTGTGAGCTGCAGATTAACTGCTGCCAAAGATCTCAAAGTGGCGCTGGGCTTGCAATCTGTGTGTTTGACACAGAAAAGACCAACAGAAGTCCTATTCCACCCATAGCCAGTAGGCTAAAGGCAACTGAGCCATTCCCTTCTTTAACGAGCCTTACTGCAAATTGGAGTCCTTATAAGATGATATCCCCAAAGCAAATGGAACTTAAGTTTATAAATTTATAATTTCCAAAGCCAATCAAAATGCATATAAATATTGAATTAAATTTATCATGCCCAGTAGAATGAAAGATAAACTAACTGTGGTAGCTACTTTTGCTGCCAGGGTCTCCACTGTGCCAGCTGTAGTAACCAATCATGAAATGGTAATCTCATGTCTATTTGGTATTGTTTTTATCTTTTTTGTTTGCTTCTGTAGATGAGAAAATGAAAGTTCTACTCAATTATAATACGTAGAAACAAAAAACTTAATGCATCATGGATTTTTAACTTTATTTTTGAACATAATTTAATTTTTTCCAGAACTACCATTAACATGTACATGTACTTGAATGGAAAATGATTATGTGCTGAATTATGAGTTTTTAAAGCATTTCTAATATTTAAAATATAGCTTTATACCTTATCTTTGATCAGATTGAATTTCTCGAATTTTCACAGATGTTTAAGAATGATTGCTGTCGAGTTCACTCATTTCCCTGATTCTGGGTAGTTAGGAGATTTTAAGAGTATTGATATTCTTAGTGAAACTGGGCTTTCTAAAGAAGTTCTCAGAGTGTAACTAATGGTAGTGGAGAAGTTTATCTCTAAATACAAAAGAACTGAGTATGTCACCTCTGGAGGCCAGGAAATGTGTTCTTCGAGAGTCTCCATCTCTTGTTTCAGATGGACTCGACTGCCAAGGCACATGGGGTACTTTCAAGGCTTCTCTTGAGCTGTGGCATTTTGTCATCTCTCATTGCAGGAACCGTCTCTCCAGGAGGTGTGTGCCTTGAGTTCTTTAAGCAATGATGCAGACATTACTTCTTTATTACCTCAGTTCATTTGTGAGAATGCTGTTCCCTAGGATGCAAACCACTTCATCTCCCGTGCATCTTTTTATTCCTCTCTTTAAAAAAATGAATTCTGACTATAACATCCAAAACAGTCTACAAATTGATGGCTTGGGAACTGGATTTGGTAGATGAGTTTGTTTGGCTGCAATACCTTTTAATTAAAACACATTTATACCGTATTAACATGCCTAGAGGACAGCCTTCTAAAGGTAAAGAGGGAATTCAAGGGTAGTTTAAACTCAAGGTCTTCTGTCTTTAGTCACCCTGGTATCTGGAGAAACATTTACAGTTATTAAATACTTGGGAATTATTCTAGAGAGGCGTAATGATGAATTTACCTTTTATTTGTTTGAGAGAAGCCAACAGCTGCCAGCTTCTCCCCCCTTTTCTTTGACTGTCTTGTCTGTGAGTCTCTGCCCGTATGCCTCGAACTGTCTGTGCTGACAGCCACAGAGTATTCTTTGTAGGTGTTCCCTTCTTCCATCCTCCCTCCTATCCTCCCTCCCTCCCTTCCTTCCACCCTTTCTTATTTCTGTGTCCCACGCTGCCCCTTGCCAGTGAAATTATCCAATTCAGACAAAAGTGTGAAATCTCGGCAATCTTTACCTGTGATGTATATTGAAAAAACAGAGATACATAGCAGTTGTGCTTTAGCCCGTGAGTTTTACAGCAGACAGTAGCGTCTGCATGCAGCAGCATGTGTGTGAAGACTGTCTGTTTCCTGGAAGAAGAAGATTGACAGGGTTGACATGACTCTCCCAGCACCATCTCTCTTCTCAGAGACCGTAGCTGAGGCGCTGATTCCTCCAGGCCTCTAACTCTTTTTAACCTGATGGTCAATGCCACGCACATACAGTCTCACCTGTCTTGTGATCTGCCATCTTACATATGTGCCAGTATACTTGAAAGATACCATTCTGAAGTTCCTTGTTTAAAGAACATGTGTTTGCAGACTAATAGATATTACCCATTACAAGGGGAAGCCGAGCCGTACCACATCATAAAAATAAATACCTGTTTTCTGTCGTTTATTGTTACTGTTGTTGTTACTGTTAGGTTGAGTCAAGATCTTGATGTTTGCTCAGCTGATACTGAACTTGTTGTGTAGTCTAGGCTAGCTGGTGGATTAGGGACTAAGTCACAATGAAGAGAAATGGGATTTTACATTAATTAACTAATAGATGTTTACTTATTTGAGATAGGGTCTTGTTGTGTACCTCAGGCTGGTCTCAGACTTTGACTCTCAGCCTCCTGCTTGGTGGGATGACAGATGTGTGCCACTGTGCCCAGCTTTGGTTACTTTGACATTTTTCTTTTCTTTTCTTTTCTCTCCTTCCTTCCTTCCTTCCTTCCTTCCTTCCTTCCTTCCTTCCTTCCTTCCTTCCTTCCTTCCTTCCTTCCTCTCTCTTTCTTTTTTTTTAATTTAACATAATTTCTTTATTGAATCCTTGGGAATTTCACATCCCACTCACCTCCCAGGTCTTCCATAATCCTCCCCTCACCCCTACAGTGCCCACCCAAAAGAAAATTTAAAAAATCAAAACAAAACAAACAAAAACCAAAAGAAAAAAAAAACAACTAAAAACAAACCCACAAAAGTTTGAATATCCTTTTTTAAAAAAATTTTATTTATTTATTTATATAATGTTCTGCCTGCAAGCCAGAAGGGGCGCCAGATCTCATTACAGATGGTAGTGAGCCACCATGTGGTTGCTGGGAATTGAACTCAGGACCTTTGGAAGAGCAGTCAGTGCTCTTAACCTCTGAACCATCTCTCCAGCCCTGAACATCTTTTTTTAAGCCTTTTAAATTTCCTTCTGTCTAAACATTCTTGGCTTTTCTATTGAATTCTTGGTGTTCTGATTTGTAAGTATTCTATGTGTATTAAGAAAAAAATAGCCAGGCAATGGTGGCTCATGACTTTAATCCCAGCACTGGGGAGGCAGAGCCAGGCAGATCTCTGTGAGTTCGAGGCCAGCCTGGGCTACCAAGTGAGCTCCAGGAAAGGCGCAAAACTACGCAGAGAAACCCTGTCTCGAAAAACCAAAGAAAAAAAAAAAAAAGAAAAAATAGCCAGGCAGTGGTGGCTCATGACTTTAATCCTAGCACTTGGGAGGCAGAGCCAGACGGATCTCTGTGAGTTTGAGGCCAGCCTGGGCTACAGAGTGAGATCCAGGAAAGGCGCCAAAGCTACACAGAGAAACCCTGTCTCGAAAAACAAAAAACAAAACAAACAAAAACAAAAACAAAAAAAAGAAAGAGAGGAAAAAAAAGAAAAATTTCGTGATTTGTAGTATCCTTAGTTTTATTTGTTTTGATGTTTTATAGGAAATATCTTATTTTCCAAAATACTTTTTCAGCAACATTTTAATTACTGTTTTAAAAAGGTGACATTGATTAGTCTTATAGCCTCAGAATGTACCTTAGGAACAACAACCAATGTTATCCATTGGCCTTCACACACATGTACATGTGCACACCATCACATGTACACCCTTGCACACATACACATGCACGTATACATGCATATATACAAAGAGAGAAAGAAATAGTGTGGTTTCCTTTAGCCCTGGAGATTGAACTTCAGACATGCTAAGCATGTGCTCTGTCATTGAACTGTGCTGTACCCCTACAGCTCCTCTCAGTTTGAAAAACTCAGTTGTTTTAGATTGTTCTGTACAATAGGTGTGACTTTCAAAGGAACTGTAGAACTGAATGTGTTTTAAATGTTTGGAACTTTTGGGAAGGAGACGACTCAGCAGTTAAAAACATTCATTTTCTTGCAGAGAGGACCTGGGTTTGATTCCCACACTCACACAATGGCTCACAGTTGTCTGTAACTCCAGCCCTCTTGACCTCCACAAGCACCAGGCACGCACATGCTGCATATACATACGTGCACGCAAACACTTATACACTTACAATTAAGTAAACATAAAAGTTTAAGGCATTTTAGAGCTTTTAAGTAATTTTTTTTCTTATCTCTGTGAACTTTAGAATTGTCTGGCTTTTTAAGATTTTCATTACTTTGCTGGTGACTTGCAAAACATTCAAAGATTAAGTTAGGGAGAAATAAAATCTTGTAATGCTGAATTTATTTAAGAACATGAAAATTTTTTATTGGTTCTTATCATTTTTTTTGGTGCCCATTAGAAGAATATAGCTAAAAACAAAACAAAACAAAAAACCCACAAATATTTTGAATGTCTGTTTTCTTGGAGTTTTGTGGTATTCACCCCTATTATTTGCACTTCTTCTTTCTGTTTTTATACTTATTTCTTCCTTAATTAAACTACTTTTGTCAGCTCCTCCAGCACATTTTTAGATGATTATGTTGAAATGAATATTTTGTTGTGCTTCTAACTTAGTTTCAGTACTCCTGGGTTTCTCTGTTGTCTATGTTGTTGGCTTTATGGTCGAGGGGGAACCTTTGATTTTCAAAGTTGTTATTATGTATCATTTTTAAAAGCCAACAAGGAAAATCTTAAGCTGTAAGAAAAATTGAGAGGACCACACAAAGAATTTGTTTTTTCCTGAACTATAAGGGCTACTTGCCAGTTAGTCTGATAGTTCATTGGCTCTGACCGAATTCCTCAGTGTTTATTTCTACAAACAGAGACGGTCCTGTGTAACACAGAGCATCAGCATCAGAAAGTTAGCCCTGATCTATTGGGACTTTCCAATCCTCAGCCACCATTCTTGATTCACCTCTCACTATTCTGCATGATCCATTCCAGGGCAGAATCATGCATTGAATTTGGTTTCTGGCCTCTTCAGTTCTTCAGCCTGGAACAGTTTTTCTGGGACTTTTACCAATTAACTCTTTTGAAGATCACAAGAAGACTGATGTGGCAAGACTCTAACATTGAATTTCCTTGGTGTCTCCTCTGTCCTTTATAAGAGTGTCTTATGAGTGTCTGAGCTTGAGGAGGGCCATGGCCCTGGGACTCCTTCAGGCGTGCTTTCCATGACTGCCCAACAGTGTGTGTGTGTGTGTGTGTGTGTGTGTGTGTGTGTGTGTGTGTGTGTGTGTTTGGTAGAATAGGGAAGCAAGCGTCGTAGGAAGACAGGCAAGTTGCCAGTGGGCTGGAGACTCAGTCACAGTGTAGACTTGATGTTATAGGTTGAACTGTAGAATCATCCAGGATCAGTGACATGTCAGAAAGTCAGAAATAGTCGAAGAATATAGAAGATAAAGTTGGCAATTTATGTTATTGTTACTTTGCTTGGTTACATTGATTAGCTTTATTGTTTTTACTAACACTTTTTAAGTGTACACATTTCTGTCAAAACAATGGGTTGCTTGGCCAAATGAGTTGGACTGACATATTCTTATGATGAGCTTTCATTTTATCAGCTTGAGGGGCTTTTTGAACTTTTTGAAATGAAAATAAACACATCATAGTACTATTTATAATTCAAAGGTTATGAGAAGAGTAGCAAATTGGATTGTATGTTCACTGTGAACTAAATAAGGAGAACTGAGTCTCATTTAAATGAAATAGAACTGAGTTTATTGGTTTATTCATTAAGCCACAGTTGGACAGTCCTCAGAATTCTTTAGGAGTGTTTTAAAGTCATCCTTAAATGTGAAGTTCTTTTTTGAATGGAAAGCAGTGCTCATATATAATAACGTTGCTGTCTGTCTCTGGGTTGGTGTGGTAGAAATGGGTGAGAGGAGCATGTACCCATAGGAAGTTGGCGGTCATCTATGACGCACCTTAAATGAGCTCCTTCTTGCCTTTATGGAGACACCAATGCTTGGACAAGCGCATATTCCAACGCTTGCAGTTCTTTAAGCAGAGATGTGGTTTCGGTCCTCAGTGTCTGTCCCTGTCCTACTGCAGTTGACACTACCTGCTGTTTGTCTCATGGTGAGATGCCGGAGTTTGTCACTCTGGAGAGCAGCAGCAGTGTGCTGAGGATCTGACATCTGATTGTCTCGTTCCCCGTCTCTCTTTTCTCTCACATATCACCTTTCCTTAAAGGAGATGAGGAAATAGAGCTATTTGTTGTTTGTAGGATAAGTCCAGGATTAAGTTAAGGACTGTCATATAAAATTTAGATATATCATGAAATTTAAAATTTCATACATGTATATAATGTGTCTTGGTCATATCGTCTCCCACCCCCTACTCGTCTCCATCATATCTTCTGTCTTCCTCACAAGTTCATGTCCTACCTACAGAGTCCACTTAGTGCTGCCCACAGGCCCATGTGTATGGGGTCATCCGCTGAAGCCTGGGTAACCTTCCCGTGCCTGCCCCCCCCCAAAAGTGACCATCTTCCTCACCATCCATTAGCTGCTGTTATCTCCTCAGTGAGGGGCATAAGGGGTCCTCCCTCCCTCCCATGCTGGAATATTTAACTCTGTTGATCTTGAAAACAAAACTCTTCGTTTGGAAAAATTTATAAGAATTCTGGTCATTTTACTTTCCTGCCTTCATTTTTTATAAAAACGAACCTCTTTCAAGGTACTTTATACTTTTATACCTTGGGCAAACTGCGCGTCTGCTTTGTACCCTGTTGTTGTTTTATAAGGTCCTTAGGAAAACCAGGGACCACATGAGGCAGCATCTCTCATCTGGAATATACTGTGCATAGGTCTCCGGCGGATAGTTTTTCAAATTAGGACTTCCCCCGTCAGCTAGTTTGCACTGTGCCAGCTTTGAAGAGGAATTGTATTGATTGCCTGCTGCTCTAAAACTTCTTCCTTAAAGGCATCTGTTCTGAACTGAGTTTTGACTTTCTCTCCCTTCCAGGCCCAGATTGCCTTCCTTCAGGGGGAGAGGAAAGGTCAAGAAAATTTGAAGAAAGATCTTGTGAGGAGGATCAAAATGTTGGAATATGCTCTGAAGCAGGAACGGTAATTCAGTAAAACCCCTCTGTCCTAACCATCTTCATTACTCCACCATTTCTAAACTACAGTCATATCTTGATGCCATGTACCCTTGAATCCACGAGTAGGGAATAAACATTTTGTCAGTGTAGGATTGCAATATGTTAATCTCATTGTGAATAACAATAACTTTAATAAGGTGACTTACATGGTTTTAAATGGTTTAGCCACATTTATTCACAGTCTACTTCTTTTTGTTTGTTTGTTTTTTTGAGATAGGGTTTCTCTGTGTAGTTTTGGTGCTCCTCCTGGAACTTGCTTTGTAGACCAGGTTGGCCTTGAACTCACAGAGAGCCGCCTGGCTGGGATTAAAGGCATGCACCACCGCCTCCCGGCCACAATCTACTTCTTATATTGTATGCTTATGAAGCTTATGTTCTTCCTAGACTTAGGCTGTCATCCATTTCTCTCTCCACTCCATCCTCTGCTCTTTATTTATTTAGTTATTTAAGTTTGTTTGTTTTGAGATAGGGTCTCATACAAACTAGCCTCAGACTCACTAGGTAGAAGATGCTGGCCTTGAACACTTCATCCTTCTGCCTCTTAACTCTCAAGTACTCGGATTATGGGTCATGACCAGCTCTTCTGTTGCTTTCTTTTATATCGTTTTGTTTGTTTTTCTTTCCATGGTACTAGAGATTAAACCCAGGGTCATGTGCATGTTGTGAGTGTTGAGCTATATGCCCAACACTCAACCGTTACTCATAGTGTTAAGTTTCAAACCCACCAAATGGCTGAGGTGCCTATTTTAACATATCAAAGCGGACCTGGCCGCCAGGTTCTCCCAACATCCCTCAGTCCCTACCTGTTACAGGATATGGCTGACATACTCTACCCTGAACTCTCCAGCCCAGGGGCTCTTCCCTGTACAATACAGACATTTTGGTTACCCACCCTTTTTTTGTACCTTTGGCCTCCTGGCCACACACCCCACTGTGGCCCAGCTTAGCCTGGTCATATCCATTCTCAACTCTTCCAGGTGTCC
This sequence comes from Peromyscus leucopus, assembly GCF_004664715.2. NCBI lineage: Eukaryota > Metazoa > Chordata > Mammalia > Rodentia > Cricetidae > Peromyscus > Peromyscus leucopus. The sequence goes on from NC_051081.1 coordinate 27,110,138, forward strand.
CTGCCTCTACCTACGCTCTCCTTTTTATCCACTCTCTTTTATAAACTCTCTCCTCCACCATACCTAAGAGCCTTCATGTTCTTTCCTTTCCTTTTACTTCTTTTTTTTTATTCCTAGAGTAAAATTACATTTTAATCATAAACGAAATTTCTATAATGCTTCTCCCTTTTTTATGATGTAATATTCAGCATGATACAGTTTTTTAAGAAAAAATTGCTCTGATTGAAAATACCTTTTCATAGACTTTTTAAAAAATATTTTACTCTTGTCTCTGCAGAAGGAGAGCTTGCCTTGCGACTTTGCTAGTGTTACATTTGGTCATAAGTAAAGGGAAATAGGTCACGTGTGAGAGTTTGGGGAAATTATCATGTGGATTAAGTTTCTTTAATGGCCAGTCTTTGGATTTTTTATCAGCAGTCTGAAGTTCATTGTTGCCAGTAACCTGCACATTTGATAACCTGCTATTAGAATTCTCTGTTTTAGGGATTTTTTTTTTTTGCCTTATTTTTGATAGTCACTTGTTTTTCTTTCTTTCTTTCTTTCTTTTTTTTTTTTTGAAGTTGGCAAATGGACTGTGTGTAAAACCACCATGAAATAACATTAACAAAATATTTTTAAATGTTGAGAAATTGATACACAAGAGGTTTCTCCAGTTGACGAAAAAATAAATGGATTTTTCTATGCCTTAAGAAGCTGATTGAAAGTGACATCAGGGAGATAGAAAGAAAAACATTTTTAAAAGTGTGTCATTTGCAAATACTTGAGATCTCCAGCTGTCCTCTCTGTAGGCTTTCCCAGAGGTGAGGGGGGTGAGAACAGAAATTGATGTACTATGTTGAGTAGGTGCAGTGTCCTAGCCATTGTACTTTCTGGTAGGTTTCTGATAAAAACCTACCAAAGCCATCTTGGTGCGGGAAGGCTTTAGTTCATCTTAGAACTCCCAGGTCACAGGCCATCACAGAAGGAAGTCTGGGCAAGAGCTCAAGGCAAGACCCTGGAGGCAGGAACTAAAGCAGAGACCGTGGAGGAGCTCTGCTTCCTGACTTGCTCCATTTGCTTGGTTTTTGTGGTTGTTTTGTTTGTTTTTCCTTCATTTTAAAAAATGTACTTTTTGTTTTTGTGTGTGTGGTGTCTTTTGTGTGCATGTATGTTCATGCACCACATATGTGCATGGTACCTGCAGAGGCCAGAAGACGGCATTGGATCCCCTGGAACTAAGTTATAGACAGTTCTGAGCTTCCATGTGGCTGCTTGGAATTGAATCCTGGTCCTCTGGAAGAGGCTGAGCCATCTCTCCAGCCCCTCCATTTACTTTCCTGTACAGCTCAGGACCACCTGCCAGGGGTAGCATGCCCACACTAGGCTGGGCCCTCCTACACCAGTCGTTGATCAAGAAAATGCCTACAGATAGATATTCCACGGGCCAGTCTGATGGAGACAGTACCGTAGTTGTGGCTTCCTCTTCCCCAGATAACTGGAGTTTGTGTAAGTTGACAAACCAGCACCGTGTCCAGACCCAGAGACTTAAAACTAAGTAATTGTTGTAGAGTTATAGGTCAGCTCTCTCCAGACTGAATCTAAAGCCTGTACTCTTTATTACTTTGTTATCTGTAAGGCAGCAGAATTGAAATAAACAAATACTAAAGTAACCAGAAATGTGTGTGTGTGTGTGTGTGTGTGTGCGCGCGCGCGTGTGTGCGCACATGAAGGCTGGTATCTAGACTTATAAACCACAAAAGTACACTGAGGTGCCAGGGGCTGAGGTAGAAATATGTACGTGATATATAGTGGGATCAGAAAGAAGGAAGCAGCTATACCACCATCCCTAAGTGGCTTGAGCAGCATTATGACAGATAAGATGCCTCGCCAGTGAGTCACGTGTAGGAAGATGAGAGACCACATTGGAACCAAGCAATGCGCACAGGAATTTGCAGTCCTATGTGTGAAGAGTGTTAAGAGTATCATGGACATTAGTTGTTACTTGATGACCGGAAATGGTGATAAGTGCACAAGAGTCAGACTGTGGAGTCTACTTAAGGAGTTCAAATGTTTACCTCAAATGTGGTAGGAAACATGGGAAACTTTCAAAATGTTTATATCAAATGATCTTGAACTAATTGGAGAACTGCAAGAATTCTTTATACTCTTTTTTTTTTTTTTTAAGATTTATTATGTATAGAGCATGTATGACTGCAGGCTGGAAGAGGGCACCAGATCTCATTACAGATGGTTGTGAGCCACCATGTGGTTGCTGGGAATTGAACTCAGGTCCTCTGGAAGAGCAGTCAGTGCTCTAAACCACTGAGCCATCTCTCCAGTGCCCTCTTTATACTCTTTACTCAAATTCACCAACTATACATTTATCTTTTCTTAATTATGCTCAGTCTATGAGCCGATTGTTTTTCCCCTAAATTATTTGCTTACTCTCCCCTAACTAGTTTAATGTATGTTTCTTTTTTGGTGTTTTTTCCTCTGTGTTTTCTTAGAGCAAGAACCTTCTGTTATCTAACTACCATATATTATTGTTAGTGAAACTTAATGTTGGTATAATTCTCTTCCCTGTGCAGATGTCCTGATAGAGCTCTTCAGAGTGGGTCAGCCCCTGCCTCCAGTCTAGGATCCAGTCTGGGATTGTGCAGCTAGGGGAAGTCTTTAAGCATGAAATACATTTTTGAAATATCTCCCTGGGGACTCTGCTGGAAGATCTTCTTATCAGGGCAGGAACATTATAATAAATGAGAAATGATAAGCAGCACCTGCTGGAATATAGCAGTGTCCGCCATAAAACATTTTAAATACAAAGAATCTAAAATGCAGAGAGATAAAAATGTGGAGATGGTATCCCAAGATACAGAGAAAGGAGAGTCAAGAACGACGCCCAGGTTTCTGTCTCGGGAGGGAGGCAGTGGAAGAAGATAAAGAGCACGGGTGACGGGAATGCTGCTGAGGCACATCTTAGGAGAGAAGCTGGTTGGGGCCATGGGAAACAGTTAGGTGCCTTAGAAAAGGACTAAGGAGGAAGGGCTGCAAAGGGAGTCTCTGGAGGAGGAAGAGGAAGGACGGGGAGTTGACACTGGCAGGCACCAGAGCAGGCTCTAGGCAGGCTGTGGCTGAGAGCAGTAATCGGGGTTTGCCCGTTGGTGCCTGCTGATGTCCTTTGCAGGACAGCTCCCCAGAGGTGGCCCGAACAGGAGCTGGGTCACAGGAAGAGGCAGAGGGAAGAGAAAGCGAGACAGGTGAACCCGCTGACTGTTTCCAGATGGTTGCGGAGCAGAGGAGAAAGAACTGGCTAAGTCTAGGAAGATTTCTTTCCTTACCTCCTTCTGTAGCAGAGAGATTCCAAACTAATTTTCCTTCTCTGGGAGTTTTTTTGACCCAGTGGCACTTGTTTTCTTCAGTTTGATTCCTTGCTTTCCCGTTGGACAGAGTCTAAATGTGTAGCTCAGGCTGGCCTAGAGCTCACCCTCGTCGGTCATGGAATCCTTGTAGTCTGTGGGATTATAGGCATGCCTCACCACGCACAGCTGCAATGAAACTTCAACAACAACAAAAGGTTCATCATCATTAGCTGTATTTCATGTGTATGGGTGTTTCGCCTGCATGTATATATGTGCACTGTGTGTGGGCCTGGTATCCACAGAGACCAGAAGAGAGTGTTCGATTCCCCTGGAACTGGAGTTACAGAAAGTTGTGAGCTGCCATGTGGGTGCTGAGAATTGAACCCAGGTCCTCTAGAAGAGTAGACAGTGCTCTTAACCGCTGAGCCATCTCTCCAGTCCCTGCAGGGACACTTTTTGAGGATGTTAACAAATAACAAATAACAAAGCATGTTCTTATATCATGGAGCATTTGACTTTTCAGTCCAAAATCATCTTTCTAATACTTTAATACTAGATATTGCAAATACATTTTGGAACTCTAGAATACCCTAGTGATTTCTATACTGGAATTATTTTTCTAATCCCAGGAATTAAAAAAAATGGATTGAGGACATTTGGAATAAAAATTTGGAGAAATGAACAACTTAAAAATTGTGTGTGTGTGTGTGTGTGTGTGTGTGTGTGTGTGTGTGTGTGTGAATATTCTTGTGTGTGAGTAGAGGTGTACACATACTATCCAGTGTGTATGTGCTATGACACATGGGTGGAGGTCAGAGGCAACCTCGAGTGTGGGTCCTCACCTCCCACTTGTTTGAGACAGGATCTCCTGCTGTTTCCCACTGCTTGCACCAGGAAGCCTGGCCCACCAGCTTCCAGGGATTATATACACGAGCTCCTCTTCCAGCTTTGGGTGTGTTCTGGGGATCTGAGCTCAGGTCCTTACACTGGGCAGGCAAGTACTATACCCAGGGAGCCATCTCCCAAACCTTGTCTAGTCACTTTCACACACACGTTTGCAGGCTCTAACAGCTACTATGTGTGCCACTCACTTTGCCCTGGTCTATTTTTTTAATTTAATCTGGTTACATCGTTTATTGCAGTAAAGTCGTGCATGGAAGCATCATACAGCAAGGTTAAGGCAGCCGCTGAAGCACTGTGCGGTCATGCATCCCAGTTAACTTCTTCCTGTACAGCTAGAACAGTCACTCGGAAGTCAGACTTCACTTCTGATTCTATACTTTCATTATCAGTTACATGTTTATGGCCCTGGTCCCTTTTGAAGGCGATTCAATATCATGCCATTTCACCTATAAACAGCTAAGTAAAGATCAATGTAGATTTTCTAAGTTCCCCTCTTTAGAGAGCCAAAATAAAATAAGAACTGAATCTTTAATGTAGATGAACTGTTCACCTAGCAGTGAAGTTATCAAAGCATCCCTTAAAGTATGATAGATTTTACAGAATAAGCAAGTTTACATATTTCTTTTCAACAGTACGGTGTTTGATTTGACATTTTCAGCAGTTTTAATTCTAAGGAACTTCAGATCTATGTAAAACCGACTTTGAAACTTTCTCCCGTGTTTCCCGGTTCTCTGCATTCACTGTCACTTTTATCTTTACTGTGATAGTCCGACTGTCTTTTTGCTTTTTTATCTCCAAATTCTAATTCATCTTCTAGGTAATAGAATTAATTTTCCAATTCTTTCTTAAAAAAAAAGAGGAATAGTGATGTTCTACCCCTCTTTCAAATACCTGGTTAATTTCAAAGCTATTCCTATGTAAGAAGCACTTTTCTTCTAGTGTCTTTTGACCTCTGTTCCTTCTAATTCTTTTGCTTACTAAACTTAGTGTTTGTAGTATTTTGACCTACTGGGTGTTTATGTTTTAGGACCCAGAGCTTGTCCTAAACACAGCAGTTATTTGTGAAAATCCAGACAGAACAGAATTATCTCCTATATCTTACTGATTGAGGTTTAGTTAAAATCTCCTGTTACCTTTTCTATAGTTTTATTTGACATTGCATTTTGCAGGGTTAGGTACTCCTTTGTCCACACTCTTCGGCTATATGCTAACAGCGCTTATGTCAGTATGCAGTTCTTATTTATTTTCCCAGGTCTTAGGGGGCCTCTTGTTTTCACTCTTACCTCACGGTAAGCTAGCTGCAGGGTGTTTCCAGCGGTCAGCACACCTCGCATATGATAAGAATTCAGTATCTGTTGAAATTAAACATTAGGGAATGGGGAGATGCTCAGTGGATGAAATCCTTGTCCTGCAAGTGTAAGGACCTGAGTTCAGATCCCCAGCCCTCCCTGAAAAACAAACAAACAAACAAAAAACCAAAACAACACAACAACACAAACAAAAAGCCAGGCACAGTCGCACTTACCTGTAAGCCCAGCATGGGGCAGAGGTGGGCACTTGAGTTTACAGACGGCCAGTGCAGCTGAAATGGTGAGCTCTGGGTTCAGTGAAAACTGTCACAGAAAACAGTATACAGAATGGTAGTGGAAGACACTTAACCTTGACTTCTGGCCTACACACACACACACACATGAGCATGCATGCCAGTACACACACACACACACACACACACACACACACACACACCATTCTTTTTAGCATCAACATTTAAGATGTGATTGGACATGTTTTTTACTCCCAACATATGGTTTATGAGATCGGTTTTTTAAACAAAGCTAGAATAAGTTCTTATTATAATTACCAATCATGGTTTATGTTACCCTATCCAGCAAAGGCCACTGGGGGTGGAGAGCATAGATGTATATGAAGTGATGAGATCTCTATCCTGTAGGTCATGAGATAGAAAAAGAATGGTGAACTGTTAACACAATGACTTGAAGTATCAGAGCAGTGGGAAACCATCTTGAGAAGCATGTTAGCATCTTCTCTCTCACGATGCTTTAAGTTTGAGGAGGGCTGTTAGTGTTTTCTAGAAAATTGAGTAAGTAGGGAAATACAGATCTTAGGAGCTAGAGCTCGTCCTAACCACAACAGCTATTTGCATATTTTGCCTTGGTCTAAATTTTTGTGAAGCAGTAGTTGATAGTGTGACTGTCTTGTTACATATATTGTATATAATGTTTTCTGATTATTTTAAAAACAACTAATGTTGCAGTTTTTTTCTGAGACCACTAGAACGCACTAGAATGCAGCATGTTGAGTTGGGAAACGCTTTCTCAATGTGTGTTTACATCATATAAATAAAGTTCATACAGTTTTGTAGCTATTTTTATTTGAATGTTGTTATCCGTCGGCAGGCCAGCTATGTGACTTTTAAGAAGCTAGTGTTACTTTGTCTGTGGCAGATGAAATATTTCTGGAAATCTAAAGAATGACGATTACATTAAGAATCTGTTTGCTTTCTTACAACTGTAAGTCAAGTTAATGTCTCCACAGCTTCCCTTCTGATCGTCAGTTCTATTCCAAGTATATGGAAATAGATTTGGAAATGTTTAGTCCAGTGATGAAATCATCGTGTTAAAAGACACATTAGGAATATGGAGAAGCATGTTCTAGATAATTTGGTGCCTATAATCTGTAAATTGTCTTAGGACTCCCCTCTATATAAAAACACAGTTTTTCTCTGTGACTACAAAATGATTATTTAAAAAAAATGAAGGATTTTGGTAACATATATTGAAGTCAATAATTTTCTCTAATTTTAAATTATATAAAACTTTATAAGTGTTCCATCCATTTTTTTTTAAAATAAAAATTTAACTTATTTTTTTTGTGTGTGTGGGTTTTTGCCTGTGTGTGTGTGTGTGTGTGTGTGTGTGCGCGCGCGCGCGCGCGCACGCGCTCGCGTTCATGTGCATGCATGTGCACCATGTGTGTGCCTGGTGCAGAGGAGGTTTTCGGATCCTTGGAGCTAAGGTTACAGATAATTGTGAGCTGTATCTCAGGAAGAGTAACCAGTGCTCTTAACTGATGAGCCATCTATCCAGAGCATCCCTCCCCCACACATACCCTCACATCATTTTTTTTTTTTTTTAAATAAGGATGAAACACTTTCTATTTGACTATGTTGCCTTTTCCTTCATTCTTACTTTGGTTTTAAAAATTATTGTTTTATTTGTATATTTTAATTGTTGTCTAGCTTAACTCGTTGAATATTTACTTACAAAAAACTTCATTTTGTAGAGAAAAGGAGTTAAAATATACAAATATATTAATCGTATGTATTTTTTTAAGTTAGTCTTTAAATATTTTTCCCTTATCTGGATCATTTTTCTTGTTTCATTTGCCTAGATCTGAGATGATTAAATTAGATGACTAGTCCAGTTAGCTCAAAATAATAATACTGTGCTAATTTTAAAAAGAAATTAGACAGTCTTCCTAATCATGTTTTTTGTTTTTTCTGACTAAAGACAAAGTATATGCTGACTAAGGAAAATATTTAACCACTACTGCTAGAATATCTCATTGCACAAAGGGGATTTCATCAGGGTTTTTGTCATGCTTTGATGGCTCACCATAAGAGTATCTGGTGAATTGTAAATACCCAGTAAGGCACAGAGCAGTATAGGTATTGTTTCTTTTTAAGATAAACTCAAGTATTGAGAAAGGCTAATCTTAACAAATTAAATTGTACAGTGAAGATCTCTTTTATTCTTTGATCTAATTCAGCTTAAAGGTATCAAGAAAATTTGAATATAACAAACTAGAATTTATACGGTTCATTCTAGATATAAAATGAAAAAAAAGTTTCTAGTGTTTGTTTTATTATAATGACAGTTGGTGATTGAACAACAAAAAAGGTAAGTATTTTTTTGTTACGACTTTGACATCATGGAAATTTTAGAGCCTTTGAAAGTTCTAGGCATGTTTAGCCAGGACTGTTACACGCTTAAAACTTCTCTTCCATATCTTAAAACTTATCAAACTGTGTTTTAACATGGCTTGTGTTTTCTCATTTCTTTGTTAGAGCCAAATACCACAAGTTGAAATATGGAACAGAACTGAATCAGGGAGACATGAAGCCTCCAAGCTATGATTCTGGTAAGCCACTTGTAAAGGAAGTTTATGTAATGTAGCTAGAGTTTTCCTGCCTTGCCCACAGTCAGGACAAATCTTTGTCACCCGCCAGTCCCACAGCAGCTCAGACCCAACCAAGTAAACACAGAGACTTATATTGCATACAAACTGTATGGCTGTGGCAGGCTTCTTGCTAACTGTTCTTATAGCTTAAATTAATCAATTTCCATAAATCTCTACCTTGCCACGTGGCTGGTGGCCTACCGGCATCTTCACATGCTGCTGGTCATGGCGGTGGCTGCCAGTGTCTCTCCGCCTCAGCCTTCTGCTTCCCAGAATTCTCCTCTCTCCTTGTCCCACCTACTTCCTGCCTGACCACTGGCCAGTGTTTTATTTATTGACCAATCAGAGCAACAGATTTGACATACAGACCATCCCACAGCAATGTAATAAAAAATTAATGTCTAATATCTTGTAGAAACATTTGAAACTGTAAGTTAGTATATATTTGCATGTTATTTTTTGTTGTCTTGTTTTGGGGAGCACTAATCATTTAGTGTCATGAGATTTTCTTCTTCTTCTCCTCCTCCTCCTCCTCCTCCTCCTTCTTCTTCATCTGCACCCTGTTTTAGTTCACCATTTTCTGCCTATGTTCTACATATAGCAGAAGGTTCAGGCATGGTGGGATAGCATGAACCAACCCCACTTCTTACTGTGTCTTCCTGCATATAACTGAAGCTTTGGAGCAAAACACAGTGCACACTGTCCTTGAGATCCTGTGAACCAGCAGAACTGTGGGAATATGAGGTTTCTTCTCAGAGCATAAGGGAACTGGTGAATCCCTTACCCTCGATGCCTCACTGGGCCAGGGACACAGCTCAGTGGCTAGAGCACATACCTAGCATGGATCGAGCCCTAAGTTCAGTACTGCCAACAAACAAAAAGCAAACAAACTCGACCTCTTAGGTCAGGTTTCTGTTTCTTACTTAACAGAGATACAGGGTATGTTCAGGTGTAAAAGAAGAGTGAGGAAAATTGGACCAAAGCTATTACCACACTTAATTTCAAGTAGTGAAAGTATTTATAATCATTCATATCATTTATTAAAATGCCTACCCATAATTGTAAGGGCTTCATTAACTTTAATTCTTGAAATAATCATTTAAAAAAGATACTGTTATTCTCATTTTATCTATGCAAAACTTAAACTCAGGAAGTTGGAAAGTTTTGCCTGAGGTTAACCAGTCATTAAATGATGTGGGACATGGAATTGAATTCAGACTTATCTGACCCAGAAATTCTTATCCTTCCCATTTCTCCACATTTGAGTACAGTAGAGAAGCTTTTCAAATTGAGTTCTAAATGTAATAGTCTTACATGTACATTCCAGAATATTATAAATATGTTCTTAAGATCTTCCCAGGTTCTTTGATATCTGTTGTCTTTCAGTTGACCTCTAGTTTTATTAGTTTGAGTTTTCTGTGTCTTTTAGTTAATTCATCTCAGGGTTTGTCCATCCTGCTAATCTTTCAAGGCATTAACTCATTATTTCATTCATTCTCTGTAGTCTTTCATCTCAGTTATTTCTGCTCTGGTTTTGATAATTTCTTTCCACCTACCTTTTGTTTTTTTTTCCTTGCCTTTTTAAACCACTGAGGTGCATTTCTAAGGTACTTATTTGAGTTCTTAACTCTTTTTATTTTTCATTTTAAATTGTGTATGACATATGGACATGTGCATGTGAACATGAGTGTAGGTTTCTCAAGAGGCCAGAAGAGGGCAGTGGCTCCCCTGGGGCTGGAGGTCCCGGTGGTCGTGAGCCATCTGATGTGGCTGCTGAGAACTGAACTCAGGATCCTCTGCAAGAGCAGTACATGCTCTTAACTGCTGAGCCCCCTCTCCAGGTCTTATTTGTAGGTACTTAAAGCTGTAAGTTTCCCTCTTAGGTTTACTTTCATTTTATCCCAGAGGTTTTGGTACATTGTGTTTTCATTTCATTTCATTCCTTGTGTGTGTGTGTGTGTGTGTGTGTGTGTACATGTGTGTACACTTCAATTATTTCAATTATTTTATTCCCCTCCCCCATAAAATTTACAGAGCTGTTTAGTAGTACAAAGGTCTAGTTGCTGTGCATAAAAGAGCTTTATTTGGGGCTGGATAGATGGCTTAGCTATTAAGAGAGTGAGAGCCCAGGCTGGTCTTCAGCTTTTGATTTTCCTGTCTCCACCTTGGGAAGTGGCTTACACACTTACACCACCTTGCCTGGTTTCATGCAGTGCTTGGGATAGAACCCACGGCTTTAAGCATGCCTGGTCAGTATTTTGCCAACTGAACCACATCATGTCCCCAGTTGAGATAATTTCTTTCTTTTGTTCATTCGTTTGTTCATTTGTTTGGTTGGTTGGTTTTGTCTTTTTGAGACAGCGTTTCTCTGTGTAGTCCTGGCTGTCCTGGAACTCACTCTGTAGATCAGGCTGGCCTTGAACTCACAGAGATCCTCTTTCCTTGCCTCCCAAGTGCTGGGACTAAAAGTGTGTGCCGCCACCACCTGGCTCTGAGATATTTTCTTTACATATTTGTATCAAACTGGGGTTTTTGTTTGTTTTACTTTTACTACCATTTCTAGGTTTTACAATATTTTTATTTCCTTCTCACTGTGTAACTTGATTTGATAGGTCTTTGTCCTGGAGGAAAATTCTCAGGCTAGTGAAAAATGAAAAAAAAAAAAAAATGTCTTTATTCTTAATTCTGTTGCTCTAAAGGGAATCCAGTAGAGTTACTTAATCATACAGAGTTTTATTACTAAAATTTGAGTTAAAAAACAGTTTCTATTGCCCTAAAACATAAAAAAAGTTACAGTTTTCATATTCTTAACCTTATAGTGTTTATTAGACACTGTTTATGAATTGTTGGGTTGCCTAAACGTCAAATAAGTCAGTTTTATTGTGCTTTAACATCTCCAGATGAAGGCAATGAGACAGAGGTGCAGCCACAGCAGAACAGCCAGTTAATGTGGAAACAAGGCCGGCAGCTGCTCAGACAGTAAGTACCCAAGGTGAAACGGAAAACTTGCTGAACGTGAGAGCATTCTTTTCATGCCTTTTTGTTTGTATTTTTAAAAAAGATTTATTTATTACGTATACAGTGTTCTGCCTTCATATATGCCTGCAGGCCAGAAGAGGGCACCAGATCTCATTATAAATGGCCGTGAGCCACCATGTGGTTGTTGGGAATTGAACTCAGGACCTCTGGAGGGGCAGTCAGTGAGTGCTCTTAACCTCTGAGTCATCTCTCCAGTCCCCATGTTTGTATTTTTAACTCGTAAGTTTCTCCTGTATTATACCATTGCTGAGAGGAGTAAATAGTAATATGGTTTAAAAAAACTTGATGTACTATTTGTTTTTCATATTTACATCCCCCCCCACACACACACTGTTGGAATTCATGTCGTTAAGAGAATTCTGTGTTGTCATTATTCTCCTTTCATCAACATCTAAGCATAGACGTTTCACTACAAAGCAGTAAGGATTCCCGTATACATTTCCGTTACAAGCCTTCTCCGGCGTTGGCGGACTCTGGATCCCCATTGTGGAGGTCCTGCCTAACATCTCCTTCTCCTAGTACATGACTGGGGCTCTCTAGAGGCTTGATGTCAGTTGAAGACTAGACCTGTAGTCTTGGAAACGGTGTACAGATCTATGCCAGAGTAGAAGGAAATTTGTTGTGCTTTGGACTTTTGGGATGGCTTATTAGTAGTTTATTTTAAAGATTTCCAGGGTAGATCAGTGCCATCCGTTCCTTTTGACTATAGAAAGAGAATAGTACAATATCTCATACCTGTCTTTTATCTAGACAAAGTTAGAAAAAAATTAAATTATTAACTGGAGTTTCATTACTGTTCTCACTTGAGTCTTAAATATAACATGTATTTTCCTTTTTAAATTCATTTCTGGTACAATGAATATTTTGGTATTGTGAATTGCCAAGCGAAGCAAGTCGTCTCCTTCTGAGCCACACATACCTCCTATTGGCTTGTTTACTCCCTTCTTTATTGACATGATCTCATTAAGTCATCTAGACTAGCCTTGAATTTGTAATGTTCCTTCCCGAGTCTCCTCAATAGCTTTAGTTACAGGTGTATGCCACTATTTCTTATGCTTTTTCAGTTTTTAAGACGATATGTGCTCTTAAAATGCTGATTTGGGAGGCTGGAGAGATGACTCAGCACTTAAGAGCACTTTCTGCTCTTGCAGAGGACCTGGGTTCTGTTCCCAGCACCAACATGGCGGCTCACAACTCTCTGTAACTCCAGTTCCAGGGGATTTGACACCTGCTGCTGGTGCCTCGGGCACTAGGCACACACGTAGTGCACAGATAAGCATGTGGGCAAAACACACATACACATAAAACTGTAATTTTTTTTTTTCCCATTTCCAAGACAGTGTTTCTCTGTGTATCCCTGACTGTCCTGGAACTCGTTCTGTAGACTTGGCTGACCCTGAACTCATAGGGATCTGCCTTCTCTGCTGGGATTAAAGGGGTACATCCCCGTCCTTGTCCCTGCTTATAAAATAGTAATGATTTTTAAAGGGCTGATTAGTCTTTGTTCATAAGAAGTGGTTTCATAGTAAACTAAGAAATTTTCAAAAGTTTAAGAGATTCATTACCTACTTCTCAAAAAGGTGACATTTTATCCGTAAGCTGTGCACTATTTAATGGCCAAGCAGTGGCCAAGCAGTTTTGAAACAGAAGTTTGTGATTTAGTTTTGTTGCTAAAGTAAGGTACATATCAAATATTAATTACTCAACATAGAAAAATGGAATGGAGATGGCCCAGTGGTTTCAAGCGCTGTCTGCTTTCTCAGAGGCCCTGGGTTTGGTTCCCAGAACCCACATGGTGACTCACCACCATTCGTAACTGCAGTTCCAGGGGACCCGATGCACTGTTCTGACTACTGCAGACACCAGGCACTTATGTGGTACGCCATACATGCATGCCTGCCTGCCTGCATGCAAAACATTCATACACATAAATAAACCTGAAATTCTTTAAGTACTACATTTTACTTTCTTATAGTAGTTTTCAAAAACATCTGATTAAATTCAATAAGTAGGAATTTATTATTTCAAAATTTTAAATCAAGGCTTTTTTGAAGATACTAAAAGGGACTGAAAAGTGAGCAACTTGATTTAATAAGACATATTGATCACATAGCTTTGTGAGGTGTCTTTCAGCTGTAGTAGCTATAAAAATGAAAGCCTGAAATAGGCTGAATTTAAACTAGCTGTCTTGTCAACCTTGGCTTTCGGCTTTCCTTCGATAGAATGCTCAGTTACTATATAAATAAATGATGTGTCATCATTATGTCGTGATATCGATGTCATTTCCTTTGTTCTGGTCCCACCACTGCCACTTTTGGTCTTTTAAAACACATTATTATTAATAAGCAGTTAGCATTGGGGCTCTTAGGTGTAGAGAGCTTTTGTATAGATCATGGGTGGTATTTGGGCTTCTTGATGATCATAGAAGTGGGTTGAGAGAACTAAGGCTGCATGTCACAGAAATGGCAGAAATGGACTTAAGACCCACATGTAACCGCATACTCTGTGCTCTTTTTTTCTGTGCCTCTGACTCCCTAGAACTACACATATTCACATGAGTCTGTATACCCCATGTCCCACAATTTGTCTATTTTGTTTTAGAATTTCTCAGGACAGAAACGTCTCTTCCACAAGTGACAGTTATGAAAAGTATTATCTTTTTCTATGTCATGGAAAGAAACCATTTAGACCAGAAACATTCTCCCCAGGTTTCAGTTAATGACACTTGACATAAGAAATGTTAAAGACAAGTGGAGCAACAGTTGTAAAGTAGGAATGGTAGAGTTTGGGAGGAGATTGTTCCATTCTTCCTGAAGAAAAAAGTGTGCTCTGCAATACACTGAAGAACAGTTTCTTCTTCGGATAAATGAATAGGGTTATTGTATAGTTCTTTGGTTTTCCTCAGTGACTGTAGAGGCTGGTACTGCAAGAGACAGCTCCATCTGCAGCTGGAATATTATTAAAAGTCTTACTGACATAGTACTGTTCTGTTAAGCCCTATGTAGTCAGTGAGTTTGAAGAAATACTTTTATTTACGCTTTAAATTTTACAATGCTAATTCCTGTGTGACTGAATTGTAAGGGTGGTCTTTGTGCAGGTATCTCCAGGAGGTCGGCTACACAGATACCATTCTAGACGTGAAATCCAAAAGAGTGCGAGCATTGTTGGGCTTTTCAAGTGACGTCACTGACAGGGAGGACGACAAGAACCAGGACTCGGTTATAAATGGCACAGAGGCTGAAGTTAAAGAGGCGGCAATGATTGGGTGAGTATTTGACTGGAAGTGGTTTTAGCTATAACTTGGCATTGAACTTTTAGATGGTGACTTAGTCATAATTTAATTTTGGTTAATTGAATATTATAATTTAAAAGTTTAGTTTAGTTAGAAACCTTTATAATTATTTTAATTCAGGAACATAATTTTTATGTATGGTATTTTTATTTGCTTTAAATTGAGGTACTTAACAGATTTTAGTATCTTAAAGCTCTGTTATCCACTGTTAGAATCTCATAAAAGATGTTGAAATTAAATACAAATCTGTAAGAATGTTTATTGATGAACCAGAAATCAGAAAGTAAATCTTTTCTTAGTCATTTCATTTATAGCATAATCTTGTTCCTTATCTTTCCTTTGATATAAAATATCTATTTTAAATATATGTATATATGTATATACACTTACATACACATATATTTTGAATTAATAAATTGTGAAAATTCACAAGTTATTTGAACTATTTGATTTTTGTTTCAGACCACAGATCATAGACATACACATAGTTTTACTTAATTGAGCATAAATAGTTCAATAGAGGTTACTCTTTATTAGAAAAATTTCTCATAAATCTTCACTGAATAAAAAAATTTCAAAGATTCTGTGAATGTCTAAGTCTATGTTGACTATGTTTTATTTAATTCCTATTTAGGCTAAAAGAATGGTTGATTGAATTCTATAAATTTCTTTGGGAAAACAGTTCTTGTTATTTGAAACATAAAACTATAGAACTAATGGTTCAAAATAAAAATGTTGTAAACAAATGCCATTGTGCCATTTTAAAATGTAGCAGTTCTCTTTGGAGATGTACCACATGTGCGTGCATGAACAGTCGTATTTTCCCTTTTACATCAGTAGGTTTGTTATGTAGTTACGGGGACTTACACAGAGGTCAAAGTAGGGTTGCGGAGGAGAAACAACAGAACGATGGAGGCGGAGCTACTTGAAAATGATGTCTGTATTTTTAAAGCAGCACATTAAGGTTAACCTGGAGGTCAGTCTGTGCCAGTTCAGAAGGGGCTGTGTGTTAGAGCTGGTCTTCAAAACAGATGGGACCGAAGTGCTCAGACACTTCTTGCCCGTCTTTCTCAGTTAATCCACAGAACTGCAATAGATGTAGATCGTAATCTAGTTAGGGGATCATGTATAATAGAAACATAAATTACTGAAACCTATCAGCCATTCGTTTTTATGGGGACATTTTGAAAGATTAGCTGATTATGGTTGTATGTGTTTTAAACCAGAAAATCTGACTTAACGGATTCTGCCTCCGTGCTGGACAATTTCAAATTCCTTGAAAATGCAGCTGCAGATTTCAGTGATGAAGATGAGGACGAGGACATTGATGGAAGAGAGAAAAGTGTCATTGATACTTCAACAGTGAGTTAGAGAACTCATTTCAACTTTTTTAGGTGCCATAATGCATATGTGAAAAAAACCCCATCCTTTAAATCTTGAACCCTTAAATTCTTTTCATGAATGTGGAGCAAGTAGAACGTTTTTATTACTGACTTTAATTTCAGTAATATTTTTAGTATAGAGTCTTTCCCATAGAACGCTCAGACTTTCTGTTAACTCACTAAACAGGGCAGCATCTCCATGCTGAACGCTGCGTGTTGCAACAGTGCCCTGGTGTTGATAATCACGACAGGACTGACGGACGGACGGCGGTGCCTGATGGAAGCTAGCAGCAGCTCTGAAGCTTGTAGTTTTTGTCTCTCTTGGGGGAGCTGCTATAACAGACCGTGTCCACAGCCTCAGAACTCCTGCGTGACTTTCGGCAGTGGTTTTCTTCAGTCTGTGTTCTAAGTTGATTGACTTTCCCATACATTTCCTACAAGAAGTAGCTGGAGGCTGCTGCTGCTTCTTTCTCTACTCTCTTCCCTCTTCCTTTCTTCTTTCCTTTGTTTCTCTTTCTCCTGAAGTCAGAGATGAAGACATGCTTCACTCTGGTTAGCCAAGTGTGTGCACTTTCTCTCTGCACTGAACATTTACACTGCGGATCCTAGCCCTGTCATAGATATGTTTAATATTAAGTAGTCACTCAGAGTTTCCTTCAGAAAACAAATTATAATAGTATGTACTGGCCTAATTATCTCAAAGTGTATGGCTTCTTACAGTTTTTGGTGTGATGATTGCTTTGAGATATCATTTTCTTATCAAAATATTTTATTCATAGCCTAGTAGCAAATAACTCATGTTATGTTTCTTTGTTGTTGGTAATTATATCAATTTAAATATTGCTTTCCTAGTTCCTAGCCATTTAATTTCTTTTTCTGTAATGAGATTCATAAATACTGATCGCATTCCAGTTAGTACAGACCATAGGATATTGTGAGTGTGCGTGAAGGTACATCTGCTGGGAACAGATTTACCCTTTACCCATTTAGATACTGGGTTCAGTAAGCTTTTCTCCCTCATCTTCACCCCATCTAGGCATTGAACCCAGGGTCTTGTGTTTACTAGACAAATGCAACACCCCAGCCCAAGAAGAAAAGGTATTTAAATGACTGGGTATTTTTCTTAACGATTTTATTAAGTTTTACATCATGTTACATTAATTTTCAAATTAGCTATAGCCTGATAGATACATGCCAAAAGGATTTTTAAAGGCATTTACTGTATAGAATGGTAAGCATGACTTGGAAAATGAATCACATTCTGTACAGTGAAATTTGTCCTTTTAAAATGCTCATAGAGCAAGTAGGTTTTTAAAAACATTGTTTTAAGGTGAGGCATGGTGATGCACACCTTTAATCCCAGCACTTGGGAGACAGAGACAAGCGGATCTCTGTGAGTTCTTGGCCATCTTGGTCTACACAGTGAGCTCTAGGACAGCCAAGACTACACAGAAAGACTCTGTTGTTGTTGTTTTTTAAATAAAGAAGTTTAATAATTTAAGCTGGGAGGGTGCTGTTGGCTGCAGTTGGCTGTTGTGTGCACGGTGTCTCTGGCCACACCCTCTTCTTTCTCTCTGCTTGACTTCAGGCTTTGCTTGTTCCTGTGTTGCTGTCTAGAGCTTCCATCTTTTGTTCGCCCTCTCCCCTTACCACATCATCAGCATATCATCCTCATCGCCTGAGAATAGTTAGGGTCCTGAAATCATACATGCATTAAAGTGGTATCTCTTTCTGTGTAAGGGGTAATTTCTGCAGGAACATTTGCCCTCTTCAAGAACTTAGGAGGAAACAACAGTGGAATTAAGAACTGTGAGGTGCTGTGTTAGTAATTGGGGAATGCCGATTCCTTTGGTACTAGTCACTAGGATTCTAGTGACTTTCAAAGTTGTCCTTTTTCCTAACCTGCTTGAAACTCAATCTAACCTATAACTCATACTTCTTTTTTTAATCCTTTTTTATGTTTTTAATTGAAATAAAATGTTATCACTTTCCCCTTCCCTTTCTTTCCTCCACTACCGCCCCAGCTACCCATCCTCGAAACCCTCCCATGTCCTCTCTGCACTCTTAAGTTAATGGGCTCTTTTTCTTTAACTGTTATTGTTACATGTGTATGTGTGTACACGTATGTATACTCAGTATATGTAGACACAGTATTCTGTAGACACAGCTTGCTGAGTCTGTGGTTGTTTGTGTGTGTATGGTTTCAGAGCTGACCGCTCTGCACTGAACAACAGTAAGGGGGCGCATCCATGGGAGGGGTCAATTCTCCTTCCCCCAGCAGGTACAGTTGCTTCTAGGTCTTGATCTAGGGATGGAACTGGATGAAATTTCATGTTAACATGTCCTTTGCGTTGCTATTGTTCTTGTCCTGTTTGCAGCCATGTCTAGGACAGAGTTTCCCTTGCTTCACAGTGGACTTCTAATACTCTCTCTCCTACAGGCTCCACCCCAGCTGCCATAGATGCAGGAGCTGGGATGTAGATGTATCCATTGGCGCTGGATTCCCCTTGATCTGTTGATCTCTGTGTTGTGTACGGTTGTGGTTTTCTGTAATAGTCTCCACTGCAGGGGAGGAAAGTATTACTATTACAGATTTTACCCCTTCCTATTTACTGTTCATATATTCCTTTGGCAGCCACAGTTCCTGGTTTTTTTGTTTTTGTTTGGTTGTTTGTTTATTGATACCTAAACATAAGAAAACACAGGACTTTGGTTTGTTTATTTAAAATGATCTGTAATGATGATGATAGACTTGGTGCCTATCTCATTTTGTTTAAGGTTACCTAGAAGCATGTTTGTCCTAGGAGTTGCTTTTGTGACTTAATACCATGTTTTAGTAATAACTAAAGCCCCAATTCTAAGACATTAAGATCTCTGAGGTTCCAGGTACTATTTCTGGATTTTCCCTGTCCTTTGGTTAGGCAGTGAGAACAAGGACTCTTCGTCTTGACGCCAGTGATGGCCTCTCTGAAGAAAGCTGCTTTCCTAAGAGTCAGAGAGACACAAGCCGCTAGGAGTAGCTGGTGCATTTATGTGTGGAGTTGTGAGGGTAGGGTAGCCTGTTGTGCCACTCCTGTTGTTGTTGTTTAATGGTTTTTATTTTATGTGTGTGGATGGCTTGCCTGTTTGTCTGAGCGCCATGTGTGCTCCGTGCCCATGGAGGCCACAAGAGAGCATTGGATCCCCTAGATCTGGAGTTACAGACAGTCATGAGCCATCAGGTGGGTGCTGGGACTTGAACTCAGGCCCTCTGGAAGAGCAGCCAGTGCTCTTAACTCCTGAGCCATCTCTTCAGTTCTGGTACCACACTTCAGGGACATTTTTATACCCGAGTGTTGCTGTTCAGTCAAAACTAGAACAAGTTATCGGGACCACTATGGGCTCTCTGCTCAGAACCTGCTGGCTTGTCTGACGGGTTTTGTTGTTGTTGTTGTTGTTTATTTTTGTATTTAATGGGTTTGCTAGATGTTAGGTTGAGAAGTACTGTAAGCATGAAAATATTCTTGGTTTTAGAGTAATGTTTAGGTAATAACGCTAAACAGAGAATTACAACCTCATTAAAGAATTCATGATTTTTCCTGTTGAGTTCTCTGTAAACAAAGACAATGAAGATTGGCACAGAGCACAGGCTGTTGGGTTCATCACTCACTAGTAGGTTTACCTTTGAAAACTACTGGATCTGTGGTTCCAGGAATATTTTTTAAATGTGTAAAAGTGAATCATTACAATTCTGTATTAAGTCTGAGTTATCTCCTTCTGCATTATCAGTGTTTTAGGGGGAGGGATACTGAATCTATGAAGATCTTTTGAGCTGGGAGCTTGGTACTTGACTGTCATCCCATTGTTCTGGAGTCAAGAACAGCTCAGTTTCAAGGCTAGCCGGGGCTACATAGTAAGATGAGAAATAAAATAGAGCTGTGAGAGAAGTTGAGGATAGTAGAAAGACTATAGGAACCCTGCAGTGTTTTTATGGTCCCTAAGACATTCATTTCTGAGTTTGTAGTTGTGACATGGGTTTTGTGAGGGCACGTTGTAGTTACCTCATCTATATTCTGGAAACATTTCAGTTTCAGGAATGTGTCCTGTCTGGGTTAAATTAGAATGTCTGAAGGCTTCACAGACTGTATCTAAGGAATGTTAGAGTTAATTGCTCTCATAACATGAGTGTAATCTGTGTAACTTAAGTACAAATTTTACTGATCCATTGAGACTCTATCTATCTATCTATCTATCTATCTATCTATCTATCTATCTATCTATCTATCTATCTATCTATCAGTTTAAGTAAGCTATCATACCTTTGAACAAAGTTTAAATTACTGCTTAAGATGTACAATATTTGCTTTTAAAAAATACAATGTGTTTTTCACTGAGTTAAGTATTACAGTTTTTTTTCCATTTGAAGTGAAAAAAATTTTTTTTAATTTTATTTTATAATTTAATTTAATCTTACATATCAGCCGCGGATTCCCTTGTTTTCCTCCCTCCTGCAGTATTACAGTTTTTTAATACAGCAGATACATACTGAAGAAAACAGTTGCTTTGCTTACTCAGTTATAAGGGGATGCTGTCACCTTTTTGTAAATGCATACTATTACTAGTATTGAGTTTGACCTGTGTCCCTCCCTTTGTTAGATTGTTCGGAAGAAAGCATTGCCTGATACCAGTGAAGATCGCGACACAAAGGAAGCTCTGAAGGAGTTTGACTTCCTCGCCGCCTCAGAGGAAGGCGACAGTGAATCCAGGAGTGCGGGCGACGGGACCGACTGGGGTAAGGAGTGTCCTGGAGCCGGCCGGAGGGCCGAGGGCGTGCAGAGTTAGTGTGTTGTCACCAGGAGGGCAGCACTCCGACTCGGAAAGGTCACACGTCAGTGATTGTCTAGGGTGTGTGGTTACCTGTAAGAAAATTGTATAAACTATTTCCTCCTCCTCCTCCTCCTCCTCCTCCTCCTCCTCCTCCTCCTCCTCCTCCTCCTCATGTGTAAGAAAGACAGCATGAAGAGAATTTGAATTAAAACACAGGTTATTTTGCTTTCTGCTCAGACAAGTAGAACCCGCTGGTCTAGATTTTGGGCGAAACTTGAGTATGAGAATGTAATAGAGGTTTTCTTATGTCTTACGTCTTCTACGTAAAACAAATTATATTAAAAAATTATCGTTTCGCCGGGCCGTGGTGGCGCACGCCTTTAGTCCAGCACTTGGAGCAGAGCAGGTGATTCTGTGAGTTGAGCAGCTGGCTACAAAGCGAGTCCAGAAAGCAAAGCAACAGAGAAACCCTGTCTCGAAAAACAAAAAAAACAAACAAACAAAAAAAAAATTATCGTTTCTGTGCTTTTTCAGGTTTTTATAGATTATGTAGGCACAGTTTTGGGGGTTTTGTTCAGAATGCTTTAAATTGCTCTAAATATCTAAAACTTCTAGCGAGCATTAACACAAATATTTGGGGAGAACTGTGATAGATTATTGTAGTACTTTAAAGAATTGTGATAAATCCTTCAAAAGTGATCAGTTTGTCAGGTTTGTGTATATGTGCGTAAAAGAGAGAAAGAAAAAGAAGGGAGCTGCCTAGTATTTGCTCAAGTGTTTATGGAGAGAATGTAATGTCAGTTGTAAGATTGTTTTAAGTGTACCTCTGAAAAAGCTTCCGTAGTGTTCGTGAAAGATGAACCATTGATTTCTTTGTTTGAAATACTTCCTTAATATTTTGTCCATAATGATCAAGGTTTCTATAAACATGACACAAATACTATTTTATGGAATTGTTGAGTGCCATTTAGATGTAGATGTACCACATTATGAGCTTTTCACTGGTTTTTGTTCAGGCAGCTACTTTAAGTGTTAATCCAGTAGATTCAGGAACTGGAACCCAGACTAATTCTACAACATGGTATTATTTACGTCCAGCAAAATCTTACTTCACACTTTCAGCTACAAACATTAGAAATACTAATTTGAGCCCTAATTTTTAAAAAATACTTGTTCTCTGAAGAAAAGAAATGAAATAATTCTAAAAAGGAAAAAAATAAGATACATTTTTCTTTTTAACGTACATTAAAAATTTTCTTTCTTCACACTTGTTTGACATTCATAGTGACTGGAAAGGCTCTTTTGGGTAAGTTCAGGGAACAGGCTTCCTAATATTTTTTTAATAATAAAATCCCTGTCTTCTAGCTTTTTTTCTATTGGAACTCTGTACAATGAAAACTCCTTACAGTCACTTTAAAGGGGAAAAATATTTCTCTGTACACTGTGTGTATCTCAGTACACAGGTCTGTACACTGTGTGTATCCCAGTACAGATCTGTACACTGTGTGTATCCCAGTACACAGGTCTGTACACTGTGTGTCCCCATACATAGGTCTGTACACTGTATGTCTTAGTACACAGGTCTGTACACTGTGTGTATCCCAGTACACAGGTGTGTACACTGTGTATCTCAGTGCACAGGTCTGTACACTGTGTGTATCCCAGTACACAGGTGTGTACACTGTGTATCTCAGTGCACAGGTCTGTACACTGTGTATCTCAGTACACAGGTGTGTACACTGTGTATCTCAGTGCACAGTTGTCTGTTATTCTACATGTGTACTGTGTATCTCAGTGCACAGGTCTGTACATTGTGTGTATCTCAGTACACAGGTCTGTCATCATGTGTATCCCAATACACAGTCTGGAAGAGTCAGATGCTCTGACCAGTTCTTTTTTCTGTTCAGGATAAACCACACACCCCCACCACCTAATCAAAGCCCACTGCCGTGTTAGAGGTATTTGTGGATACTCCTGTTGGGGTGCTAAGCAAGTCACTAGTGTAAGATCTACTTTTTATTTTCGTTGAAATCTGTGAGAGGAGGGAGCTGTTATGCGTTTGGACCCTGCTGTCTTCTCAGTCCTCTGGACTCAATGAAAAGTGCTTTCTAGCGCTTGTTGGCAGGGTTTTGCCCCAGAACCAGTAAATACTACAATTCTCATGCAGTAATGTTAGCAGTGATAATTTATTAGATTTTTTAAATAGCCTTTATATTTCATTACATCGTGTAAATTTTCTACTTGTATAGTTACCTTTCAGATCTACCTTCAGGGCATTGTCAGGAACTGAAGCTGTCCTGTCACTGTGTCCGTCCGTCCGTCCCCTCACCCCCTCACCACTTTTTACTCTTTTTTAAAAGCAAAATCTAGTATTATTTCAGATAACTACAATAAGGAACACAACAGGTATCTGAGGACATTTTTTTGAAAATCAAGGAGAAAATGCAGAAAGTCTCTCTGCCCTCTGCTCCTGCACTTATTTCTTGTGGCTTAGGTATTTTAGGTAACAACTTCCCAAGTGCAGGAGTTGGGCTTGCATAGCCCTATGCTATGGTGGGGTCTGAGAGAGCCCAGGTCTTCCATTGCTAGCCCTGTTGCAGGCACACTTGGTACTGGCTTTTCTGCAGGCACTTGAATTCTCCCTTGTATAAATCTCTGGCCAGAGGGCTGCAGCCCAGCGTTACTTGCCGTACACCAGGACACTTTAATTTAGTGATCATGTGCCACATCTGTTAGTGAGTGGGAGGGGGTAGAAGAAACTCGCAGACGACAGGAGATCTGTTTGCCAGGAGTTTGGCCTGGAATCTCATCTAAATTTTTGTCTTTAGATTTATTTCATTTTATCTGTATGAATGTTTTGCCTACATGTATGTCTGTGTACCATGTGCATGTCTGGTGCCCGAGGAAGTGAGAAGAGGCCATGAGATCCCTTGGAACTGGAGTTACAGATAGTTATGATTTACCCCTGTGGTGCTTACACTCAAAGCTCGGGTCCTCCAAAAGAGCAGTGAGTGCTCTTAACCCCCCTGAGCCATTGTTCCAGCCCCTGGCCTCAAGCTCTTCTCCTCCTCCTCCTCCTCCTTCTCCTCCTCCTTCTTCTTTTTTTAAAGAATTGTGTAATTGCGAGGCATGGTGGTGCACAACTTTAACCCGAGAACTTGGGGGCACAAGCAGGTGGATTTCTGTGGGTTCACGCCAGCCTGGGGCGTACAGTGAGTTCCAGGACAGCCGAGCGCTGTCATTATGAATCCCTCGAAACCATAAGAAAGGCTGGTGTTTTTTTTCTAAAAGATAAAATTATTCCAGTATTTAAGAGCAGCCAGTTTATTATTATGCCTTTAAGGCTACCAGATTGGCTTTGCAAGTAAAAGTGCTTGCTGCCAAACCTGGCAGCCTGAGTTTGATCCTTGGAACCTACTCCTGGCCTCCTCCACATGTGTGCTATGGCTCTTGGGATGGGGAGCACACATACACAAAGTAATAAATAAATAAGTAAATTTTTTGAAAGACTTGGTAAAAATTAGCATTTTTAAAAAGATTCATTTATTTTATGTATATGAGTGCTCTATGTGCATGCATGCCTTTATGTCAGAAGAGGGCATCAGATCCCACTAGAGATGATTTGTGAGCTGCTGGGAATTGAACTCAGGACCTCTGGAAAAGCAGCCAGTGCTCTTGACCACTGTGCCATCTCTCCAGCTGGGGGGG
Source organism: Peromyscus leucopus (assembly GCF_004664715.2). Lineage (NCBI taxonomy): Eukaryota > Metazoa > Chordata > Mammalia > Rodentia > Cricetidae > Peromyscus > Peromyscus leucopus. Next base: position 27,134,806 of record NC_051081.1, read on the forward strand.
GGGGGCATTAGCATTTTTAAAATTGGTTATTCCTTCTGGAAACATAGACTATTCCTACTACGGAGAGATGTTATATCAGAGATCCAACAGACACTTTTCTGAATTAGATTGAAAGTTTAGTTGCTTTAAAAATAGATTTCTGTTTATTCTGATTTATTTCAGGTAATTCCAGTGTTATTTCAAAAAATAGACTGATCAAGTACTCAATGTACTGGGTCTTGTAGGTGAAAATCTTGCTCCTCTGATGCTCACTGGTGGATCTCGCATTGTTCATAAAATCAGTAGCACGTACCCAAAGCACAAACCTCCTTCTTCCTTCCTTCCTTCCTTCCTTCCTTCCTTCCTTCCTTCCTTCCTTCCTTCCTTCCTTCCTTCCTTCCTCTCCTCCCTCCCTCCCTCCCTCCCTCCCTCCCTCCCTCCCTCCTCCTTCCTTCCTTCCTTCCTTCTTTCCTTTTGACAATTTTTTTAAAAAGATGTATTTAATATCTTAATAATAACATAAAACAAAAATTAACACATCTGAGTTGAACAAGACAAACAGACAGAAGGAAAAGAGCCCAAAAGAAGGCATAATGACCGTTCACATATTCAGGAGTCCCATCGAAGCTCTAAACTGGAAGCCATAACATACATGCAGAGGACCAGGTGGAGACCCGTGCGGTACGGGCCCCATGCTTGCCTTTCAGCCTCTGTGAGTTCATGAGCTTTGGTCCTGCTGATTTAGAAGGCCTTGTTTGCTTGGTGTCCTCCATCCCCTCTGGCTCTTACACTGCCTTCTCTTCCGCAGGGTTCCCTGGTCATCTTTGAGAGGAGGCATTTGATGGAGACCTCCCATTTAGGGCTGAGTGTTCTGAGGTTTCTCACTGTCTGCATAGTGTCTGGCTGTGGGTCTCTGTATTTGTTCCCAGCTGCTGCAGGAGGAGGCTTCTCCGGTGATGGCTCGTCTGCTTCCCTGGCCGGAGTGGCCTGTCTAAAACTCTTGAATCATCATTGAAGATGATTTTGTGTAGTCTTTTAGTAATAATCTTCTTCTAACACTGTATACATAGGATATGAAATACATTGAAAATAATTATAACATGCTTGGACTTAATGAAATTTATTTTTTCTGTCTTTTTCAAAGGAAATATTTTGTCAGTTAGGAAATCGAATTGACCTTTGTTGTTACATTTTATATGTCTTGTATCTGAGTATAAAAATGGCTTTTTTTTTTTTTTTTTTGGTGAGTGATATTATGAAGAACATCATGGTGTCTTTTCAGACATTGATTTAGAGTGTTGGATATTTGATTGAAGAAAGACTGTTTGTCTCACTCTGTTTAGAAAAGGAAGATCAGTGTCTCGTGACCGAAGCCTGGAATGTGGACCAGGGAGTAATTACCAAACTGAAGGAGCAGTACAAAAAGGAGAGGAAGGGGAAGAAGGGGGTGAAGAGTAAGTGGAAACACTGTGTCTCTAAACCACAGACCCCGCATCTCCACACCTCCCCAGGCTTCTCCTCCATGTTCTCCTCAAACTACTTACTCTTCATTTCTGCTCCCGACCGCTGTCCTTTGCGCCATCTCTCAGGGGTTGAAATTAAGTGGCAGTGACGGTGAATTAAACAAAAATTGGATATGAATCTGGAATTTTAACAGAAATGTAAACCTCGTGTGAATGTCGGCCTATGCATGTGAACATAGGGATGCGTTGGCTTTGGAAGGTCTGTGCTCAGTCACAAGGATGTATATTTCCAGTGACAGTTTATAAATCTTATTTAAACTCGATGTGCCCTCAGTCCACCCGAGTTACTGCTTACACTTTCAGATCTTGAGACAAAAAGACGCTAATTTCTACCCCTGAACAGTCTGTGTGTTCACAACATGAACTTCATTTGCCCTCATTTCTATATGCTGTACAGGGCACATAATGTAATTGTCAAACATAATTGAAATGGTCTGTTTTCTAATGTAAATGTTTTGGCCAGCTTAATTAATAGCAGTATTACCAGTTACCTTTTCTTCTCTTTTCAATAAAATGTATGTAACATCAGAAACAGAAGCCAAAATTAAATTTATAGCCCTGTGGATCATATAACTCTTCATGCAAATGAAAAGCTTATCAATATATCTAGTTAAATATGTAAAGTAGAAAAATAAATCCTGTGAAGACCTTGATAAACAATATTCAACAGCTTTTTAGGGGCTGGGATGTAGCTCAGTTTTAGTGGTTCTTTAGAACGCATGCACAAAGCCTTGGACTCATCACTGAAACTCCGGAAACTGGGTGTGGCGACACACGTCCGTCATCCCAGCACTATGGCGGTAGAGACAGGAGGACCAGGAGCTCAAGGTCCTATTAGCTATGTAAGGAGTTAGAGAACATCCCAGGATACACGAGACCTCAAAAAAACAAAACAAAGCATCTTCACAGAGAGTAAGATTAAACTTCCTTCTTGTGCTTCTACTTATTGATGTGATAAACGTGGCTTTTCCCTTTCATGGCAATAGGATTTCATCCTTTGAGATGTGAAAATAGTACATCTATTTTCTACAAAATGAGATCAAAATCTAAATTTAGTGAGAAACGGATTTCTAAGTTGTGAAAGACTAGAAGGAAATGCTGTATTCCTTCATTGCTTTTTAATTATGGTAAAAACATATCAAGACCAGTCATTTCTGGCAGACCTTTTTTTTTTTTTTTTTTACACAATCTGGTAGTTTTCATTAAAACAATTAAATATTTATTTAAAATCTTAGAATTTTTAATTCATTGAAAAGTCTATGTCCATTATTGATGTTAGCACAATTTTAATAATTACTGAGAGATGAGATCATTTAGTGTTATCTCAAAATAGATAAAATCGGAATGAGAAAGATCAACATTAAAACAAAACTGTTTGATCCCTCTATTCAAATCTGCTAAAAACTTTAAACTTAAAAAAATATATTGAGACATGAATTGCTATGGCTTTTAGAACCAGTCCAAGTCAGTTAAACTAAAATGTTGAGGAAAATTTCTATATCATGCATTAGAGATTATTTCCAGATTAAATCAATGTCAATATATTTCTTTGGGTCATTATGTTATAAAATGAGTATCTTGGAATGTAAAGATCTTTTGATTGGAAAGGTAGCCAAGATTTGTGTAGAACTCATCTACTCTTACGTTGTGGTTAGAATTTAGCACTTCAGATCTAAAACTGCACCATTTGACTGGAATAGCCTTCCTATGAACAGAAGCAGTTGGATTCCCTGCACTTGGGGATTGAGATGCGGACTGAAATGTAGAGCACATGGGCTTTTTAAGTGGAGAAGTGTTAACTCTGGGGAGAAATGAAATGCCTTGCACTGAGGATGAGGAGTGTAGTCCAAGGTCAGCACATTAGGTACTGTTTTCACTTGTTATTTTGTTAAAACAGTTGTATGAGGACAAGTGAAGATCTGTGATAAAGAGAAAAAGGAAATAAAGCTTTGAATTGGTATACGGAACATTTAATTATAAGCTACCAAAATAGACTTTTTAATTGAGCTGTTACCCACTGTAAACTGGTTGTTTTTAATGGGTCTAGTGTCAGTATATCCAGTCAAATTGTGTACTCCAGTCATACTATCTTAAATTTTTCTAGGTGTTACTGAAAATTGCTTAGAAATAGTTGTATTCTTTGCTGGTATAGGAAATACCATAACGGACTATGGGTAAGATTTTCCCATTCTTAATTAAACTTGTAACAGGAAAAACTACCGAAGATCTGTTTCAGCCTCTATCCTATATAAAACAGTCAAAACAGGGATGTGGGAGAATGAAGAACCAAAGCCCAGGTAAGTAACCAGTAGGGCATGAGACTTCACGTGGGTTCCATTGCAGGATGTAGCAGTGAATGTAACTAAGCCGCAGGGGTCTATTGTTTACTGGAGTTCACATTTGGTTCATGATTTCTGATTGTCTTCATTTAGACCAGTAGTTGTTGATTTCTTATAGATAAGTGTGACTTTTAATGATACATACTGGACTTGACATTCTTTTCATGTAGTGCTCCCATTAACTTAATTTACAAAAATATATATTTAAATATAACTTTTCCAGAAATAGTCAACTCTTAAAATTTGAAAACTTTGAAAATAACTGCTCCTCATTGATCTAGTAGGGTGTTTGAAAGGTAGATGTTGGCAAATGTGAAAAAGTTTATTGTACAGTTTTTATGAAATGAGTGATTCTGTTTCCTCTTTCTTTCTCCTCTGCCCCCTCCCCCTTTTTGGCTAGGGCCCAATAGGTCAAAACTACAGGACATGCTTGCTAATTTGAGAGATGTTGATGAGCTTCCCTCACTGCAGCCCTCTGTTGGCTCCCCTTCCAGACCCAGCAGCTCCAGGCTTCCTGAACAGGAGATCAGTAGGGCAGATGAAGGTGAGCACCTGGACCTGTGGCTGGGGTGGGCGCCTTCACACTAACTCTGCACATGGCCACTTTCTTAAGTCGGGGGCTTGACTCCAGAACCAGCTCTTCCGTTTCCGGTTTAGAATATATGTAGCCTAGCTCCATTGACTGAACAAACTAATAACAGGCTTACTCCATTCCAACATTGAGAAAATTGAGTCTAAAAATTGGTACTAAATGTTCACTTTGAAAGACAACATACTTAATTTGTTATTGATTTAAAAAATGAAGGGACACTGGACATGGTGACACATGCTTTAATCCTAGCACTCAGAGGCAGAGGAAGCCAGTTCTCTGAGAGTTTGAGGCCAGCCTGGTCTACAGAGCAAGTTCCAGACCAGCCAAGGGCTGCATAGTGAGACCCTGTCTCAAAGCAACAACAGAATGAAGGGAAAGCTGTCTGTGTTCATATTTTCTGCTTCCTGTGTTTCCTGTTCCCTCTAGAAGACCTTATCCCCTTTGTATGGTTTTTAACATAGTTACAGCCATCATGTAGAGTGGTTCTATTTTGTTTTATGTTTAATATAAAATCATATATTAGCTGGGTGGTGGTGGTGCACAGCCTTTAATCCCAGCACTCGGGAGACAGAGGCAGGTGGATCTCTGTGAGTTCGAGGCCAGTCTGGTCTACAGAGTGAGTTCCAGGGAAGGCTCCAAAGCTACACAAGAAAAACCTGTCTTGAAAAACAAAACAAAACAAAACAAAAACAAAAAAAAGGACCCCAAAACATATATTGATAATTTTCAAGCTCAGCTTTAATGCTGTATATTATACTTTAGATTTGAAATAAAATTCTTTCTCTTGAATTTTTTGGTTGTTTCTAGTTTTTCACAGTGCAATTCTATGGCATACAAATACAAAAAAAATTCAGGGTTGGAGATGCCACTTTGTGATAGAGCATCCACCTGTCCCACAGGGCTCAGTTCTATCCCCTGCACTAGGGTAGAGGAGTGAGTGGAGGAGAGAGGTGAGGTGGGGCAAGGGAGAGAGTTTTTGCTTGAATATTTAATTGTCTGTTACTAAAGATTCTTCACCCAGCTTTCAGGAAAAGCTTCCCTGCTTGGTGTAGCATTTGAAATTCCAGTTAGTTTTCTAAAAGCTCATTAAGGGCACCATTGTAACCTGTTTCTTAACTTATGAGGCCAGTGAGAGCAAGATGCCCACCCACTTAGAGACCTGATGTCCCTGTTACTTTCTCTTCTGACCGCTGACTAGACCTTCCTAGAGTATTAATTAGTCAGTACTAATGACCTTCCTAGAGTATTAATTAGTTAGTACTAATCCACACAGTGGTCCGTCCCCAGAGCCTTAGGTTTTAGGGAGGAGGTCCTTTGTATGAAAATGTTAGAAATGAAAAAACAGGACAAACAAAAGACACCTGCTGAATGCCTAGTCTCCTAGGCACACATGAATTATTTGAAATTTTGGCCTGAAAATTACTGTTTGGACACTTGCACTCTGCAAACATGTGGGTTATTTGAACCCTCCAGATGATACGCTGCATTCTAGGTGAAGCCCATTTTTATTAATGCCACTCTTGTTTGTTTGTGGTTTGATAATAGTTTAATTCATATTTTGTTTTACACTGATAGTGATTTTCTTTTTTCTGACAAAGATTTTGAGTTTCTGCTACTACTACTACTAGCTTCTTGTCACTATTTATCCCCAGCTAACCTGAGCTTATTATGTAGACCAGGCTGGCCTTGAGGTTCATCTGCCTGTGCCTCCAGAGTGTTGGGATTAAAGGTGTGCACCACCACACCCAGATACCACCACTGTTTTTAAAAGCAAATAACTATTATTTAATGTGTTCAACAAGTAGCTATTATTAAACATGATTAGCTGAAGCACAGAAAAACAGCTTTTAAGTCTGCTGTGTACTCGATATGATTAACTCGCCTCTTTGTTCAAAAGATAACATCTTTTTAGCAAATGCCTTGAATTGTTAAATTTATCTTAAATGTTTCTAATCAGTAAAGCAACCTCCTCTGGAAAGGCAAGCTCTGGTGCCTTTTTGGAATTGTTTTCTTCATAAAATCTTAATTTAGCATTTTGCTTTTCATTGGCTCTTCAGTGATGCTTGTTGAAAACATTGAAGTGTGCTGTGTTCAGAGTTACAAAGTAAGAATGTTCAAGTTGATTTCACAGTAAAACTCCATCTCGAAGCACAGCTGACATCTATTAAAGTTCTGAAATGGATTTTAAAACCTCTTTACATGAAATAAAGCATGTGTACTAATGGGAACAGCGCATTAAATCTTCACACATCAAAATTAGCCACTCAAGAGGTAGAGGGTTCCCAAGGTGGAGCATCCTGTGGGGCCCCTTTAGCCACCCGTCACTAAATAATGCTGACTTTTCACACTGTGTATCTATTTTTCTCAAGTAGACACATTGTACAGTTTTCATTTTAAAATGTCTTCAGTATTCGAGCTTATAGAATTGATTAGTTTTATTTTGAATGAGACCAATAGTGTTCAACATATAGCAAGAACCACTTGTTAGTAGACTTCATAATTGATAGACATTATTTGAGTAATTAGCATGAAATATCAAATAGAAAATTTACTATAATCGTACTATTTTCTATATAATAATAAAGGAAAGGACAGTAAATTATTAGATTTGTTTCTGTTTTACTTTTCTAACTAGATGCTGCTGCTAGCAGGATAATGTATGAAAGAGCAGTCTTTAGGACTTTCTGCTCAGGGGATTTCACTGTTTACAGAGTTGTCTAACAGTAATGTAAGATAGGGGCATACCCCCTCTGGCCTGTAATTCTAGCACTTAAGAGGCCGAGGCAAGAGAATTGCCTTTGTTCTGGGCCAGCCTGGCTCCAAAAACAAAAATAGAGCAAACAGGAGTGCACATGGTCCCTTATCAGAAGTGTAATGCAAGAGGTGAGACTAGTAGTGAAGTGTCTGGATGTGTAACTGGGCTTTGTCTCCCTCAGTGGAAGCGCTGACGTTTCCTCCTTCTTCTGGGAAGTCATTTATCATGGGAGCAGACGAAGCCCTCGAAAGTGAACTGGGGCTCGGAGAATTAGCAGGCCTCACGGTGGCCAACGAGGCAGACTCGCTGGCCTACGATGTAAGTAGTTGTATTTTGTATGTCATCACTGTGTTGATAGAAAAAGATGGCGGAGGCAAAAACTTTTTCACAGGTGTGGGTCTCGGTTTAAAGTTTTAATTTCAAACTTTGCAAAGACGGATGTAAAAATGAGCTGACATTTTCTAAGTAACCCGGAGATTAAAGTTAGAGGCTTTGTCTAGATCTGTAGGTCACTATAGCGTGTGTGTGCCTTGGTTTTAGGTAGGGAAAGGAAGTCTCTTTTCCATTGCAAAGTATGAGCTGTGTTTTTGGTTAGGCGCCTGCGATCAGTTGATGTCTTACTTCCCAGCAGCGTTTGCCTGCCTCTTCAGTACATTATCCACTGTGGGCTCCCTGGGTAGCCCGGCCTTTCCTCACAGCCCGTTGACTTCTTTTCTACGTGTCCCTACAACAGAGCTTGTCCAAATTACCTAGTCTACAATGGCTAGAAGCAGAATTTCCCATCGCATACTTTTGTCCTCTCTCCCTAACCACGGAGACTTTATTCAGTAGCTGAGGACTCAGACATCGTTCTGATGCAAGCTCACTTCTTCCCCTCTGGAAAATTGGTGTTATCTCTTCACCTTATTTTCAAAGGTAGTTCTGCGTTTTATTAAACATTCCTGCAATCTATTGCTATACTTTCAAAAAGCACAAAATGAATTAATGGCATTTTGGAGGTTCTTGGTCTCATAATTAGATTCTTTTTTTTTTTTTTTTTTTAAATTCTTCCAATACCCTCTGTAGAGGATATATGTAGTGGTTGTATGAACTTAGTCTATTTTTTCTTTTTCTTTCTTTTTCTTTTTTTTTCAAGATTTATTTATTTATCATGTATACAGTGCTCTGCCTGCATGTGTCCCTGCAGGCCAGAGGAGGGCACCAGATCTCATTACAGGTGATTGTGAGCCACCATGTGGTTGCTGGGAATTGAACTCAGGACCTCTGGGAGAGCAGTTGGTGCTCTTAACCTCTGAGCCATCTCTCCAGCCCTAGATTCTTTTTTTAAACCTTGCAGATTCGTTGTGAATGTATATTACGGTTTCAGATTTTGTGGGATTTCTGTGTGTGCAAATGTGTGTCTCTGTGTCTGTATGCGTTTATTGTGCTTTTCCTTTGGTTCTTTGTACTCTGTTCTGTCCTGTTCCACTTGTTTTTGTTTTATATTATTATCATTATTATTATTATTATTATTATTATTATTATTATTATTATTATTATTTAGACGTCTGGTTTCTGATGAGAGAGAAAGGGTGGAAATTCAAATAGGAGGGGAGGTAGGGAGTAGGGAGGAATTGGGAGAGAGAAACTGTAATTAGAATATGTTGTATGGCCGGGCGGTGGTGGCGCATGCCTTTAATCCCAGCACTCGGGAGGCAGAGCCAGGTGGATCTCTGTGAGTTCGAGGCCAGCCTGGGCTACCAAGTGAGTTCCAGGAAAGGCGCAAAGCTACACAAGAGAAATCCTGTCTCGAAAAACCAAAAAAGAAAAGAAAAAAAAATATGTTGTATGAACAAAATCTATTTTTAATAAAAGAAAAAAAGCCATCACCTTCAAATCCCTCTGCATCCAGAGTCTGTGCCGTACTGGCTGCAGGTTTTATGTAGTTGCAGTAAAGAGGTTGGCGTTGGCTATGTTCTCAGTTGAAGACTTGACTTGGAGAAGACCAAGCTCGCTCAGAGAGAGTTGTTGGCAGGCTGTGGTTCTTGCTGGTCATTGGCTGAATACTTGACTGTGTTACCGCATGGTCCCTCTATGATGTCCACACTCTGAGTGCATGTGTAAAGAGAGAACGCAGGCAGGAGAGTAGCTCAGTGATGGCCTTGGATTCTCCATCTCCAAGGCCTCTTGAGTTCTGGTATGTGACACCATTCTCAGCCATTTTAACGTTTTCTGTTTCAAGTTTATAAGTCGTGTTTCCATCTTGGGGAGGAAAGAATTAAAAGTCACAAAAAATGAAAAAAAAATGTGATCATATTTTAAATTGACAAGTTAGGGTTTCTATTGCTGAGATAAAACACCATGATCAAAAGCACCTTGGGTAGAAAAGGTTTTATTTCTGCTCACAGTTGCACATTACAGCCTATCATGGAAGGAAGTCAGGTAACCAAAGCAGAGGCTGTGGAAGAATTCTGCTTACTGGCTTGCTCAGCCTGCCTGCTTGCCTGGTTCCTTCCTTCCTTCCTTCCTTCCTTCTTCCTTCCTTCTTCCTTCTTCTTCCTTCCTTCCTTCCTCCCTCCCTCCCTCCCTCCCTCCCTCCCTCCCTCCCTCCCTCCCTCCCTTCTTTCTTTTCTTTTTTTATTTAAGAAATTGTTTTATTCATTTTACATACCAACCACAGATTCCCCTCTCATCCCTCCTCCCACTCCCCCCCAGCTTTTCTCCCCCTCCTCCAAAACAGTAACGCCTCCCATGGGGAGTCAGCAAAGTCTGGCACATTCAGTTGAGGCTGGACCAAGCCCCTCACCCTGCATCAAGGCTGTGCAAGGTGTCCCACCATAGATAATGGCTACAGAAAGCCAGCTTATGTACTAGGGATAGATCTTGATCCCTCTGCTAGGGACCTCTCAAACAGATGAAGCTACACAACTGTCTCCTGTATGCAGAGGGCCTAGTCCAGTCCCATGAAGGCTTCCACAGCTGTTTGTCTAAAGTTCGTGAGTTCCTATGAGGTTGGTTCAGTTGTCTCTGAAGATTTCCCCATCATGATCTTGACCCCCTTGCTCATATAATCCCTCTTCTCTCTCTTCGACTTCCAGAGCTCAGTCTGGTGCTTGGTTGTGGATCTCTGCATCTGCTTCCATCAGTTACTGGATGAAGGCTCTATGATGACAGTTAGGGTATTCACCAATCTGATGACCGGGGTAGGCCAGTTCAGGCACCCTCTCCACTATTGCTAGTAGTCTAATCTGGGATCGTCCTTGTGGATTCCTGGGAATTTCCCTAGCACCAGGTTTCTCCCTATTCCCATGATGTCTCCCTCTATCAAGATATCTCTTCCATTGCTCTCCCACTCTGTTCCTCCCCCAGCTCAACCATCCCATTCCCTCATTTTCTCACCTTCCCTCCCCTTTATCCTCCCCCCACATTCCCAGTTTGCTCATCAAGATCTCTTGTTTCTCCTTCCCAAGGAGAAACATGTCCCTCTTAAGAGTCCTTCTTGTTTCTTAGCTTCCCTAGAGCTGTAGGTTACATTCTGGTTATTGTTTGCTTTACATCTAGTATCCACTTATGAATACATATCATGTTGTTGTTGTTTTTTTTTCTGAGTCTGGGTTACCTCACTCAGGATGATATTTTCTAGTTCTATCCATTTGCCTGCAAATTTCATGATGTTACTGTTTTTTACAGCTGAGTAATAATGTAAAAAAAAAAAAATGAGTAAAACCATGTGTATATGTACCACATTTTCTTTATCCATTCTTCAGTTGAAGGGCATCTGGGTTGTTTCCAGGTTCTGTTAAGAATAATACTGCTATGAACTTAGTTGAGTATGTGTCCTTGTGATATGATTGAGCATACCTTGGGTATATGCCCAAGAGTGGTCTTGAGGGAGATTAATTCCCAATTTTCTGAGAAACCACCATACTGATTTCCAGAGTGGCTGTACAAGTTTGCATTCCCACCAACAGTGAATGAGTGTTCCTCTTGCTCCACATCCTCTTCAACATAAGCTGTCTCCAGTGTTTTTGATCTTAGCCATTCTGACAGGTGTAAGATTGTATCTCAGAGTTGTTTTGATTTGCATTTCCCTAATGACTAAGGATCTTGAGCAATTCCTTAAATTTCTTAAATGTCTTTCAGCCATTTGAGATCCTTCTGTTGAGAAGTCTCTGTTTAGATCTGTAGCCCATTTTTTAATTGGATTGTTTGGTATTTTGCTGTCTAGTTACTTGAGTTCTTTATATATTTTGGAGATCAGCCCTCCATCAGATGTGGGGCTGGTGAAGATCTTTTCCCATTCTGTAGGCTGTCATTTTGTCTTATTAGCTGTGTCCTTTTCCCTACAAAAGCTTCTCAGTTTCAAGAGGTCCCATTTATTAATTGTTTCTCTCAGTGTCTGTGCTACTGGTGTTATATTTAGGAAGTGATCTCCTGTGTCAATGCATTCAAGACTACTTTCTACTTTCTCTTCTATCAAGTTCAGAGTAATTGGATTTATGTTGAGGTCTTTGATCCACTTAGACTTGAGTTTTGTGGTGACAGATATGGATCTATTTGCAATCTTCTACATGTTGACATCTGGTTACGCCAGCACCATTTGTTGAAGATGTTTTCTTTTTTTCCATTATACAGTTTTGACTTCTTTGTCAAAAATCAGGTGTTCATAGGTGTGTGGACTAATGTCAGGGTCTTCAATTTGATTCGGTTTTTATGCCAATACCAATCAATCTGCTTTCTTAAGGCCCAGGACCACTAGCCTAGGGGTGGCATTGCCCACAATGAGCCAGACTCCCCCACGTCAATCACTCATCAAGAAAATGTACCACAGCCTTGCCCATAGGCCAGACTGCTGCAAGCATTTTCTCCATCGAGGTTCGCTCTTGCCGGATAACTAACTTGTTGATACAGTTGACATAAAACTAGCCAGGACATAGGCTTAAAGGAAACAAAAACAAAAACAAAAAACCTAGTTCTTTGACCCAAATTATTTTCTGTCTACAGTTTGAATTGAATTACTTAATTTTGAAAACACTCTAATAATTATTCAAGCTTTCTGTCACTGTGACATAACAACATGAACTAAGTAACCTGTTAGGAAGGAAGGTTCACTTGAGTTTCAGTCCATGTTGGTTGGACTTGTAGTGAGGTGTTAGTGTCAGAAGAAGCCGCTTGCTTCATGGTATTCAGGAAACAGGGAGAGGAGAGGCCTGGGCGTCTGCTTCTCCCAAGGACAGGCCTTTCAGTGATGTCACTGTCTGGCCTAGGCTCCATCTGCTGAAGACCCTACCTCCTGGGAATGCCACAGGCTGGTGACCAAGCCTTCCAGAACATTCAGGATTGAAACTGGCAGTAGTGAGATCTGTTTGGGATCGTTATTTGCCTGCACTTTAGATCAAATTATACTAACCATTCTCTTATTATACATTCCTTATTTCTTCAATGAAAACTGCCACGGATTGCTAATCTTGATAATTGGTTTGTTGTTTGCTTTAAAAAATACATTTTTGAGAGTTGTACAGTGTAATGGTTTAATAGCAAATCAGCTGTCCCAACCTGATGTTTCTTTTTAATAGATAGCAAATAATAAAGATGCCTTGAGGAAGACGTGGAACCCCAAGTTTACGTTACGAAGCCACTTTGATGGCATCCGAGCCCTTGCTTTCCACCCCATCGAGCCTGTTTTAATCACAGCATCTGAGGACCATACACTGAAAATGTGGAATCTGCAGAAAACCGCCCCAGCCAAAAAGTGAGAAGATTCGGCTTTTACTTTTTTTTTTTTTTAAATGTCTAGTTAAATTATTTATGAACAGGAAAAGACAAATTTTAAAATAATTTTCTGCTCCAGGCAGTGGTGGTGCATGCCTGAGGCAGAGGCAGGTGGATCTCTGTGAGTTCGAGGCCAGCCTGGACTACACAGTGAGTTCCAGGAAAGGCACCAAAGCTACACAGAGAAACCTTGTCTCCAAAAACAAAAACAACAACAATAATAATAATAATAATAATAACAACAACAACAACAACAATAATTTTCTGTTATATTTCCCAATTCTCTCTTCTGGTTCTTTATTCTTTACCATGTCATAGGTAAATCCACCGCCCGGCCAGTCTTAGGGTTTTTATCTGATGGTTCCCCAGGGTTTGTGACTACTGATTACAGTCCTTATGCATAAGCGTTTCGAGTGACTGTTTTATTTATAAGCGGGGCCCTCTTGCTGGCGATTCCTATTACTGTAAAGAGATACAAGTAGGAACAGGTAGCATTATTAAACCTCACGCTGGTCCATTATTACAAAGTTTGGATTTACAAAGTGAAGACATGGTGAAGGACTTTCCTATGGCCTTACCTTTTTCTCTGACAACAAGTTTTCCATACTCACTAGTTTGTCTGAGCTGAATCAGGATACTGTTGTCTTTGCTTGGCTGTTCATCCTTGGCTTGGTGTATGAACGTCAACAGGCACACTGTCCTATAAACTGTTTCCTTAGCCCCCAAGTTAGAGCAGGTCTAGTTGATGAGGTCCTTCTGGAGCTCACCCTCCATGGGTCCATCCCCTCATCCAGAACCAGCTTCCACCAGCAAGGATCCCTCTGCTGTAGAGGCACAAAAGTACAACTAAGTATAACAGACCGAAACACAGGCACCACAGAAGTTGTAGGAGATGCTGCTGCCTAGTTTAAAAGGCACCAGTCAGGATAGGACAAATGCTGGATGCAGAGTGTGCATGAGGGTCAGCAGAGGGGTTATTCCCTTTGATACGCTGTGCCTTTGCCTATCTGATTCCCAAGTCACAGTATGCTAGTTCTGATTCCAGCTCAGTCACATGGAGCTAAATGTAAATGTCTGATTTAGGAAAATAGCAAAAACAAATTAATAAAGTATCTATACAAGCAAATAACAGTAGCCTAGTTACCTCTGAGCTGAATGACTTGAGAAAAGATAATGTATACCTACAGATTCCTGCAACATGATGTAGAAAATGGTGAGTTCTTGCCTTTAACAAGTGTCTAGGATTAATCCTTGCCTATTGGGTAAGGCAGTACACTCAGAGTCCAGGTCTTAGAAATTAACTGATGACTTGGCAGTTTCCCCAGAATGAAAACACAGAGAAGTTAAAGTACCATTTGCTGAACTCCTGCTGTGTGTATAGTTCGGGCCTTGACTTTTTATATTTAGGTTGTCATTCCTGTTGAATAGTTGATGCTATCTAGATTTTGTTTTATTTTAAATATAGGATAATTTGAAGTTCTGAAATAATTAAAACTTCCCTGTATTAGTCAATTAATGATATAACTGGAAATTACATTCTGAAAATTACCCTTCACAGTCCTGTTTTCTCTTGTGAATGATGCTCTCTCCCATTGGTGGATGAATTAACAGTGTGAGGAGGCCCTGTAACATTAGTGGACATATTGTAACAGTGTGAGGAGACCCTGTAACACTAGTGGACATACTGTAACAGTGTGAGGAGACCCTGTAACATTAGTGGACATACTGTAACAGTGTGAGGAGACCCTGTAACATTAGTGGACATACTGTAACAGTGTGAGGAGGCCCTGTAACATTAGTGGACATACTGTAACAGTGTGAGGAGGCCCTGTAACATTAGTGGACATACTGTAACAGTGTGAGGAGGCCCTGGAACATTAGTGGACATACTGTAACAGTGTGAGGAGGCCCTGTAACATTAGTGGACATACTGTAACAGTGTGAGGAGGCCCTGGAACATTAGTGGACATACTGTAACAGTGTGAGGAGACCCTGTAACATTAGTGGACATACTGTAACAGTGTAAGGAGACCCTGTAACATTAGTGGACATACTGTAACAGTGTGAGGAGGCCCTGTAACACTAGTGGACATACTGTAACAGTGTGAGGAGACCCTGTAACATTAGTGGACATACTGTAACAGTGTGAGGAGGCCCTGGAACACTAGTGGACATACTGTAACAGTGTGAGGAGGCCCTGTAACATTAGTGGACATACTGTAACAGTGTGAGGAGGCCCTGGAACATTAGTGGACATACTGTAACAGTGTGAGGAGGCCCTGGAACATTAGTGGACATACTGTAACAGTGTGAGGAGGCCCTGGAACATTAGTGGACATACTGTAACAGTGTGAGGAGGCCTTGTAACAGTGTAAAGAGGCCATGTAACATTAGTAGACAAATTGTAGCAGTGTGAGAAGGTCAGGTACCATTATTGGACGAATTGTAACCGGGTGAGGAGGCTGTGTAACAAGGTGCCACTGCTAAGGTGGGAGTTTGTCCATGCTGTGAAGGTACGACTGGGATTAGATGAGCCTCTGTATCTTGAGGCTGAGGATATTATACCATGGAGTCTATTTCTGACCACAGCACTATGACTTAGTCATACTATTCCCGACTGAAATGTGGGATGCTAACAGTCATCTTCTTTCTCTGCTTTAGGAGTACTTCTCTTGACGTGGAGCCTATCTATACGTTCAGGGCTCATAAGTAAGTATGTGACTGTTCTTTATTTTAAGCCAACATTTTTTTCTTATTTTTTTTTTGGGGGGGAGGTGGTTTGGAGACAAGGTTTCTCTGTGTAGCTTTGGAGCCTGTCCTGGATCTCGCTTTGTAGCCCAGGCTGACCTTGAACTCAGAGAGCTCCAACTGCCTCTGCCTCTCTAGTGCTGGGATTAAAGGCATGCACCACTGCCACCCGGCTTGCCGCTTGTATTTTTAACCAGTAATTTTTCTATAGTAATTATGTATTTTCTTAATTTTCACTTATGTATAAGAGGCATGTTTTCACTTGATTTAATCACAGAAATTGACAAAATGTAAAGGATGAGAAAGTAAATATTTTTCAGGTTTTGCAGACCATATGCTCTCTGTTGAACTTTTTTTTTTTGGTCCTCTTTTGGCTTTTGGTTTGGTTTTTGTTGGGGATTGAACTAAGGGTCTTAATCATGTTACATAATTTTTTTGTTGCTGTGTGTGCTGCCATTTTAACCTTTAAAAATGTAAAAAGCATTCATAGCTTGAGGACTGTACTAGGACTACTAGATGAATTTGGCCTCAAGACCGTAATTTACCAGCCTTTGGTTTGGCAAAGAAGGAAAAATGAATAGTACTTCACTAGTGTTTTTAATCATTGTTAAAAGCTGGAAAGTAGAAAGGCGTTTGAGCAATTAAACATTCTAAATTTTGACAAGTTACGTTGAAGAATTACTGTTTGAGACTAGCAGTTTACTTAACAGCTGTTGATTGACTTGATGTCCCAGAGGTCCAGTGCTGTGTGTAGTCATGAGCAGCAATGGTGAGCAGTGCTACAGCGGTGGTACGGACGGACTGATTCAGGGCTGGAACACCACCAATCCCAACATCGACCCCTATGACTCTTACGGTATGGGCTTCACCACAGTTCTGAACCAGCGTTGTCTTTTTATATTCTTTCCACGGTGTATAGTAAGGGTGAAATTACATATTTAAAAAACTAGTAAAGAGAAGCATGTCTTTATTTCATTCAGAAGGACTCCTGTAAGTAGCTAATGCTAAAGGTAAAAATATGCTGTTCTTGAGGAAGAGTTCATCTCTGCAGTCCTCCTGGACAGAAATAATTTTGGTTGATGCTTGCTATCTTCATGTTAGACATCTGTCCCTTACTGGGAACATTGCAAGTCATCTGTAGTCATATCTCAGTACTGTTTTTGACAAATGACTCTGAATGCAGGCATTATTCCCTTGCTCAGTTATTGGAAGGAAATAGAAGAAGCGAATTAGTTTTATAGTCCATACCTTCAAAATATTTATTATAATGGACCTCAAAGGTTAAAGAATGGCCTTCTGGCTAGGTTTAGTGGTGTAGGTCTGTGATCCCTGAACTTGGTGGGAGAAGAGGAGAATTGTTGTGGGTTGAAATCAGCCTGGTGGAGTTCCAGAATAAACCCAGGCTGTCTGTCTGTCCTCCCTCCCCCATTTTAATTTTACTACCAAACTAATATAAACATGGGATAAACATTAAAATAGAGCTTTTTTAAGAAAGCAGACTTGTGCTTCTTAATTCTGATTTAGAATTTTCAAACTCTGTTTGTATAGTTCCAAAACTATTTGTAATTGCAACAGCATTTCAGAAGGCTAATGAAACTAGGAAGATTGTATTATACTGTTTTCGGATGCTCTAGTTTATGTTCTGCGGTGGAACCTAAATGCCTTCACAGTTTTTCTTCCTGGTTTTGCACTTTCTTGTTTTACACAGATCCTTCTGTTCTGAGAGGCCCTCTCCTGGGCCACACAGATGCAGTGTGGGGGCTGGCCTACAGTGCCGCACACCAGCGGTTGTTGTCCTGCTCAGCAGATGGCACTCTCCGTTTATGGAGTACGACGGAGGTCGCTCCGGCACTGAGTGTGTTCAATGATAACCAAGGTACAGTCCCTAAAATTAAACGTTTCCATATCGTCTGTAAAGTATCCTACTCTGAAAAGGCGAACGAATCAGTGACTATATACATTTCTAAGTTTGTTTTTTAACATAGCAACATTATCGTTTGACATTTCTATGTATGTATAATTCTTAAAAACAGCATTTGATGAGAAAGAAAATGGGGTTTAAATTTTAAAAACTGAGACCTAGTTTATTTTCCGTGAAGATTACAGATGTTAGGGATGTCCTGATGCAGCTGGTGAACAAATGCCATCCTGGAGCTGGTATAGGTCTGGAGCTGGACCATTTCTTCCCGTCCCTCAGCTGCTCTGTGACTTTAGGCAATCCTGCCACATATTCCCAGCCAGTGGTAGCTGTTGTGGAGATTACTTTCATCATTAGTTTTGTGTATTCTGAACTGTGATAAAGTAACGGTTTCGGATGTAATCTTGGTGTCTGGCTTTTCACCTGCGGTAATGTTGGTGCGCTTCAGTGTCAGTTTATTCCCCTTTATCACGTAAGAGCATTACATTAAGCTACAGTTTGTCTGTTCCTGTGTCTCCTGATAGACACCGAGGCTGTTAGGAGTGAAGTTGTTATAAACATTCATGATTTCTATGATTTATTCATTTACCTCTTGGTATTTACTCAGGTTGGTCCAGTGTGGGGCTTTTAGGAATAATTTATCACGAACGTTCATAAATTTTCGTCATGGGTAGTAGAGACCTTTCAGTAGAATTTCTGGGTTTTAGGATGGGTGTTTTGTTGTTAAGTACCTTACATGAAATAACCAGCGTTGTCCCGTAGTGCTCGTGGCACTTTATAGCCCTGGCTACAGCGTGTGTGAGGAGGGCCGTCTGCTCTGCATCCTCACTCACTCCTGATGCGTCTTTCTGCTCCATTCTGGCCTTCCTGTGGGCACGTGGTAGTGGCCACTTCTGCTTCGGTGTTGAATTCTTGGCCACTGTTCCTTGCTTTTCACTTACTGGCTGTTCCTAGATCTTCTGCTGTACCATTTTGAATTATTACCTTGCTTTAGTTAGGTGTTGAACCAAATGAGGCAGATAATTTTATTTTTATATTCAACATTCTGTTTGTTTGTTTTCTTGTGGCACTGCATTGCTGTGTAGCCCAGGTTCACCTTGAATTTGTTGTCCAGGCTGTCCTCAAATTCACAGTCCTTGGGCCTCTACTTCTGAGTACTGGGATATGGGGAGTGTGCTACCACACTGGCTTTAATCATTCTGCCTTTGGTATAAATGAGTTCCGGGTTTAGGCCCTGTCCTACTTTTTTTGTCTGGTGATTTGCACACTAGACAGATACTCTACCTTTGAGTTATGCTCCAGGCCACAGAACACCTTTATTCTTCAGCAAGGTCATAGCGTGCACTTAGATTTTGAAGACTTAATGCCATGCAGGCAAGTGTGGTGCTCCCGAGCTGCACTCCAGCCCTAGGTGGATTTGTTACTGTTTTCTGTGCTTCAAGATGGAGTTCCCACTTTCTCACTCTATACCTGAAATGGAAGTGGAAGCTCGTTTTCATTTTCTTTTTTTGGCATGAATTACATTCAAGATGTTAATTACACTCATGATATTCATTAATTACACTCATGATATTAATTACATTTGTGGTATTCATTGATTTTATTCGCAGTATTTATTCAATAACTATGATATTCATTAATTACATTAATTGTATTGATTTATTACATTCATGATATTATGTCCTGATACTACTGTCTGTCTGTGGGGTTTTTCTATGACACAGAACAGAAATTCTGTATTTAGGAAATCATTGCTCTATATTCCTTTCTCCTCCATCTTGAGATAACGTCTAATCTTTCTTTGTGAATTTGTATATTCTATATATTTCATGTAATACAATTCTATAGTATTTGTCCGTTTTTTTTTTTTTTAATGTAAAAACACGTACAACTTCAGGGGAAATAATACACAGATAGCTTGAACATAAAAACAGGTTGTAATTCAAAAGTCCAGGGTTATTTGAAACTGGAAAATGTTTTCTGTGTAGAAAATAGTCAATATGATAACATTTTCCAATAAGCCCTTTTAAACCAAATAATAGCTGAATTATACATATAAATATTGATTAGATTCTGGGATACAGAAGAAACCTGTCTTCATCTGTTCAGGGAGCTATGTTTTACTTAAGTTGTGTAAGTGAGAATCCTATTCATCTTCCTATTCACTGTGATTTATGGCAGACATTTTTCTATAAGCTAATCCATACTCTAAAAAGATTTTAGCCTCCCCTCCTGAAAGTATAGCCAGTATATCCTTTCATCAGCTTGATACGGTACAAATTCTTATCCTAATAGTGAAATGTTTCACTGAGGCTTGCCCAGTGATTGGGCAAAACTAAAATTTATTATAAGCCACAGTCATCCTAGGGTCCCCCCTGCTAGGTAGCCTCCCTAGATCTGTGGGTTGCAGTCTGATTGTCCTTTGCTTTATATCTAGAATCCACTTATAAGTGAGTACATACCAGGTTTGTCCTTCTGAGTGTGGATTACCTCACTCTTATTTTCTTTCTAAATAAGTTGGGATTCTATGAGTGGATTAGCAGAATAATGGGTAGAAAACATTCAACAGGTAAGGATAGTAAAATAGACTAAGGCTAAAAGTTACAAAAGAAATACTCTGCACTGAATGGTTATAAAATAACTTATTCCAGTGTTAAGCCTGATTTACTTAAGAGAATCATACTTTTTTTTTTTTTTTTTTTTTTTTTTTTTTGAGTACTTTCTCAAGTAGACCTTTTAACTGTCATTCTCTTTGAATATTTCTGACACTTAGAACTGGGAATCCCTGCCTCGGTGGACCTAGTGAGCAGTGATCCGAGCCATATGGTAGCATCATTCAGCAAAGGATATACAAGCATCTTTAATATGGAAACACAACAGCGAATTCTCACTTTAGAATCCAATCTAGATTCAAGTATGTATACTGCTTTTTAAAAGTCTCTTTATTCATTTTTAAACTTAATCAAAAGTATAGCTGCCTGAGTCACAATGAAGAATGCTTAAATTATAAAATGTTCTATTGCCCAAACCTGAGAACACATTTACTTTAAAAAAAACTTTTCTTGTTTTAAGCTTCAGCACGGTCTAAGCAACCAAACCAAAACAAACAACAGAAAAACTGCACCCAAAGAGCTTATTCCACATAGCCATGTGACATTTTCTGTTGTATATTGAAATAACAAACTGAATATAGTAATTAATCTCTTCGAAAACTCTTAAATAGTATACAAAAATTATTAGTATGCTCCTTAAAAACTCAAAATCTGGTGGACAGTAAGATGATGGTCTTTTCTGTTATGGTGCAAAGAGGAGCCAGGACAACCGAAGCCTCCTTTCGTGTTTATATTTAGATCACAGCTGCATGGAAAGAGCTCCATGTTGGAAGGACCTGAGGTCTAACTTTGAAGATTATGTGTATATCGGTGGTGTTTGTTTTTGTTTTGAGACAGGCTCTCACTGTGAATCTCTGGCTGGCCTGAAACTCACTATGTAGATGAGGCAGGCCGATCTTGAACTCACAGAGATCCACCTGGCTCTGCCTCCCAAGTGCTGGGATTAAAGGTGTGGGTCACCACGCGCAGCTGATAGGACTCCATTAAGGTAGCAAACATCACAAAAGTGTAGACTTGAATGTCCTCAGTGTCTCTAGGCCAAGTCTTAGATGGCGGCATCCTTGCATGGCAGGCGGGGGAAAGGAACTTGTGACGACTTTTAATCACCTGTTGATGTGCCAGTGTGGTTTAGCCTAGGCAACTCTCATTTTACAACACTGAGGCTGGAGAAATCATGGGAGAATAACTGAACCACAGCCAGACTAAAGTTGCATTGTTTATTTTTTCCTGTCTGTTTGGGTATTCATATCTCCTTTCTGTGAAAAAAAAATTACTTTGACTAATTTGTATTGATTTTTTAATTTTTCCTTTTTAGCAGCCAATTCTTCCTGCCAAATCAACAGAGTCATCAGCCATCCCACTCTCCCGATCAGCATCACTGCTCACGAGGATAGGCACATCAAATTCTATGACAACAACACAGGTAAGAGCTTACTAAGGACCGAGCTGTGCTGAAGCAAAACCAGCCACTTACTAAAAGTGAGCTAATTATGGTGTCTGATGGCACTTTGTAGTCAGGAATAGGCACTGAAACACTTTCTCCACTCACTTCTCTTCATTTCGTTCGTATCTGCTACGGCTATATTATACAATATGGAATGACTTTTTATTTTGTTTAACAGTAAGCAGATAGCATATTCTAAGCCCACAAACCTAAGTACCAATAAAAATGATCTGTTGCAATCCATGAGGAGTATTAATAGAAACATGCTGGAAGCAGAGGCTGGTAGTTGTGTTGTTTCAAATTGCAAAAGCTGTATTCTGTTGTTCAATATTAAATAGCTTGATTCAGCGTTGTGTATGAAAACCCTCAGGTCATTTGTTTTGTGTGTTTTTCCACAGGATGGTCTTTTCTTGTACTAAAATTTGAGACCTGACTGGATTGGGGATGGGGCGTTCCTGGTTTTCAGCGGGCTGCCTTTCACCAGTCTGAGGAAGTGCACAGGGCTGAAGTGGGGGGGAAAGACTTTGTACGAGCAGCCATGTTTCTCGGGCTATCTGCCCTTTCAATATGGTCACTTGTGGTCGTGCTTAGTTGCTAGCACTTTAATTTTTCAAATTCCTTTCTGTATATTGTTTCCACCAAAACTCTGGCCGTGTTTTCTTTCTTTTCCTTTGTGCCTTTGAATTTGAACTGTCTGTCCTCATAAGCCCATGTAATTTAGTGATGTCTAACTAGTAATTAGTGAACTTGTAAAACTCACTGAACTTATTGTGACTTAAAAGACAGTCTCATCTGAAACTTAAGCTGTTTTTATTTTTTATTATTAACATGACCAGAGGCAAGAAGGGGAGATAGGTTATTTGAACTGGTGGAAAAAGTTGATCCGAGAAGTGCACAGACAGTGATGTCTAGGGACAGTAGTGTAGCATGGAGCTTGGCATATGATCAAACTGAAGAAAGCCGCCAGTAAAGATAACAATGTCTTTCTCCAAAGGCAAACTTATCCACTCGATGGTCGCCCACCTAGAAGCTGTTACAAGTTTAGCAGTTGATCCAAACGGCCTGTACTTGATGTCTGGCAGTAAGTACATTCGCTGTGGGTCACTTACTTGTCCTTGTCCATCTTCATGTTGATACAATTGTTCCTTTCAATCTCTTTTCTTTTGGAATAGGTCATGACTGTTCAATACGCTTATGGAATTTAGAAAGTAAGACATGTATCCAAGAGTTCACAGCTCATCGGAAAAAATTTGAAGAATCAATCCACGATGTAGCATTCCATCCTTCCAAATGCTATATAGCCAGTGCTGGAGCCGATGCACTGGCCAAGGTCTTTGTATGATGTGACGCATCAGCTTCACCTTCTAGCTCTTTATTAAAAGTCAACTGCACAACAGAGATACAGAAGACCAGGGCAAGAATCAGCTCACCCTGCCCTTTTGTTCTGCTGAAGGAGCACAGAGAACATTTGTTAAAGTATAGTTTTGCAATCTGTGTACTGTTTTCTAAAATTAAGGTTTGTTCAGGTTGCTGCAAGCTCAGCTGAATCTGTGAGCCTGAAAACTTTCAAATTTCCCCCTAAAGAGGCACTTTTATTTCTGAAGTTGTTCTCATTCGCTAGGCAGGCCTGAGCGAAAACAGGTTTAGCGTCTCCCTTCCTGATACACAGGGCACGCTGTAATGGATCATTAGAGTTGGATGGCTGGGAATGAGTGGAGGGAACGTAGACACACTCTACCCTGAGACGTCTGCTCAACATATTAGGTAGTCAAACTAGCCTGTATCTGCTCTGCTAACCCGTGATGGAGAATGACCAGACAGTGTTCAGATGAGTTCCGGACAGAGCCCTCCTCTCTGCTGTTCTCACGAAGCACGGCAAAGCACTTCACCTAGCAGCAGGAAAAGATGCAATACTATGTTAAGTACATTACTCAGAAATGCTAAACCAATACTTAGTTTGCAAGCAGATCTCTATATTGCATTACAACTTTGAAAGTAGATGTGGTACCATTCTGAAGTTTAGCTGTCCAACATCCATTATGAACATGAGTTAACAGAGCCTGCTTTTACTAAAGGTTTTTAACTTCTCCAGGTTTGAGATTCTGTTTATTTTTAAGGGCGAACAGGGAGTATCTCTATAATAATTTGTTTAAAAATTCGCCTCATTTGTGTGGTATTTATAGCATTAGAGTGATTATTTCATATTGATGAAATTTACTTCCTAATGACTGAAAAAGGAGAAAGCTGTTTATTACCCATTTCCCAACACCCATATAATTGGTTCAGATAATCCTCGATGTTTCTTCCCTGCCTTTCACATTTATGGTTTCTGACACCTACCACAAACAGTTAAAATCATAATTACTATGTTGTGTAGTCCGAAGCGAGTGGTCACCTCAGGCAGCTGCTTTCACATCCCTGCTTAATGAAGCAGTGCACCCCGGAAGTCCTCTCCTGGGGTCTCTAAGAACTTCACAGAGACCGAGACGGAAGACAGTGATGCCTGTGAGGTTCTGTCTCGCCACCCCATTGTTTCACAGGGACACACATGTTGACAACAATGAATCAGTACTGTGTCCAGATAAAACCAGGCCTGAAAATGGCAGCTTTCACATTTATCTGTGACCCATATCTGGTCAGCTTTTGGGAGTCTCAGAATGCTACCAACTAACCTAGTGTCCTGCCCTGCAGACCTCCTACCTATAACTGTCAGGCACTCTTCATGCCCTTCACACTCTGTCTCTGTGAAATGACAGAGACTAATATAAATGTTAAAAAGAAATTAATGTCCACCTTTTCACCAAAATGTATATGCCATAAAAATAGTATACCTAAAATATTATAACCCATGATAATGATTCCATTGCCACAGCCATGGCGTTTCTGGTGATCTATTCTTTGAAGTAGCATTCTCATGGTGATATGGGTAATAATTGACATTTTAAAAATTTCTGCTCATCTGCCTTTAGAATTCTGCAGTGTGCAGGCAAATTTTCATTAACATTATAAGACCCATGCTAAATTTCCCTGGTTGTTCTATAGACATGCTGTAGTATTTTAATACAATTACATTTTATCTTTGTGCTTTGGTTAACAAACAGACCTAAGAGATCAATTGATATGCACAAGTGAATTGAGTTAAATGCTTATGTTTCCATGCAGATACAGAATTTTACACTGATGGGTAAATTTTTCCATCCTTCGTAAAATGAGCAAAAGGATTTTCTAACCGGACATTTTTAGACTATTAGAAGATTCCCATTAGAAGTAGTGGATTTCTGACCACAGTCCCTGCTTTAATGACTTCCCAAAGTCTCCAGTGTGTGTCTTCCTCTTGTCACAATAGTCTGGAAACCAGGAGAGGCTGCCCTGTTGGTTCTGTGCCTCATTGATTCTGTGGGAGATAATCCTGAGCTAGGCGGAGTGTAATACAAGTGATGGAACTGTTGAAAGTATTTAGGAAGTGTGCTTTGTGCCATTGGAGACTGTACATAGAAAGAGATTCTTCTAAACTAGCCCTGTTTGCTATCAGCCTGGACATGAGCCAAAGCTGTCTTCCAGCCAGATGGTAGCATGGACATTTCTCTGACTTTCCCCATCCTAATGAAAATTCACAAAATGAACAATTTCAAGATTCAAAATCATTGAAATGCTGTCATAAATATTTACCACATTGTAAATATTCTGGGTGAACTGTTTTGGAATAGTATGAAAATCAGCAGGTGGGTTAGGTCCCTGCCTTATTTTCATGTGCTATGGATACGTTTCTGGGAGCTTACAGTACCCTTCTCAAAACACAGCTGTCATGAGCTCATTTGCTACTCAAACTATAGACAAATAAGTGATAGAATGACCTTTCAGTATTTTTCTATTGAACAAATTTATCAATTTTTGCCATTAAACAGATAATTAGTTATGCAAAGTATTTAGCTTTTGTAATTGTTTAGTTGTAACTAAAAGGGGAAAATTGAACTGTATCACTGATAATGAACTTTGTGAGAAATTATTTGTTTATCTGACTTCCATTCCTTCAGTATTCTTGCTATAAATTTCTTTTGGAGATAATGATTCTTTATTTGAAAGATGTCTAAAATGTATGTATATTTTATAAATATATATTATATATATTATAGGGATATATATAATATATAGACTATATATATATATATCTAAACCATGGGTGCATTTTACTGTTTGTGTTCTCATTTGGAGGTGGTATACTCCGAAGTTGTTGACTATGACGAGTGTTGTGCTGTTTGCTTTTACAGTATAATATATAGTTCTGTGTTTAAATTACTGTACATACTATATTCATCATAGGCTAGCATGCTTGTTTTAAAGACTGTCATTCTAGTTTATTAAAATCTGAATGTAAGAAAACCTGGCTATTCAAATGTGAATTGAAAAAATTCCATTCTCAGTGCTGAACTATTTCCATTGAACATTCAAGCTTTTTGACAAAATGTGTCATCGAGAAGGCAATAGCTAGAAAGTGTGAGGTGCCTTTAAAAACTACAAATGCAGCCTTATAGCGAGGGTGAGGATTGAATCTGTGTCGGGGTGGGAGGGGGAAGAGAGAGCATGAGAAGTGTGTGTGTGTGTGTGTGTGTGTGTGTGTGTGTGTGTGTGTGTGTGTGTGTTTGCCAATCTGTGAAGATCCTTATTTGTGACAGTCAATGTCTTTTAATGTATCTGCTCAACTTCTAGGACTTCAGGGGACATTTCATGCACAATCTTTATGCTCTTTGGAGCACCTAATATGCTTTCCAAGAGTTTCGAATGTGAATCCCTAGAAAATTCAGTAAAGAATAAAGAGCTGATTTTTAATTAAAATCAACTTCAGTAACAAATTATTGGTTCCCCAGAATGATGGGATTCTCATTGATGGTATAATTATTTAAAGCTTCCTTTTTTTTTAGTACTCCATATATTTTCCCTGTTCACAAGAGTATGTCCTGAAATTCTTATATGATAGGATTGAACTAGTAAAAATCATTTTTAGATGAAACACTTGAACTAATTAAACTTCCACCTAAGAATAGTCTAGAAGAATTTAAATGGCCTCTCATATCTACCTCATTGTCACTGCCGCCATTTGAAGTAGGACAGATCCCTATGACATTAGAAAGGTCGGCTGATGCCATTTGACAGTCTGTGTCCATTTGAAGTAGAACAGATCTCTGTGACCTTAGAAAGGACAGCTGATGTCATTTGACAGTCTGTGTTGGTGCTTCTCTCAGGCTTTGTCATCTCAGATGTATCATCACAAAGCAGACTGAAACATTTAGGATTAACTTTAGGTTTTTTGCTTGTTTGTTTGTTTGTTTTCCTCAAGGATTACTTAAAACACCACCAGTGTTCTTAGTGAGTGGAGAGAGTTAGACCCTGGTTGTTATGTGTAATGTTTTTAACCAAGAATCAAGTTGTTGCTGTATTTACCTGAAGCTCCAGGCATCGTGGCACACTCTTGTAACCCCAGCACCTGAGAGGTGGAGGCAAGAGGATCACAAGTTCAAGATTATCCTCAGCCATATAGGGAGTTCAAGGCCAGCCTGGGCTACATGAGCCCTTGTCTCAAAAACAACAATAAAAAATTAACCTGTAAAAAAAAAAAAGTATGGTTCTATTTGGCTTACTTTATTTTTTGAAAGTTACTTTCATACTCTTAGGTATGTAATTATTCACTTTACTGGCTTAGAAGTTGCCTCCATGACTGTGTTACTTGTCTGTTTATATTGAAGTACTGAGTGGCACTGGGACTCTGGTTGTACAAAAGTAGTATCTGATGGAGTGTGTGTGCGTGTGTGTGCGTGTGCGTGTGTATGTCTATGTAATGTGTCGTTTCCTAAAGTCCATGTTAGTGGAAGGTCAGAAAATGAATATATCTCTGTTTAGCAGGTCAATGATTTGAATCAATTTTGCATTTGCCACTGAAGGCTTTGTAATTGCCCGTATCAAGCATGCAGCTAGGTCCCCATGTCAGTGAAAGGGACTCCATATTGACCAAGTATTTAACAGAACCCGTACATCAGTTGTTAGGTGTTTAATTTTGAAGAGCTTTATGTTAGACTAAAAGAGATCTTTAGATCCGCTATTTATTCTAACAATGTTTCTGAAGTGGTGCTGAGGATTTTTTCTGGATCTTGGCTAGTCAAGCTTTAGATTTCATTTAACTGGGACCACATGCTCATCACCCCTCTGGTGCAAATTTGAAAGTTGGTGTTAATTTAAATTAACTTCAATGTCTGCCTGGGTTTTTACCAGGCTGTGAACCAGTGAGTGCCTTGTTAATGTAGAATGATTTTTCCCGTTGTACGTTAGCTCTTTCTGAAAGGGTCTCAGAGACTGGGGTTTGAAGTGTCTTGTGGAGAGCTGCTGAGTTGGCAATACAGATTTGGGAAGTCTTTGGTCTGCCATATCCCACTCTTCCTGCTTTCTCTTCATTGGCTGATGTTGGCCTCTTGAGAAAACTAATACAGCCCCCTTCACACACTTTTTTTTTTCCATTCCAGATTAAGGAGTATCCGCTATCTCTCTCCCCCGCCCCCACCAGCTGTATGATCCAATGCCTGTTTTTAGGAAGAACCACTGCTTTGTAATACTAAAATTCTATCATTTATTTTACGTCTTACCAATGTCAGTTTACTGGAGTGAACCTCAGGGCATCATCAGTTCAGAATCCTAAATAACCCTTTCTCTCCACATCCAAACCCTCAACTGGTGAGCCCTAGGCCAGATTGTTTGATATTCAGGTGTCTTAAATTTTAGTTATAATATCAATTAATGTAAATCCAAATGCTAATTTTTGTGGTGCAAGAAGTTCCTTTTGTAAATTCAGGGTATGGATAAGCTAATAATGATATCCAGTTTTGGTGGCTCTAAGTGTATTATTTGTTTTTAAATAAAGTGTACAAAATAGTTCATGTGCTCATAGGTGTGTCGTGAATTGGACTGCTTGTCACCTTTGGAATCTAGTCACAGCTTTGCAGTGAATCAGTTGAAATTCTTTAATATCTGAGGCTTTTGTTAGAGGGTTAATAGAGAGATGTAGAAAAACTGAAGAGCATTAGACACAATTGATACAAGTACAAAGTAACAAAACATTCTCAGCTACAGACTGTGAGGGAGATGGAAATGCTCATTCTGAAGACTTTGGACCGGAGGAAAGCCAGGAAAATTCAAATGCCTCGTGAGATCAGTTCAC
Source organism: Peromyscus leucopus (assembly GCF_004664715.2). Taxonomy (NCBI): domain Eukaryota; kingdom Metazoa; phylum Chordata; class Mammalia; order Rodentia; family Cricetidae; genus Peromyscus; species Peromyscus leucopus. Next base: position 27,163,671 of record NC_051081.1, read on the forward strand.
TGCTGCTTTCCGGGAGGCGTGGCATCTACACGTACCTAGTATTTCATGTTTTCAAGTGTTCAGATAATTGTGTTAAATTGTAGACACTTGTAAATTTAATGTTCCTCCCCCTTTGTTGGCTACTTACCAACCAAAAACCTTCTCCACCCTTGGACCCACAAGTCACCCTTCATTTTCAAGGATTCGCTTGCCCAGGACGTACGATGTCAAACCCACAGTACAGTATGGAATCCAAGAGACTCTTCAGCACCCTCTCATCTCTCCAATCTTCTTTGTTATACGTTGGCATGGTAATGAGGAATGTAATTTCCAGTATTGTCAGAAATTCCCATTCGTCTTTTTAAATAGGAGCTGAGATGTGATGTGCTAGAGTCCTTTTGGAATAATCTACCTTGGACGGTCAAGAGAACTCAAAATAACTGGTGAATTCCAGTAATTATTGGTGAATTCCCTGGGGTCACCCTAGCCTCAGAACCTAGTGTGACCTGCACTGTGTTTCCCAAGACCACTGAGGTTTTGAGAGGTCCCAGCTCTGTCCTGGACTTAAGGTATTCTCAGTAGCACCGAGAGTCTGGTTTTCCTTTTAATGCCGATGCCATAATCACAGAACACCTCTCTGCTTGTGAACTTCTCAGTTTCCCTGTGCTGGGACACTCATTGATCACTGCATGGAGCTCTGAAACATTTGAATCCTTATTTTTCAGGGATAGTTTTTTGGGTGGTGGTGGTAGTGGTGGTATTTATTATGTATTTTTTTAGTGCCGGGCATCAAACCCAAGCGAGAGTTTCATGTGTACTAGTCCAGCACTGGCACTGAACTGTGTCTTTAAGGCTTCAAAGCCTTAACAAAACACAGCTCCACTGAAAGAGAACAACTTACTGGAAGCCCACAAAGTCCTAAGCCTGCCCTTGTCTTGCCTACCCGATTCTAGATTAAAGGTTGTGGTCGCCGTAGTTAAGCAAGTTTGAATAACAATCAGGTGATTTTAGTGAGAAAGTCTGCAAATGCCCTCACATAAAATTCTCCTTTCCTTAGTTGGTTTTAGCCATTCAGATGCTGACTCCGCGTTGACTTATCCTGTACACTCCAGAAAGCTAATTAGCCCGGTGATGTAAAGAGCCAACAGCAAGACATCTCCTAAAACAGCACTCAGAATGCTAGAGCTGGGAATGTTAACCCACGTGCCATAGCTTTTATGTTCCAGGTTCCCAGCACCTCAAATAAAATACTTAAAACAAAAAGGTAGACAGATATTTGCATAACAGCATCATTCAGTTAAAGGTGGTGCTGGCCCCACCATCCCCAGGTGAGAAAGTTTGCTTCTATTGAAGAAAAAGTTGCTGGGCGGCAGTGGCACACGCCTTTAATCCCAGCACTCAGGAGGCAGAGCCAGGCAGATCCCTGTGAGTTCGAGGCCAGCCTGGTCTACAGAGCAAGGTCCAGGACAGGCACCAAAATTATACAGAGAAACCCTGTCTTGGGGGGAAAATTCACAGAAAGCAAAACTTCGTGTCACTCATGAGTTAGAGGAAACGCGGTTTGTGCTTGTCTATGCGGTGTGCTGGAGTGCTCACGCGTACTGGCTTCTACCTCCCTCCTGTCTGAGTGTGACCACGTCCGCGTTCACATAGAAGCCAAGTGGAATTAGAGCTAAAGCAATTCCAGCAGTGGTTTGTCTGCCGAGTCACTGAATGATAATGGGGAAGAAAGAAAAGCATCCAGGCCTGTGACCTGGACAGTGTGCCTTCTGTTCCTTCTTAAAGGGCTGAAAGATGATCTCTGTTTTTGTTTTTGTGGGTTTTTTTTTTCCTGTTTTTTTTTTTTTTTTTTTTTTTTTTTTGAGACAGGGTTTCTCTGTGTCGTTTTGGTGTCTGTCCTGGATCTTGCTCTGTAGATCAGGCTGGCCTCAAACTCACAGAGATCCACCTGGCTCTGCCTCCCGAGTGCTGGGATTAAAGGCGTGCGCCACTGCCTCCCGACTACTGTGGTGTTTTGATTCATGTGTATATCCAGTAGTGATCAACTCAGGGCAGTTAGATCATTACCTGATGTGTATGCACTCTCAGCGTTATACATTTAATGGTTGAACTATCAGTGTCTTCACTAATTTGCTATGTGCTTTCTCCTCTCTCACATTAGTAAATTTCACCCCGCTGTTGGGTAGAACACCAGAATCTATTACTACTCCAGCCAGTCTCTGGTCACAACTGTGAGGTTGTCAGTGAGGTACTTCAATGATTTTTCTGCATCGGTGAGATAGTGCTGTGTCTGGATTGTGTACCTGACATGTTTCCTCTGACGTGTCCTCCAGCCTGTACATGTTATTGCAGATGACAGTATTTCATGATTGAATAGAGAATCCCATTGTGCTGGCAAGGATGCGGGGGAAGAACAAATAAAATTCAGTATCATTGTTGGGATTGCAAGTCAGTGCGACCTTGTGCAGTAAAATGCAGCTGGAAGGTTTCTCCGGTCCTGCATTGCTCAGCAGTCTGGACGAATTTCTCCCACCCGTTTCCCGCAGCCGCTTGGTCCCAAGTAAACACACAGAGGCTTGCAGTATTTCCAGACTGTATGGTCTATGGCAGGCCTCTTGCTAGCTGTTCTTATATCTTAGATACCCATTTCTATTCATCTGTGTTTTGCCATGTGTTCCTGTTTTACCTGCGTTCCATTACATGTTGCTCCTTGGGCGGCTTCCGTCTCCCCAGACTCTGCCTTTCTCTTTCCTGTCTCTCTCCTTTTCCACCTGCCTCTAGGGTGCCTTGCCATAGGTCGAAGCAGTTTATTTATTAACCAATGGGAACAATATATATTCACAGCATACAGAAAAACAACCCCCAGCAGTAATAAAATCCTTAAAAAAAAAACCCCTAAATCCCCAATTTGGTCAATCCTAGTACTGGATGGATACCCAAAGGAAATGAGATCAGTGTATTGAAAGGACACCCACACTCCAATGGTCAACATTTTAAACAAAGCCACAAGCTCTTATTTCTGTAAACTGCTTGAATACACACCTAATTGCAGGTGTTTTGTTTTGTTTTAACATGATTGAAGGTCCAGGTAATGTTATATCCTCAGTATATGAAGTATATACACACCTTGGCCTCTGCTGATAAACACATTAAATTTTTATTTTGTGTGGTTTAAAAAGTATGCTGGAAGTACAAAGATTAACAAGAAACTTATGGTACATTTATACGTCGTCTTTGCAAAGCATTTGGAACTTTATGTGTCCCCGTGAATGTAGTGATGAGGGCATTGTGCTCAGTGTCTTGATTCTCCTCTGTCATAAGCTCACGTTTTGTATGTTACGAGCCGCCCATTTGCCACCTAACAAAATAAAACAAGGATTTGCTTCTGTCTTCCTAAGCTCCTTAGGGCACGGACCTTATGTGTTTTCCTGGATTTCCCCTTAGCACATTGCTTGATAATGTACTGTCTAGAAAGGACTCAGATATTTGTTGGCTGAATAAACAAAGTACACATTTCAGAACTCCAAAATCTCTATAGATCATCAAAAGCAAAGAAGGGCTGAAGAGAAGGCCCAGCCGTTAAGAGCACTTATCACTCTTGCAAGGACCCTTGTGTGGTTCCCAGCACCCACATCTACCTACTCAAAACCACCTGTCCAGCTCACGGACAGTCTGGTGCCTCTGGTCACATAAAGCTCACATACGTAATTTCAAAACAAAGGGCCAGGAGGTGGGGGAGGGGAGCTGCGAAAATGGCTAATCCTGTAAAGTGCTTGCCTTATAAGCACGGAGACCTGAATTCCATCCCCCAAATCCACATATAAGATGCCAGGATGTGGTTCTGGGGAGGCAGAGATGGGTTGATCCTTTGGGCTTGCCGGCAGCCATTCTACAATAATTGGCAGGTTCCAGCACAGTGAGAAACCCTGTTTCCAAAGAGCCAAGTGGATCGCTCCCGGGGAACAACAGCTGAGGTTGGCCTCCACATGGACGGACATGTGTAGATACCCTCGCAGTCATTGGATAATGCTCACATGCATTTAGGCTGGTCGATGTGGCCCTAAAATTGAGGTCTGTGCCCTGATTTCGGAAGAATTTGGATCTTGCCTCCTGAGTAGCAAGAGACAACTCAAGGTGGTTCCCTTTTAGCACCTGAAACTCCTCATCCAGCCCATTGGGCTGGGCCATTCATGCTGGAGAGGAGGTGCCTAACCCTGTCAAGGGCATCCCTTCTCTCTGCAGTCTCCTGTAGGTGAGTGCCTGCTGTGTGCCATTCTAGGAGCCTGAGAGTGAGCAAACAAAAGCCTTTCCCTGACACCCCATCCATTCTAGCCGGAGGCAAGCTAAGCAAAATACACAGACTAACAGAGGTAAGTGCTGGAGGAAAGAGCCGCAAGAAAGTTAAATCATCTTTGACCACGCCCCTTCACTCCTGCCTTTCCAATCGGGATCTAGCAGTTCATCCAGACGTGCATGCTCCGGTACCTATGGTGCCTACGTTGACTTAGTCTATATGTTTCTCTGCACTTTGCCTTTTCTCATTTCCTGTAGATAGTAGCACCTTTAAAGTCTATACATACGTGGATCACTTCTAAATGTCTCTTTGTTGTTGTTCTTTTTATTTTTATTTTTTTTCCAGACAGGGTCTTAGTATGTAGCCCTGGCTGTCCTGGAATTCACTATGTAGACCAGGCTGGCCTCAAACTCACAAGAGAGCCTCCTCTGCCTCCCAAATACTGAGATTAAAGGTGTGAGCCGTTAAGCCCAACTCTAAATTTCTCTAAATTTCACATGAAGCCTTTTATAAGTAAAACGAGAAGATGTTTCAGTAAGCCACTTTGCTTTAAGTAAATGAAATCATGTATTCTCTGCACTCACTTTTTTCATCCAGCGACAAGTTGTGGTGATACATTGTGTACGCTAATAAGCTTGCCTGAGGATCAGAGGACAGAGCCGGCCACTAGATTAGACATAGAAGCCAAACATTGGTGGCACACACCTTTAGTCCCAGTACTGGGGAGCACACACACCTTTAATCCCAGGAAGTGATGGCAGGGCAGAGAAAGGTATATAAGGCGTGAGGAGACAAGAACTAAGGCAGTTCAGCTGAGACCATTTTGGGTGAGGACTCGGAGGCTTTCTGAGGATTCATGGAGTTGGTGAGGTAATAGGTTGTGGCTGTGGCTTCTCTGATCCTCAGGCAAGCTTTATTAGGGTACACAATGTATCACCACAACAGGTGGGACTCCTTTTACACCCCACAGTTCTTCATTCTTTTAATGACTGGCTTACTCTATGGTGTGGACATGCTATCACTTATTAGCCCTCTTATGTTGGTGGATATTCACCTTGTTATGTTTCACTGCTGTAGTCAACATCCCTGTGCAGACACTTGTGATTTGGATGGCTTTGCTTCTGGGGACTAGGTTCCCTGGAGTGCACTGATGTACAGAAGCATGCATGTACTTAATTTTTTTTCATGCATGTTGACAGATTGTGTCTAAAAAGGCTGGACTTTATATTTCTATAAAAGCACTTCCTTTATGTCCACTGGTAAGAGATGCTATATAACATTTAAAAAAAGAAAGGTCCTATTAGCTGTAGTGGTCTCTTCTGCATTCATATGCACTTAACTGACATCTAAACCTCTGGACATCTTTTCTTGAGTTTGTTCGTGGTTTCAGTTGTCTCATAGGGCTAACAATTGGTCTAACAAATCATCATCCATTTAACAGCTTAGTCGTCTCTTAGTAATTTCGTAGTTCTGTAGGTTATAATTCCAAGCTGACTCCAGTGGATTCTTAGCTCAAGGCCCAAGAGGGCTGAAAAGGCATCTGCAGGAGAACTCACTCTCGCAAGCAAGGGTGTAGGATGGAGTCCGTCTCTCCTCACTGGTCCCCGGTTTCCCTGCTTGCTGTCTGGTCCTGGTTCATGGTTCCCTCAGCTGCAGCTCTAGCAAGGCTAGGTGAACGCTCTCCACCCTCTGGCCTCTCTTTTGGGCTGCTCTACTTTAAAGGGCCCTTGTGGCTTGTTCGGCATACCCAGAAATCTCTGTAAAGGTCAGCGGATGAATCTTCTTTTCATCCCTCTGGGTAAAGTTCTGTGCCTTTCGGATTCCCACCGCAGCAAATGTCCATAGCTGCGCCTTTACAGTGATTTCTCATCTTTATTTCCATCCAAGTTTCTATTGTGTTTGCCTATCTATTGAACTGATTTGTAAATGCTAATTTTAAAATATTTTCTAATGTTTCCTGGGATTAGAATACATTTCTCTTAATTCCCTTGCCTGTCGATCACGTGTAAGAGCCCTTTTCCTTATACAACTCAACCATTTAGATTTCTCTCCGAGCTCTGTTTGCACTTTCACATCTCAGATTTCTATTTTTCCAGTGATCTAATCTATGAACATTTTGGCCTTGTTTCCAATATCTCTTTAAACTTTTAAGTTCTCCTTCATATTATGTAAATACATTTTATTTGTATGTTTTTCTCCCAGTCTATGATATTTCTCTTGGTATTTATACCTTTTGCCATTCAAAGCTTTATATTAGGATATGAGTATATATGTATATATATATTTTTTCAGGACAGGGTTTCTTTATATTAGGATATGAGTATATATACTCTTCTCTCTCTCTCTCTCTCTCTCTCTCTCTCTCTCTCTCTCTCTCTCTCTCTCTCTCTCTCTCTCTCTCTTCAAGACAGGGTTTCTCTGTGTGGCCCTGACTGTCCTCGATCTTGCTCTGTAGACCAGGCTGGCCTCGAACTCAGAGAATCACCTGCTTCTGTCTCCCAAGTGCTGGGATTAAAGGTGTGCATGGGTTTCAGTACCCTCTTACTAAGTACAGTTTTCTCAATGAATTAAAATACCGACATGGTGAAATTTTCACATATAATGGCATTTCTCAGTATGCTATCGTTTTTACTTGTATTTCTCTTTATAGATGTCACCAAATGGATCTAATTACAGTGGCTCTGTGTTTATTTTCACTGGTTTATAGTCTAGCACAGCGTAGTTTGCCCACATCTTACACCCCTCTTCTTTTCAGTACCTTTTTGCAAAGTCTTAGGCATTTGAAATTTGTTATTTACTCCAGCTTTATCTAATTAGTGGTTGAAATTAATTTGGAAAGTTTGACATAGTATATAATTTTCTCAGCTAAGAAAAACTTATTTTGTATTTTATTAATAACTAATAATCCTTGAGAATTTTCTTTAATCGATGCCTATGTTTTTATTAGTCATTATTATGAATGAATTCCACCATTTCTATTTTTAAGGCCTGTTGTTTCTGCATAAATATATATTGTGTACAATAAACATACATACTAAATTTTATTAATCCTGGTAGTTTTTTCCTAGTATCTTGGGGGTTTTCAAAATAATATTTCATAAGAATACTCTGACCTTTTTTGATGATTGACAGACTTTCTTTACTGACACCTTGATTGTCTGGGACTCTATCTAGTGTTGAGTAATGCTGGCAATAGGTATCCCCATCTACTACTGATTTTAGTTGAAATAGCTTCAACACTAGTTATTTAGAGTATTTGTGTTCCAGTTGGTCAGTAATCTTTGTTTTGTTCCAGTGTTTTACCCAGTTTTACCCTGCCATGAGGAACAGCTGCTGAACTTTATCAGATACCTTCTCAACATCTTTTGATAGGATCATGTGTTAACTTCCTTCAGAAGTTGCTGACTGGGGTTGAAGTGGTGGCTTAGACGTTAAGAGCTCATACTGCTCTTGCAGAAGATCCAAGTTAGGTCCCCAGAACCCACCTATGCCTGCTCACAGTCACCTATAACCCCAGCTCCAGGGAATCTGCTACTTCCCAAGGCACCTGCATTCACATGCTAGTACCTGCACACAAATGCTTACAATTAAAAGTAAAAATAAATCTTAAAAGTCGATGACTAGCTGGATGATATATATATAAAGTTCTGACACCAGAGCACCTCTTAGAATAAAGCCCACTTGAGCACAGTGTGTGTGTAGGGTTTCTATTGCTGCGATGAAACACCATGACCAAAAAGCAAGTTGGGGAATAAAGGGTTTATTTGACTTACACTTCCACATCGCTGGTTGTCATTGAAGGAAGTCAGGACAGGAACTCAAGCAGGGCAGGAACCTGGAGGCAGGAGCTGAAGCAGAGGGCATGGAGGAATGCTGCTTACTGGCTTGCTCCTCATGGCTTGCTTAGCCTGCTTTCTTATAGAACCCAGGACCACCAGCCCAGGGATGGCACCACCCACAATGGGCGGGCCCTTCCCCATCAACCACTAATTAAGAAAATACCTTATGGCAGGATCTTACAGAGGCGTTTTCTCAATTAAGCCTCTCTCCTTTCAGATAACTAGTTTGTATGTCAAGTGGACATAAGACTAGCCAGCACAGTGTGTTTTCCTGGAAAATCTATGTTTTGGTTGTTTTAGTTAGAGCTTTAAGGCATCTCAGATTTGTTTCATGTGTATGAGTGTTTTACCTGTGTGTTGGGGGTGTATGTGCGCCATGGGCATGCTTGGTGTCTGAGGTCAGAAGAAGGCATCACATCTCTGGAACAGGAATGAAGCATGATTGTAAGCCAAGGTATGAGTGCTTGGACCCAAACACGGATGGATCCCCTACAAGAGTGACAAGTGCCCTTAACCTCAGAACCCTCTCTCCAGCCCCTGGAGTTTTAACATCCATATTCATAAGTCACATTAGCCTGTCATGTCCTGAGGACTGGGGATATAGCCAGTGTAGGTATGTGATTATGTGTAATGTTCATAAGGTCCTCGGTTCTATTCTGAGATAACACACACACACACACTACAATTTAATTGGAGTAATCAGAAGGTTCACACACTCACACATAGAAGCCATTTGTATAATTTACTAAAGCTGACACAGTCCCACATGGCATCTAGAAGTTCTATGTTTGGTGTACACCTTATAAAGGGCATGCATACATGTGTTCACTAGGAGAGATGTTCTAGAACGGTAACAGTCTGTAGCTCAAGTCAAAGATTGCCCAAGTGTTCCACCGTAGAATTGTAATAACACTTTTGTATGTTCACCGTGAAATATCCACCAGTGAGAATGGGAGTTCCTATCTACAGTAAACCGTGGTGCGTCTCACAAGCTACTTCAAGCATGAAGAACATGCTGGATGCTTTTGCTTCTAAATGTACAAACGTGCACAGGATCTATGTGTGCTGTTGTGAATCCTGCAGTCTGTTCTGGCAGCTTCTGCCACTGCTGAAGTAGGTGACCAAGGTGGGACAGCAGTGCCCCTCCCCCCCAGGAAGAATCTCTGGCTGATAAGAAGTGCCTAGTCCTTCCTGCATGCTGGGAGCACTCTGCATCCAGGACCAAAGAAAAGCGAACATCCTTCATAGAGGAAAGAGCATGGGGATTCTGGCTCCTTCCAGAAAAGCTGTTTTTAATTAGTGATTTGAAAATACTATGACTGGAATGGACTTTGAAATATGTTTCCTGTTTTCTACCCTTCCAAACCAAGGAAGGTCCCTTGTAGGCCCATGTTACCCCTTGCTAATCAGAATTTATAAATTAACACTCAGAATGTTATTTAGTTGGATAACTTTTTAGCTTATTTATTAAACAAAGGGTGAACATTAGACATTTTCCTCAAGATATTGGTAAATGATTTTTACTGTATTTACTGTTGACACACACTTGGTCTGAGGAAATGTCCCTGCATGAATTCTTGGCCACACATGGCCCACAAGGCATAGGTTGGACACACCTGTGTCTGTGTTTCTCTTTTTTTCTTTTCTGCCCTGGTTCTGGCCACACTGCATCCTAGAAGACCAAGTTCTGGTTCCGAGGGCTATGTGATTTCCAAACTGCTTTTTGTTCAATAAAACATTGCTACGTTTGTTGGTTGGGTTTCCCCCCCCCACAGTACTTAAATAATTCCTGAGACTTGGTTTGGAATCTAATATTTAACAAATGTGTGACCCTGGGACAAGTCACGTGACCTTTTCAAGTCTCTGTTTTCTCCTTTGTAAAATAGTACCTGGCATGTCAGTACGGGAATTAATCAGAATAATATACGTGAACGCAGTTCACGAGACTGTCGGATGTCTGAAGACCCCTCAGGAGGGGCCCATTTCTCACCTTCCTTATTCCTCATCTTGACCTGTAGCCCAGGACAGTGCACAGGGCCTGGCCCTGGGTGGGAAACTTCAGTGAGGCGGCGTCTCAACCAGCTGACCAAAAGCAACACCTTACAAAGACTCCTTGGTTCAGAAACATCCATACCGTGGGCACCTCCAGGTGGTTTATTTAGAAACCTCCCTGGAAAAGAAATCACATCAAAGGAAGACTTTTTCCATTCTTAGTATTTTTCCAGAAAAGGAAGAGAGTTTTACGGACAGTACCTCGTTCAGAAAAGGCTAAGATTAAAAGCTGCCTTTTAATCCCGAGTGCATGTCTTTTAATACGCTGTTCGTGAACATGTAGAAATGGGTAAATGCCAACTGTGAGAACTGGCTCATGGACAGTCATGGACCATTTCCCATCTCTTCCTTTCAGAGTGAGCTGTGTTTTCCGAGTCTTCGTTTGGTCCTTCAGAATGTCTACTACTTGGATCTCCTAAGGTAAATGTTGCTGTAAACAGTCCCAGACCCAGGGAGGAGGGACCCTCTAGTATGAAAAAGTCAATGTGATGGTCAAGTCACAGGTCCAAGAAGAGACTCTAAATGTCCTTTGCCACTCACTGGCGGGTCATTTGCTGTTGAGGTAGGTGAACACTGTAGGATCAGATGCCTTCAGAGACCTACCTCATATGGCCTCCGGCAGTTCCCAGGGTACCCGAAACAACAGTGGCTGTCGTGTGGCCAAGATCTTGCTGTCCGTGATCCCTGTCACTGGTGGGCTTGCCACCCTGCCACAGGGCAGGCAGGTTAAGATACAGTGCACCCAAGGGAATCTCAGATGGTTTCTTCCTTTCATAGTAGGCATAATGCCAGCTCCATGTCCCAGAGGACCATGCTGACACAAGAGGAGTCAGGTGACAGTCATCGGAGTGGCGGGGACACCAGTTGGAGAGGGCAGAAGGTCGTCTGAAGGCCTGCAGCCGTCTGCTGAAAAGGGCACATGGGAGGAGTCCCGGCGATTGCTGAAACCAGGGAGATCGCAAATAAAGTGCCTTGCCGGGATGAGGAAAAGGGACCTTCCTTGGTTTTTGAAAAGTAGAAAATAGGAAACATATTCCAAAGTCCATTCCAGTCATCGCATTTTTAAATCACTAATTAAAAATAACTTTTCTGGAAGGAGCCAGAACCCCCGATGCTCTTTCCGCAATGAAAGATGTTCGCTTTTCTTTGGAACTGGGTGCAGCGTGCTTTGGGCATCCAGGAAGGGCTAGGCATTTCTCGTCAGCAGCTTTCTGAAGCAGAAAGATGGCAAGAAAGGACGGTGGGACCACCCCTCACAGACTGCCTCTCCTGCTGGGAGCCTCAGACCATCTCTGCTGGTCCCTCAAGGCTAGGGTCAGACTGCAGCCGCCGCCGTGGCCTGTGTGGAGGAGGCACCACACTTTCCGGGCTTCAGAGGTGGAACCATCTACCCTCATGCTCTAGGGAGGAGCTAGGTGTGGGAAAAGTCCCTCAGAGACCTGACTGTCCTACAGCCAAGGAAATTATCCTAAGATACTGTTAAGAGTTATGTCAAGAAAAACACTCTGCAGGGCAACCTGCTTTTAATATAGCTTGTTTTTACAAACGTTCAGAGTCCCTTGAGATTCAAAGACAGTTGTTCACTCATCAAATATATCTTCCTTAAACTGATGAGGCCTTCTGCATGAGGATTTCTGCTTTTCCTGATCCCGCCCCTTCAGCTGCTCAGAGCACACACATGGTCACTGGCAGTTACTCTATGAGCAACTTTTCCTTTCCTTTCCTTTCCTTTCCTTTTTCCTTTCCTTTTTCCTTTCCTTTTTCCTTTCCTTTTTCCTTTCCTTTCCTTTCCTTTCTTCCTTCAAGACTGGGTTTCTCTGTGTAGCCCAGGCTATCCTGGATCTCACTCTGTAGACCAGGCTGGCCTAGAACTCACAGAGATCCACCTGCCTCTGCCTCCTGAGAGTGCTGGGAATTAAGGCGTGCATGCCCGGCTTCTATGAGCAACTTTTTTTTTTTTTTTTTAATTCATTATATATACAATGCTCTGCCTGCATGTATGCCTGCAGGCCAGAAGAGGGCACCAGATCTCATTACAGATGGTTGTGAGCCACCATGTAGTTGCTGGGAATTGAACTTAGGACCTCTGGAAGAGCAGCCAGTGCTCTTAACCTCTGAGCTATCTCTCCAGCCCCTATGAGCAACTTTTAAAAGAACCTATCTGCGGATGGGCCAGCCTCGTCTGAAGGGACGGACACAACCAGAGACGTGTGTGAGCTGAAGAGATGTGGGGAAGGAAGGCAGAGAGTAGGCAGTGAGAACTGATGGGGAGGGAGAAGGAAATGGCTGCATTGGCAGAGCAGGCACTCGGGAAATGTGGCAGTGTTCCTTCCTACCTGTGTGAGCTCGGGCGGCTCCCTACCCTCTCTGGGTCTCCTTGTCCTCCTTGGAAAGGAAGGAGTACTCACTGAAGATACACAAATGAGCTATGAAAACATATTTGTCCCATGGTAGACTCCCAGCTATGGTTGATGATCGTGCAAGATCCATCACTTCTAGAAGAGGCCTGGGGGAAAGATGGTGTGGAGGAGCACATTATTCAGTAGCATAAATGTGTGGATCCGATGACATGATGAGGATCAAGCCACTTGTTGAACCCACAGATGAACTTGGCGAGGGATGCCAATGATTGGATGCCATTGTCACCAAAATGCCCCCTACGTCTCTCCAGCCTGTGGGTGCGAAGGCAGATGGACAGTAACCACTCAGTGGTGTTGGCTTGCCACTGGTCTCTCTCGGATCTGCTCACCAACAACCTGGTCGACCTTGCCGGGGTTGTCTTGGCTGCTGCCCACATGGGCAGCTCCCCCAGAAACTACCACGGTGCCACCAGTGTTTTGCTGGCAGCTTTCCTTGCTGACTGCTGAGGACTCGGGGTCTCCAGGAGGACCGGTGGCTTTTCCACTGCAGGAAAGCACCCCACAACAAAAGCACAGATAAGGATGAGGACGCTCCCTTGGGTCGCAGAGCTGGGAAGCCACTTCTGCCATTCCCATGTTGCACTTGTCCGTCGTGTCCCGCCCCCCCCCCCCCCCCCCCTCGTCCCATGTCGTCCCCACCCCCACCCCACCCCCGTCAACAGTGGTTGATTTGTTTGCTTGCTTTTCTTTTTTTGGAGAAAATAAATCACCTTGCCACTTTGCCCGTTAGAAAACTCTTGTCTATTTATTTTGCCTGGTGCATATCTTAGCCGGTCATTCCCACAGGGGTTTGAAATCTTTTGACCCATCCCTTCTTTGGTTTAAAAAATGTGGCACAGTCCTCCAAATGAGGTGGGAAAGAAACTCCCTTTCATCAGTTCCAAGGGGACCTTGTGATGCATCAGGGCCATGGGTGAAATCAGTAGGGTGATGGCAGGACGCAGTTCTGTAGACACCTGAGGATGTCAGGGCAACAACAATAAAATTCATCTTGGGTCTCATTACAGCACTTGTGTGGTTTCTATGGCTTCTGGCCCCTAGGGGTGTACGCACCCAGGGCAGCCATGTAAAAGCTCTTTGTAGGGAACCCAGATTCCTACATGCCATTAACCTGAATACACCCACTCACCTCCAGCAAGTGTTGAGGCCGAAGGAGTCGCAGAAAGGAGCTATTCATCAGGAATGTATTTGTTAGCAACATCTTGGCTGCCAAGCCAAGGTTAGTGTTTGCTTGCTTGGGCAGTTCCTGCTTACAGGCACTGTTTGTGTAAGGGGGTGTGCAAGGAGAAAGCTCAGCTCAGTATTTTTCAATTAAAAGACGAAGGAAGGAAGGGAAGGGAAGGGAATTCCGTTTTGAAATTGTGATCTTTTGTTTTGATCTTACTTGTTTTGCATACTGATGGTTATTTGAGTAGTTTTCCTTAGTGGGCCCCTCCTAGAGAAATAGACGTGGGTCCCAGAACTGTGATGTCTGTCCCCCTGGCCATCTGAAGAGCTGCTCAGTGGATAATGATCTGCACCAAGCAGGAGTGTGCTGTCATAGGGGCTAAGGGTAGTGCCGAGCAGTTTTAGAGCTAGACGTTGATTTTTTTCTTGATTAGCACAGAAAGCAGAACAAGACTCAGCCTGCTCTCAGGTGTCCTGGTTCAGGGCTTTGTGAACACACTGGCATTCAGCTCGGTGCTTCACAGAACTCCTAAACCTCATTCATTAAGCTGGGCCTGCTCTGGAGGATCATGCATTTCAGACCAGCCTGGGCTACATCATGAGACCATCTCAAAATGAAACAAATCAGGCTTATTAAGTTATATTGAGTTAGCAACTGGGTATGGTAGTCACACACATCTTTAATCCCAGCAAGCAAGAGACAGAGGCAGGCAGATCTCTGTGAGTTCGAGGCCAGCCTGGGCTACATAGGAGTTCTAGGCCAATCAGACCTGCACTGGGAGGCCCTGTCTCAAATAAATAAATATAAAATAGTGGTTAGGTAAAAGGGGCACCAGCTAGCTCTGGGACCCTGAAGCTGGTCCCCCAGCAGAGGGAAGTTTCCCTCTGTTGTTTCTCGGCAGAGTTGTGTGCTGATTTCCAGATGGAAATCACTGTGGAGAAAAGTGTGACAAGAAGGTGACCTCGTTTCCTGTTTTACTCCCATCCCTGGTCCCATTTCTGAGACTCTACTGTGTCTCTGGCTTGGGAGACGATGAGTTACTCCCGTTCCAGAATCCTTCACCTCTCACTTGAGCTACCGTGAGTTGAGTTTCTGTTCTGCGCTTGGAGAGAGACCCTTCACCCTCACAGTCACACACACAGCCTGGCCCCGCTTTTCTCTCCAGCCTCACTTCATATACTAGCCCCACTGTTCGCACTGTGTCTCACCTTTCACACAGCCTCCTCTTTGTCCTGTTGTTTCCTTCCTTGGATGTCCTTGACATTTTTCTCCACCGGAATGCCATGGGGTCATCCCATCAAACCCAGCCGTCACAGTTTCTCTGTGTTCGCCAGCCTCCTGTCACATCAGCAAGATGTGACCTGTGTGTTTGAGTGTCTCCCATGTGACCCAGTAAGCTCCCAGGACAAAGACTAGGTCTCATTCATCTCTTTACCCTAATACTGATCCTATTGCCTGGCATATAATGGGCACTTAGTAGCATCTATGGAATGAAAGCTATGAAAAGAAACAAATGGTGCCACACGCCTTTAATCCCAGCACTTGGGAAGCAGAGGCAGATGGATCTCTGTGGGTTCGAGGCCAGCCTGGTCTACAGAGCAAATTCCAGGACAGCTAGAGCTGTTACACAGAGAATCCTTGTCTTGAAAAACAAACAAACAAACCAACACTAAACACAATAAAAGATGTTCAGCTTTAGGGTTATGAAAATAAAAGGGGAGAACCAGTGTAGCCCTGTGGTAGGGCCCCATTAAAGGACTTTGGTCCTAAAAATACAGTGTTTGTACCACGTAGTAAACCGTGTAGTAAAGGACCTAAGAAGGACTTGAAGACAAGGGAGAAAGTTGACTGGGGTAGAATTAGACACTCTCTCTTATCCATCCTGTTTCTTCCAAGAACATCTGCTTCTCTTTCTACTTGTACCATTGTGTTGGGTACCCTCATCAGACACCTCTAAGAGGTGACTCAGAATGCAAAGATTTCATTTCCTGGATTCTGTGTCTATGGTAACGTGTGTGGGTTGTGTCCACTAATGGGAAGGGGCCATGGGAGTCTGTGGGTCAGGAGTGGGTGGGTCAGGAGAGAGCCATAGTCTCTCTGAGCAAGTCAGAGGAGGCTCAGAGGCGGCTCTGATGCGGAGTTGACATTTGGTCTGACACTTGAAAGATAGATATGTAAGAGTTTATGGGGACATCATGGGAGCGTGGGCAATAGATTAGTCCCATCCACTGGAAGTGAGCAGGATGGCTGTTGACAGAATCAGGGCGACTGATAGCAAAAGTGGCATTTGTATCCGACTTTTCAGACTCTTCACAGGGTGCATTTCATAGCCCCTGAGAGAGTGTACTTGATGGAGTTCTATGTACGTTTTGAGTTCCCAAGCCTACTGGAGAATGTCCCTTGCAGCCACATTGGTCATTTTTATGTCACTGCCATTAGAAGCACAGTGGGCAAGGGTCTTAGTTACTAGATGTACTTTGTTTCCTGATTTCAGAGTTTCAGCTCACAATCACTCATCTCCCTTGTCTTTGGGGTAGAACAGCATGACACAGAGTATGGCGATACAAAGCTTCATGGTGGCTTGGCACAAAGAGACAGAGAAGAGGCTGGGAACAACACACCCCATAATCTACTTCCTCCGGTTAGGCCCCACATCCGAACAGTGACATCAAATCATAAATCTATCAGTGGATTAACCTGTTGATCAGTTCAGATTGGATTGTGATCCAATCATCTTTCTTTGATGGGATCCATGAGCTGGGGACCAAGCCTCTCTCACTCAGGAGTCCTTGGTGAGAACTGTTCGTATTCAAACCATAACAGCTCACCTGGGCTTGATTTTCAAAACTGCCTTGTACCAAGTCTATGGCCGTAGATATCTCCATGCCTTAAAGGAGTGGTTCTCAACCTGTGGGTTGCAGCCCCTTTGAGGGGCGGGTTGAACGACCCTTTCACAGAAGTCCCATATCAGATATCCTGCATACTGGATATTCACATTACAACTCACAACAGTAGGAAAATTATAGTTATAAAGTAGCAATTATATAGTATTATGGTTGGGGAGGTCACCACAACACGAGGAACTGTATTAAAGGGGTTATGGCATTAGGAAGGTTGAGAACCAGTGTCTTAAAGGAATGATCTGTGAAATCAAATAGGAAGACTTCCCCAGCAAGTAGTAGAGTCAAGTTCATGTGTTCAGCCTTGGCACAACGCTTAGTTTATGACAGTCACTGTTAGGCATAACTACAATTTTATTTCTCATGAGGTTGTTCATAATCGCTAGTCATGCATTCAGCACACAACCCCATGATAGTAATTATAGATTTTTAATTCATTTGTCTGTGCTTCCCGCTGGACTATGAATTCCCCAAAGACACTGGCTGAATAAATGTCTTTTTTCCAAAACAATTTAATCCGTGCTTTCAAGAATATTTCCTACTTACCCATTTATATATCTTAATCTAAGGGGAGGCCTTCTTGGGACTTTGACCGGAAATAACATTATTTGGAAACTCCTTTTAAGCTGAAAAAATTCCTTGGACACAGGAGGAGGATTGTGTTTTCTATAAACTCATGCTAGCCCCTGAGACAGCAGCTGAGGAAGTTGCTTTATGAAGGGCTTGCCCTATTTAAAAAGGGTTATTTTAAAAGCCAAGAGAAACAAAAAATATCTGAACCTTGTCAGTGTGGCCAAAAGATTTTTTTTTTTTTTTTTTTTTCAGATCCTTGCTGCAAAGCTTCCAGTCTTAGCAAGAAACTTCTGCCAGAGGTCATCAATTTCTCAGAAGTGGGAAAATTAAGTGGAGTGGAGTGGAGATGGCCTGGGTACCTGGAGAGGCTCGCTCGATGCATCTGTCTATCTGTGCTCATTTCTCTGCGAGGAAAGAGCAGGAAAGAGTTTTGTTTTTTTTTTTTTTTTTTGTTTTTTTTTTTTTTTTTTTTCTGTTAAGAGCACATTATGAAAGGCAGAGTTGCTTTAGGAGATTGACTGCAGAGCTTGGGGCACCTAGAGAGCACTGCCAAGTGCAGACAGACCAGAGTGCAGGAGTGTGTGTAGGTGGGGCAGGCAGAAGATGGGGTGAGGTTTCTGAGCTCCCAACAAAGTGTGGTTGAATGAGCCACCCTGACCTGCCCGTCTCTCCATAGCTACACAGCATTCGGGATTGGGTCTGAATGTGCCTGAATGACTGTTTCTAGGGGTTTCACTGTCATCCTGCTTCTGTACCACGGAGTATGACTTAGGTTGCCATGGTGACGTTGCAGCTAAGCCTCCCATGTTATTCCATTATCCCCAAGATTTGGATCTCCAAACTGCTCTGTGCATACACAACCCCGCGCTCTGTAAGCCTCCTCCTGGGTCAAGTGTGGTGATAGTGTGTCCCCCAATATATTGTGCACCCTAATAAACTTATCTGGGGTCAGAGAACAGAACAGCCACTAGACAGACATAGAGGCCCGGAAATGGTGACATACACACATACCTTTTAATCCTAGCCTTCTGGAGGCAGAAATCCATCTGGATCTCTGTGAGATCAAGGCCACACTGGGAACAGAGCCAGGCATGGTGACACACACCTTTAATCCCAGGAAGTGATGGCAGGAAGCAGAAAGGTATATAGGGTGTGAGGACCAGGAACTAGAGATCTTGTTAAGCTTTTAGCTTTTAGCAGCAGTTCAGCTGAGATCCATTCAGATGAGGATTCAGAGGCTTTCAGTCTGAGGAAACAGGATCATCTGAGGAACTGGCAAGGTGAGGTTAGCTGTGGCTTGTTCTGCTTCTCTGGTCTTTCAGCGTTCACCCCAATACCTGGCCCTGAGTTTTTATTATTATTATTTTTAATTAATAAGACCTTTTAGGAAGTCATCTACAATCAAGCTTGCAGAAGACATGCCCCCCACTTCATTTGTCCCCCACCCCTGATTCCAGTTATCCCCTTTCTCTCTCTTAGTTATCTTCTTGTGCTGTGATGGCTGTCTTCAGCCCACCCACCCCCAGTCTCCTTCTCTCACTGGCTGAAAGTACCATCTCCTCCATCACTACTTTTCTTTCCCTCTGAGTCCTGCCATCATTTCTGCTAATTTGAACACACGACATGTGCAGATAAGTCTGAGGACATCACAGCCTCACAGCTCCTCCCTCCACCTAGTGCACACACACATAATTGTTGGCATCCTGTGGTCAGTGTCCCATTGGAAGAAGTGTCGTTTCCCATCCCAATTATCACACCCGTCACTCGGGTGACCGTCAGGGTTCGTCTTTGTTGTCATCTTGACTGGACTTGGAATCACCTGGGAGACACACCTCCGCGTGTGGCTTTCCAGGAGCTTCTAGAGAGGGGTAAGTAGGAGGGATGACTCATTGTGAATGTAAGTAGCAGCAGCCTGTGGATTGGGGTCCCAGACAGAATACAAAGGGAAAAGGAGAAAGCAAACTGTGAGAATTCTTCTCTCTACTTCCTTCCTCAGGAAACAGCATGACCTTACAGGCCCGTCGCCATTTCCCCACCACAACGGACCATGGATCCTTTCATTAACCGTGAACCAAAGTGAACCTTTCTTCTTTAAAGTAAAGACCTTCTGTCAGGCATTTTGTTAGTGATGAGAAAAGTTATGTTAATGATCATCTAACTTCTAAACTGTGGTAACATTTTTTTTTTTGCATGAAAGAAGGCACCAAAACAATTAAAATTACATTATTTTTCTTTAATATTTGCTTATTGGGGACAATTTTTTTTTTTTTTTTTTTTTTTTTGGTTTTTCGAGACAGGGTTTCTCTGTGTAGCTTTGCACCTTTCTGAGCTCACTTGGTAGCCAGCTGGCCTTGAACTCACAGAGATCCGCCTGGATCTGCCTCCTGAGTGCTGGGATTAAAGGCGTGCGCCACCAACGCCCGGCCGGGGACAATTTTTTTTATTAAGGCCCCTAAGAAAATAGTTGGCTTTCCATATCCATGGATTCAACCAATCTTGGATAAGAATATAAAAAAAAAAAAAACACCCAAAAAACATGCCAGTTGGGATGGGGCCTGAGAGGAGTGGAGGGAGGGGAAACTGATGGGATGTAATAAAGAGAAGAATACAAGTTTTTTTCCTCTTTAAACTTGTCAGCACTGAATTTTATAGAAGAGAAAGTGAGAAATAATCGAAATAATCTAGACCTCATTGGCACAGGAGACAGTTTTCTGAACAGAACACCAGTAGCACAGGCACTAAGATCAACAATTAATAAATGGGACCTCATGAAATTGAAAAGTTTCTGTAAGGCCAAGGACACCATCAGTAGGTGTGGTGAGTGCTTTGCTGGTGGGACAGCAAATTTGTACAGCCACCTCAGAAGCCAGTGTGGTGGTTTCTCAGAAGACTGGAAATCAGTCCACCACAAGACTAGCTATACCACTCTTGGGCGCATACCCAAAGGATGCTCAAACACACCACAGGGACACTTGCTCAACTGTGTTCATAGCAGCGTTATTTATAAAAGCCAGAACCTGGAAACAACCTAGATGTCCCTCAACCGAGGAATGAATAAAGAAAATGTGGTGCATATACACAATGGAGTACTACTTAGCTGTTAAAAATAAGGACACAAGGAAATTTGCAGGCAAATGGATAGAACTAGAAAAAAATCATTCTAAGTGAGGTAACCCAGACCAAGAAAGATAAACATGGTATGTACTCACTCAGAAGCAGATATTAACTACAATAAAGGATAACTATGCTACAATCCACAGACCCAGAGAGACTAGATAACCAGGAGGTGAGTTAATGGGGTGATCCCTGGATCTCCCTGGGAAGGGGAAATAGAAGAGATTTCATGAGTAGACTGAGGGCAAGTGGGGATGGGAACATGAGCGATCAGGTTGGAGGAGAGGGGAAAAGTACTGAAAAAAGACTACTGGAAAGAGGGTGGGGGACATTTCAGGGTCAGGCAAAAACCTAGTGAAAGGGACTCTCCCAGGAATCTGCAAGGACGACCCCAGGTAAGACTCCTAGCGATTGGGGGTATACAGCCTGAACTGTCCATCTCCCATGACCAAACTGGTGCCTGGCCCAATTATCATCAGAGAGGCTTCATCAGCAACTTGATGGAAACAGGTGCAGACCCACAGCCAAACACCAGGCAGAGCTCAGGGAATCCTGCAGAAGAAGGGGAGAAAGAACTGTAGGAGCCAGAGATTTCAAGGACACCACAAGAAAACTCACAGAACCAACTAACCTGGGCTCACAGGGGCTCACAGAGACTGAACTGCCAACCAGGGAGCCTGCATGAGACTGACCTAGGCCCTCTGCATATCTGTTACAGTTGTGTAGCTTGGTCCTAAACAGAAAAGAAGGGTGTCTTAGTTCGGGTTTTAATTGCTGTGAAGAGACACCATGACCACAGAAACTCTTTTCTTTTTTCTTTTGGTTTTTTGAGACAGGGTTTCTCTGTGTAGCTTTGCGCCTTTCCTGGAACTCACTTTGTAGCCCAGGCTGGCCTCGAACTCACAGAGATCCGCCTGCCTCTGCCTCCCGAGTGCTGGGATTAAAGGCGTGTGCCACCACCGGCCGGCTCACGGCAACTCTTATAGGGAAAACATTTAATGGGGGCCGGCTTACAGTTTCAGAGGTTTAGTCCATTATCATCATGTCAGGGAGCATGGCGGTGTGCAGGCAGACATGGTGCTGGAGGAGCTGAGAGTCCTACATCTTGTAGGCCACAGGAAGTCAGCTGAGGGAAGCTTGAGCAAAAGAAACCTCAAAGCCCGCCCCCACGGTGACACACTTCCTCCAGCTAGGCCACACCTCCCAATAGTGCCACTCTCTTTGGGGGCCATTTTCTTTCAAACTACCACAGAGGGGGAGTAGATTGGGGGTGGGGTGGGAACATAGGGGGTGGAGAGAGGGGGAGGGACTGGGAGGAGAGGAAGGGAAACTTCTGCCAGAATGTAAAATAAATAAATAAATTTATTTATTAGAAAAAAAACAGCACTGAATGTAAGACTTGTTATTTTTCTCAAAACAATACAATAATATATAGTTTTAAAAATGTGTGTTTGGTGTATATGTATGTGTTTTCACGTGTGTGGGCCTATGTGTGCATGCACATGTGTGCCTAGAGGCTGATGTGTGTCCTCCTTGATTCCACTCTACCGTATTTATTGAGATAGAGTCTCCTTCCATTCGAACCCAGAGCTGGCTGATTCAGTTGGTGTCGCTAGCCTGCCTTTACAGGCCTTTTGCCTCCACACCCCACATGCTGGGATCAGAAAGCTGCCACCGGGCTGACGTGGCATTTATGTCGATGCCCAGAGTCTGAATACTAGTCTTCATGCTTGTCTGGCAAATGCTTCACCTACTGTCTCAGCTGCTCAGCCCAGTGAAATACATATTTACATCATATTAGCTATTATAAGTTATCTAGATAGGATGTAAATATGTGGGAGGGAGGATGCACAGAAACCATATGAAATATGATACAGTTTTATGTAAAGGACTCAAGCGTCTGAGGATTTGGGACTCATGAGTGTGTGTGTGTGTGTGTGTGTGTGTGTGTGTGTGTGTGTGTGTGTACATTTGGTGACGTGTGCTTAGCCATGTAGGCACAGATAGAAGCCAGATATTGACATTAGGATCTCTCTCTCTCAGTTGTCTTGCCAAGTTGTTTTATTGAGATGATCTCTCCCTGAATCTGGAGCTGTTTGGGCTGGATTGGCAGCTGAGTCCCTAGGATCTGCCTGTTTCTGCCATCTGTTGCTAAGAGTAGAAGTGTGTTGTCATCCATCCATCCATCCATCCATCCATCCATCCATCCATCCATCCACCCATCCATCTTTTGTTTCTTTGGTTGGTTTGTTTTGGTTTTCGAGACATGGTTTCTCTGTGTAGTTTTGGTGCCTGTTCTGGATCTCACCCTGTAGACCAGGCTGGCCTCGAACTCACAGAGATCTGCTTGGCTCTGCCTCCCGAGTGCTGGGATTAGAGGCGTGTGCCACCACCGCCCGGCCCTTTCATCTTTTGAGTGGCTGCTGGGAAGGCAAACTCAGGGTCTCATGCTTGCACAGTAAATGCCTTACCCAGCGCCATGTCCCAGCCAAGCCCACAGTGTTTTTAATTAGTGCTGTATTATTTATGGGTATCAAGACATCTTGTAAGCTTAGTGTAAATTCTGCTCACTGGATAAAAGCCTCAATTTTTATAATAAAAACATCTCAGACCCAAATTAACCAGACCCAAAGTCTGTTATGATGTTTTTATTTATTTGCAAGATTTCTTATTTTTGCCTCCAGCCAGAACAGCATTCAACACATTTTTTGAGAAGATTATTTATTTTTATTTTATGTGTACAAGTGTTTTGCCTGCGTGTATGTCTGTTCACCACATGCATGCCTGGTGCCCATGGAGGTCAATGAGGGCAATGGATCTGCTTGAACTGGAGTTACAGACAGTCGTGAGCTGCCTCGTAGATGCTGGGATTGGAGCCCTGGTCCTCTGCAAGAGCAGCCAGTGCTCATAATGGCTGAGCCATCTCTCCATCCCACCATAGATTTTCATAAAATAAAATAAAACTTTAGTAAATAGTCACCTTTATCTGGGGATCTTCTTGACACTTTTTTAAGTGCTAGGGTTCAAACCAAGCACCCTATGCATGATGGTCAAGTACTCTACCGCTGAGCTACACCCTGGTCCTTTTCGTTTGGACGTTTATTTTATATTTTGAGATAGCGTCTCATGAAGTTGACTAGTCAGGTCTTGAACTCGTGACTCTTCTGCCCCAGCCCCTCGAGTAGCTGGGATTGTAGGCGTGTGCTCCCCTGCCCATCACTGACCATGCCTTTGCATGCACTGAATGTGTATTTTACAGGCAGATAGACCAGTCCTTGGTGGAGGATATGAAGCTCGATCAAGCTCCTCCCACCTCATGTTTGTTCATACCCAGCTCTAGGACTGATTTTTTTTTTTTGCAAGAAAAGGAATAGTAGAGGATGGCCCCACCACAAACCTAGAGACTTAACACATGATCAGAAAATGTCCATGAAATTCTTTTAAACATTTATTTAAGCCACTCCTACAAAAAAAAAATAATGAAAAAGATTACATAGTTTGAATGAGAAATAAAAACAAACTTCTCATAAAAAGATCAATTCAAACCTGTCATAACAGCTGTCTTCTGAATATGTACAACTGTCAAAAGTGAACTCCAACCCACGCAAAACAGTGCAGCGTTTGGACCCAACCTTTGACTCGATGGGCAGTTTTTTAATAGGCAGGCCTTGAAGCATTTAAACCACAAATGGCAAAGAATAGTAACAACGCATGCATTTCCCCAAGCCCTGCCCGAGCTCTGCCCTCTTCTTATGCCCCAGAAAGAGGGACAGTGCTGGGGGATCGTCCCAAGAATCAGTAAGGTGGCCAACTGTCTGCTCCGAACTCAGTTCCGAGGCTGTGAGTTGAACTCTGTACAGATATTCTGGATGATCCTGGGGACGAATTTGTAGAGGTTGTCAAACTCATCCACAAAAAAGGAGTGGTCCCTGGCGGGGTGAGTGGCAATCACCTCCAGCTCCTCCTGAGCAGCCCATTGGATGCCTATGGCGTACGTGATCACCCCTGTGGAGACAAAGAGAGCATGAAGCAAATGTCCTCGAGCAAAGGGACTGATGATGTATATTTTCCTTCTGGGTTCCCCAAATCAGAAACATGCCAAAGGAAACCAATGAGAGAACCCCAGTGAGGCTCTAGTTTCTAGAAATAGACTAAGTGTGACTATTCACTCAACAAACACTTTGGACATCACTCTGTACCAACAGCAACAAAATTCATATAGCTGTTGTCTTAAGAGTGTCTAGTCTTTTGATCTTACTTGAGCACAGAACCTTTTACAGATATAATGAAGAAGTAAGTGGCGATGAGGCCATGCTGGTGCAGAATGAGCTCCTAATTCAATACCCCTGGGTCCTTAAAAAAAGGAGGGAGAGATGGAGACAGACAGACAGTGAGTGACAATCGACGAAGGTCAGACAACCCACAGAACTGAGGGAGGGTTAAGGATTGTGCTGCCCAGAGTCTCAGAGAACATACTCCTCCTGACGAGTTGATGTTGGGCGTCTAATGTAAAGAACGGAGCAAGAAGAAATGACTGTTTTGCTACAAATTTGTGGTATTTTCCAGGTTTTTTTTTCTTTTTTCTATCTAGGTATTGTCTAGGATGCAAGGAGCCAGCTGTGGGTTTTAAAATGTTGCCAAGGAGCAGCAAGAACAGCTTTTGCTGTTTGGTGGCTTTTGACTAGAGATGGGAAGACTTTGCCCAGGAAAAACTACACAACAGCCGTAGAAACTGGGCTGAGAAATTTCCACCAGCAGCAATGGCGGGTGGTCACCCTCGATGGACTTGGTACTCCAGGGGACAAAGTCCTTATTACATTTTCAGACTGAATCTCAGAGTTGGGAACTAAGACAGGAAACCAGACCCCCATGTCATTAAGGCACTTAACAGATCTGAAACTCCAGTTCCAGAGCATCTAACGCCCTCTTCTGGCCTCCCAGAGAACTGTAGACATGTGGTGCACAGATATACATGCAGGCAAAAATATCCATACATATAAAATAAAAATAAAAAGTCTTTAAAAGTATATAGAATATCATAAAAGGCAACCCAAATTACACATAGGTGCAGAATAACAAAGGGACTGATGGACATTTTCCTTCTGGGTTCCCCAAATCAGAAACGTGCCAAAGGAAACCAATGAGAGAACCCAGTGGGCTCTAGCTTCTAGAAATAAACTAAGTGTGACTATTCACTCAAAAAACACTTTGGACATCACTCTATACGAACAGCAACAAAATTCACATAGCATGAAGCAACCAATCAAATCCTCTGCAAGAAATAGCTAGAGCTAACCACTGAGCATCTCTCCAGCTCCCTCTGTGTACACTTTCTTAAGTCATGGACAGAACCAACACATTCAAAAGGCAGTTCCCTCCCTGGGTACCAAGGATCCTGGTCCTCCACCCCTTCAAGAGATGCTTCTGTGCCCACGTATACAACAGCAGTGCTCACCCTTCTGGTAGGCGGCCATGGCTGGGATCCGCACGTCGTCGTAGGACCTGCCGTCCGTGATGAGAATCATTACCTTCCTCTTGTTGGGTTTGGACTTCTTGAAGAGCTGTTCGAGGGCATACTGGATGGCAGCCCCCGTGCTGGTACCGCCACTCCAGTACCCCACCCTCCGGATGGCACTGAGGACGTCAGCTTTGCTGTTATACCTGTCGAACCCAAATTCCAGCCGCTGCTCGTAGGTGTACTGCACGGCCCCGATGCGCGTGTCCGTGTCCGAGATCTCGAACTCCTTGCTGAGGTTGGCCACGAACTGCAGGACAGTGCGGAAGTTGCTGGTCCCCACGCTGCTCGAGCCGTCGATGACAAAGCCGACGTCGGCCGAGTTCAAACAGGTCTTGCTGCAGGCCAGGCGGTCTGTGTCGCAGACCCGCTTCACCAGGGGCTGCACGGTCTTAGGAAGGCTGAGCCAGCTCGGCACGGTGAAGGAGTAGAAGCCATTGGTTCTGCACACCGCCTTAGGAAGAGAGAAAGGAGAGACTCGTCCAGGACAGGGGGTCAAGTCCTTCAGCCTGCCACCATCACCCTTCACCACCAGGCAGGTTTACAGAAGTTATACTTCCCGCATCAGACTTCACAGTGCACTTGATTCCAGTTTCCTGGTTGGGTACCACTGAGGTCAAGACCTCTCCAGTAACATCTGGACTCACTCCAGTCCCCTCGGCTGCGTCCCTGCCTTAGTGGAAAAATGGCCGGATGGGCAAATTCACAGGGAGATGTGCATCGTTGGCTTTAGCTTCATGTTTATGCCTCTGCTGACTCCTCAATGTATTTGTATTGGAAACCAGCCATAAGTGTGGCATTTATGGGTCCCAACCACCGTGGAGGAGGACTGAAGAAAGCTTTTGTTCTGACACACAAACGGGGATGTTTCCAGGGCAGCCCTGTACCCCGCAGGAAGGGATTCACACTCCGTGAGTGGTCACGTGTGTCGGAGTCACACTGGTGGCTCTTACCGTCTCTAATTGGGTTCCCACTCGCATCCAAGCAACGTGGACCCTTCATCATGAAACAAAGGGCCAGCTGTGAAGGGACATCCTTGTGTCCCTGAGATTGGAGCATCGCTTTTATCTGCCATTAAACTCCAAGTTCTGCCTGCCACGCAATCCTGCCTCCGGGCAAATGGGTGTTTATTTGTCTGTGCCCAAGCTCATTCCAGAAAAAAAAAAAAATCAAAGAGAACAGCAAATAAAGCCTGAGCAAGTTGGTTAGTATGTCCTTAGAAGTGCCTAGGCTTGTGTCCTGAAAGTGGGTCATCCATCAATCCTTGATCCTACAGACCTCTGGGGAATCTGGCAGGGTCAGACTTCATGATGACAAATGAACTTGTATAATGACAAAATTATTTTAAGCAAGAAATAACTGAAAATTTTCCTAGGAAATATTTTTTTTTATTGATTTATAAAAACTTAAAGGAGGCTCATGAAACTTTCCACAGCCTAGGTGGATGAATGCTGGGCCAGAGCTGAGTGCTGGCTAGTGTGTGGAGAGCTGGACTCCCACCAGACAGCCCGTGTAAAAGGAGACAGTGGTGGGTGCTGGCTGTGGACTGGAGATGGGTTTGGCGGGGAGACCGTGTATATGTGGAGACCAGGAAGGGAGGTTGGGCCTCATTCCAGAGTATCTCAGTGGTGACGTAATGGTGAAGGATTTGGAGCAAGGACC
The DNA here is from genome assembly GCF_004664715.2 of Peromyscus leucopus. Classification (NCBI taxonomy): domain Eukaryota; kingdom Metazoa; phylum Chordata; class Mammalia; order Rodentia; family Cricetidae; genus Peromyscus; species Peromyscus leucopus. The sequence goes on from NC_051081.1 coordinate 27,191,187, forward strand.
CCAGATTGGAAGGATGTTTCAGAGTAAACTGGGGAAACTCAAAAGGGGGAATGGACCAGTGATGCAGTACCATCTGAGGCTTGGGAGGTGGTTTAGGACTGGGATATAGCAGAGGGTGAGAGCTGTGAGTATCAAGGCATAGTTCTGGGATGCCACTACCCTTGGGCAAGTGTGGGGCTAGAGAGGAATATCACAGAAGCATGACCATTCTGATTTGGGAAGTATTGTGGTTGATATATTGTGTACCCCAATAAACTTATCTGAGGGTCAGAGAACAGAACAGCCACTATATTAAACATAGGTTTAGGCAGTGGTAGCACACACCTTTAATCCTAGCATTCAGGAGGCAGAGATCCATCTGGATCTCTGTGAGTTCAAAGTCACACTGGAAACAGCCAGCCAGGCATGGTGACACATGCCTTTAATCCCAGGAAGTGATGGCAGGAAGCAGAAAGGTATTATAAGGCGCGAGGACCAGGAACTAGAGCCCCTTTAAGCTTGTAGGCTTTTAGCAGCAGTTCAGCTGAGATCCATTCCGGATGAGGACTCACAGGCTTCCAGTCTGAGGAACAGGATCAGCTGAGGAACTGGTGAGGCGAGGTTGGATGTGGCTTGTTCTGTCTCTCTGATCTTTCAACGTTCACCCTAATACCTGGCACCCAGTTTGTTTTTATTAATAAGACCTTTTAAGATTCGTGTTACAAAGTATAGATATCCTTTGTGTTCTACTATGTACTCGTGTGTGTGTGTGTGTGTGTGTGTGTGTGTGTGTGTGTGTGTGTGAAATCTACCTGGCCATTTGGTTGGGCTCCCCCAGTGCTGTGAGGGGAGGAAGGAGAAGTTTTAAATGCGACTCTGAGGACAGTGCTCTTGCCCCCTGCTCTCAGGCTCCTGGTTGTGCAGTGAGAATAGGGTTGACTTTGAAAGGACAATTCCAGGCTCCCCCAATGGGAGGCCCCCACCACTTACTCACGAGTTTCATGCACCCTTGAAGGCTCTAGAAAACAGCTCTGAGGCGATCAGAACTTTTCAGAGCACGGAGGCTCCTGCCCTTGAGTGGGACCCCGGGCCATTATGTACCTTGCTGGCGAAGTTGGGCTCCGTCACGTACGGCTTCTCGCTTTCAGCAGCCCCCTCGACGGTGATGAAGAAGATGTTGATCCCCGACTCTCGCGCGACTCGTGACGCCTCTTCCACTTTGTCTGTGGGCCAGCCGTCCACCAGGACCACAGCCACGTTGGGAGCGCCGCCCCGGTTTCCATTTGCTTTGGAAAAGAAGCTCTTGGTCACAAAGGTGATGGCGCGGCCTGAAAAGAAAGTTTGTGCTTGGAGTGATTGTGGTCACTACAAATATAGGAACAGATCACAGCAGCACAAAGAAGTCCAGACAAACATACTCATTCCCTCTCCAGTTGTTTGTTTCTTCTTCTTCCTCTTCTTATTTGTCTGTCTGTCTGTCTATCTATCTATCATCCATCCATCCATCCATCCATCCATCCATCATCTCTCTCTATCATCTATCTATCACTGTCTACCTAATCTATTATCTATCTTTCTTTCATTCATTCATCTATCACCTATCTATCTATCTATCATCTATCTATCTATCTCTATCATCCATCCATCCATCCATCACCTCTTTCTATCACCTATCTATCTAATCTATTTATAATCTATCTATCTATCTATCTATCTATCTATCTATCTATCTATCTATCATCTCTCTCTATCATCCATCCATCCAGCTAGCTAGCTATCATCTAGCTATTTGAGACAGGGTTTCTCTGTGTAGCCCTGACTGTCCTGGAACTCACTCTGTAGACCAGGCTGGCCTCGAACTCACAGAGATCCGCCTGCCTCTGGGTATTAGACTTTTATCAGGCCCCTAAACAGGCCCATGCTGTGTCTGAGAACACGGGATGGGAGGGGGCAATTTGGAGTGACAATGGCCTCCTCCTGGCCTCTCACAGCCTGAGTGGGCCCGGTGTTCCTGCTGTTGTGTGACGGGCTGTCTTCCGTAGTTAGTGACGCCTTTTCTCCAGTCCTAGACTGAGGGCACAGGTCTGACTGGCCATGGAAGGGATGTACCTCCTAGGAACAGAGAGGCCGGGTTCTGGCCCTAGCTGTGACAATTACTGGCCCTGTAGGTCACTCAAGGTCCTGAGGCCTCGATTTCCAGACTAATGGTTTGCTTCAGCCGAGTGCCACAGTCACAAGGAATAATGGAGTCTCATGTGTGTATTTCACACTGTGCAAGAGCCTCAGGGCATTTTCACCTAATTCAACCCACTGTCCCAGTTTTCCAGAATTTTCCTAGTTTTATCATTGAATGCTAGGTCCTTCTGGGCATATTGAGATGGCTGGTTTTGAGTTAGAATGGCTGTACATAGCATGGCTCTTAACTTAGATCCTATGGATTCTGTGTGTGTGTGTGTGTGTGTGTGTGTGTGTGTGTGTGTGTGTGTATACATGTCCCCCTGAAGGGAGTTTTTGTGTATATGAATATATAAAAGGCCACAGTTTCTAGGCATTCCCAAACGGGTTCCTATTTCAGTAACAGTTAAAGTTGCCTTGTTTAGACTTTAGAATCAACATAATTCCTACTCAGTGCTCCTCCGGGTTTGGTCAGCACCCTGGCTCCCGGGCTGTCTTACCTGCCCGTTGAAAGCAACAGGTGGTTGCGTTTGAAGCTGCTGGAGAAATGCCTTAGTGAATGCCACGTGAACTGGCTGCAGAGATCCCGTTGTAAAAGAAAAACCATGGCTGTTGAGAATTCAAGGCTTAGAGCACCCAGCAGTGCCTTCCAGCATAATATTAGCAAAGTGCAGGAGTTGTAAGATGCCATAAGATTTCTGACCTCATCCAATCTTAAATATGGAGGCCGAAGTGATCAGTGCTCAACACACATCCCATCCACCCTCACATAGGAGCTGAAATCTGGAAGCTGTGTTACCCATAGTCCCTTGTGCCTATACTTGGTTCCCTAAGTTGATACACTTGAAGGAGGTTTAGAAAATGAAAGGGGGGCTGGAGAGATGGCCCGGAGGTTAAGAGCACTGGCTGCTCTTCCAGAGGTCCTGAGTTCAATTCCCAGCAACCACATGGTGGCTCACAACCATCTGTAATGAGATCTGGCTCCCTCTTTTGTGCACATAATAAATAAATTAATAAATCTTTAAAAAAAGAAAATGAAAGGGAGGCAGGGACTGTAACTTTGTTTCTCCTATTTCCACGGGTGAAACTGTGGGGTTCTTGGTGCTGTGTTTGGCTCACTATGTGTGTGTGTGTGTGTGTGTGTGTGAGAGAGAGAGAGAGAGAGAGAGAGACAGAGACAGAGAGACAGAGAGAGAGACAGAGACAGAGAGACAGAGAAACAGATAGACAGAGACAGAGACAGAGAGAGAACGGGGAGTGTAGGGCGTGGCCCTATTGCCGTGAGCTGTGCATACCACTCCCCTCAACATGGCAACATTCTGGCTGGAGCAGGTTCATGAAAAGGCCTTCTTGACAGAATTTGAAAACTGCTTTCCTGACACCAGTAGAGGTGGCGGCTCCCTTACTGACCCTTGCTCTGCCCGGCACCCTGAGAAGTCAGTCAGAAGGTTCGAGCTACAGTGTTCTTCTCCCGCCCTTTCTAGGCTCCTCCATGAACCGAATCCCCACATGCCTCAGTCAGTTCCATTGGCCGTGTTCCCTGGATTCCTGAATGATGCGAAGCAGAGCGAGAACGCATCACCCCCTGAAAATGTATACCGGCTGGGTTAGGACACCTCTCTGACCTCATCAGGGGAGTCGAGCGCCCGGCTAAGTTTTTCCCATTGCAATTTTGCTTGTGTAAGCACTATATTGGACACAAACACGTAATCCCCTCTGTCACACTTACGATGCAGTTAATGTGGCTTTGCAGACATGGACTTAGTGACTTGGCTAGTGGTTATTGAGCATTGCATTGCTGTGAAGGAGACTGCATTTTCCAGATATTAATATTCTGGTCACTAGAGAGATAGGAGATGGAGGGAGCTCATTATTCAGCCTTTCTATAATTCCAAGGATGCTCTGTGGACGTTAGCTCTGCTCGCTGCTTTATTCCACACAGTTACGCCACCGTAACTGGCATCTGAATTCCCTTGGCCTTAAATGGTTGGAAGTTTCCCTAGAGCAGAACCAGCCTTCCCCCAGTCTTCGAGCATGGTAAAACCATCCCCCTTGTCCAGTCTCCCCTGGGTGAACAGGTCCAATGGGACTTCTGGGGCTGTCCCACTGAGAACCAGACCTCGGACTTCTAATACCACTAGCTCCTCCTGAGGTTCACATGGCACAGGAAACTCATCTTCAAACACAGGACTTGTCTCTCCTGGCATAATCACCATTCCAATCGACTTTGATGGGAAGAAGATCCCCAAAGGGACCTCCTGAGTGGAATAGTGAGATTTTCACACTAACTGGTTGGTAGCTTATAGGCCGACCATGGAGTAGTCACACAGCTATTCTGTTAGTCCTGGGAATATGGCTGCAACCCAAAGAAGCAAGAGACTGTGAGGCACAGGTCTTCTGACCATTCTTGCACCTGAATCCATGGTAATACTTTAGGAAAGAGACAGAGGCTGCATGTCATTTCTTGATGGATTTTTTCCCTCCTCCTCCAATATAGAATATTATATCACAACCACATAGAAGGTGCACCATGGTAACAAGGTAGAATGAACCCGAATCTGGGTCACATACCTACATTAGAAAGGCCTCCTCTCTGGGTAATTTTCTCTATAGCTGTCTTCAGATCTTGAGAATTCGTGTGGGTTTTGAGGTTAAACTGGGTAGCAGGGTTGTCTCTAAAGCAAACAAGAAAGAAAAGTTGGTTAGAAAGTTATTCCCGTTGGAGGAAGGCAGAAATCATGGCTGATGCCTTCACGTACAAGTAAAATGGATGGTGTGACAAAGCCTGAGGCTGTGTTCATGAAGTGGTCCTCGGCGGGCAAAGTGATAACTAGACAGGGAGGTTGGGGTCCTCCACAGGGAATATAGGGACTCCAAGAGGCCTGGTAGGTTTGAGTGTTCCTTTTTTTTTGTTTGTTTGTTTTTTCAAGACAGGATTTCTCTCTGTAGTTTTAGTGCCTTTCCTGGATCTCGCTCTGTAGCCCAGGCTGGCCTCGAACTCACAGAGATCTGCCTGGCTCTGCCTCCCGAGTGCTGGGATTAAAGGTGTGCACCACCACCGCCCAGCCTTGAGTTCTACTTTTGACTGTATGTGCCATGTCATAGCTGTGTAATCTTGTTTCTTCTTAGAGCAGGGAGAAAAGTTATCTTTAGTTCATCTCCTCAGTAATGGAATTTCCTTTCCTTTTACTGACAACATCTTGCATGTATATATACACATCATGTATTCTGACCATCTGCCCTTCACTACCCCGTCTTATTTTCTCCCCATCTCTTCCACTGCCTCCCACATGCCCTGTCCAATCTTTACTGGTTCCTTTTGGTTTGGTTTTGTGATCTGTTTGGTTTAACTAGGGCCACTGTGTGACCATTAGATTTGAAACGCCTATGAGCCTGGTAGGGTGAGTATGCAACTCAAGACAATGATTTCTCCACTCCTAGAATCTGTCAACCAAGTTGTGTCATCTTTAGGAATCATTTAACTTTTTTTTGGGGGGGGGGGTCCAGCTTCCTCAGAGATAAAAGCATCATCATTACTTATCATACATAACACAATAACACAACGATCACATGGCTAATGTTATCCAGTGGGATTCTACCACAGGGAGGCAGCAGTGAGTTCTCAATGTCTCTGGATTACAACTAGGTCCTCTGCAGTAAGAGTCTCAGATCTTAGCCACTCCATGGGTGACCAGAGACCTGCTAGCCATGCCCTGGGTGCCCCCCAAAACTGGAAACAATAATGCATAGTGGCGCCAGGAAGACCACTGTACCTGTCTCTTCTTGTGACTCCTGCAAGTAGGTGACATGACCGACCTCTCATCAGAAGGTCAACGGCATCTTAAGACAGCTGGAGCAGATCTGGAGCAAGTTCACTGGTGAGGCGGAATTAGGACCCTTCTCTAGAGATGAGTATGCATGCGTGGGAGAGCAGTGGGAACAGGTTGGAACTTCAAGTAGAGGTTGTGGAGGAGGTGGAGGAGTGTCAGAGGGGTGAAGTTTCTCCCAGGTGTGTGTGCACCCTCGGTCACGGTGCAGCAAGGATGTGAGCTGAGGTCATACCTCTGGAGGCCGTGACGCTCCACCACAGGCAGAGCAGACTCCCCCAAAGCACACACCCTGTGCAGCCACATAAGGCTGCATGCTTCAAAAGAGCCCTCGCTTGGCTCATCTTGAAATTCTTAGTTTTTGACCCGGGAGTCTGCAAATGACAGAGCTAGTCCAGGCAGGCTGTGGGGCCACATCCTCAAGAGGTGGGAAGTCTTTTAAAAGCCTTTCCACAAACAACTCAAGTCCAGCACTGAGCAGCTGCTTGGGCAGTTTGGGAGGAGAACTCTAAGGTGCCTGGTTCTTAGCTTGTCCTTGAGACTCCAATGTGGTCCACAGAGAATTTCAGACTAATGAAGCATTCTCTGCCTCCTTCCCATCCCTTTTCCTCCCCTATTGCCAACCTCCCTCTATGTCTCAGGCTGGTCGTAGCTATCTATGCCCAGAAGGTGTGCTTATCTAAGTGGCAGGCGACAGCAGTCTGAAGGGCCTTCAGAGCAGTCCGGGAAATTCTGTCTTTGCCTCCAGCCACTGACTCAAACCCTGTACCTATCCACATAACCTGCATGTCCCCATCCCTCATGTCCCAGAAGTTCAGCTCCCTTAACTTTTATTCTTGATTCTATTATGAAATCCCATTAGCTGCAGCTGTATCTGCCAGAGAACCTCTGTTCTAACTCTGTCTGTAAGACTGCTCTGTTCAAAAATCCTCAGGGGCTCTGGATGGAGAACAGTAGTAAAGAATGTGCTTAATGCTGGGCGGTGGTGGTGGCACACGCCTTTAATCCCAGCACTCGGGAGGCAGAGCCAGGAAGGTCTCTGTGAGTTCAAGTCCAGCCTGGTCTACAGAGTGAGATCCAGGACAGGCACCAAAGTTACACAGAGAAACCCTGTATTGAAAAACAAAACAAAACAAAAACTGAGCTTAGCAGGTGCAAGGCCCGAGGTTTGAGCCACAGCCTCCAAGTTAGCTCATGCCTGGGTGGCATGGGTTAGGGTCTGGGCTCAATACCCAGCATCAAGAATGAATGAATGAATGAATGAATGAAGAGTGAATAAAGATCCTTTCTGTGGTTTGGATATTGTTTTGAGTTCACATGTTAGGAGTTTAGTCCCCAGAGAGGAGGTGGTAAGAGACTGCGGGATCTTTATAATGAGTACCATACTGGTGAGACATGCTGAGGTCACCAGAGGGAACGGCACTTGGAAGAGATTGGGGTGACAATGGTGGGAGCCTTGAGCACCTGTGAGTCATGCCAAGAGTGAGGTTGACCTTTGAACTGCTCTTGGGCATCCTGACTGGCAAGATGATATCCCATTGGCATGCACTCTTGCAGTTTTCCAAGAGATCCACCAGACCTGAGTTGATGCTGGTGCCCTGCCCGGGAACCCCAGAACTGTGAGATCTTTTTGTCAATGATGAACTGTTTTGTCATGCTCAGAAAAACATACTCCCATCGTTAGACTTTCTATTTTTGTTTTCAAAGCATTCGTGATTTAGTTACAACCCATGAACTCTCCATTTCTTTTATTTATTTACTCTTCATTCAATCATTCATTTTAGGATTTCCTATATTCTGGTGAAATACTGAGCTCACGTTCCCAGTTTTCTCTTTCTGTGTCTTTTTCTTCCTTCACCCTCAGCCCCGATGACTCAACTCTCTCTAATTTGTAGCATATCACACAGTGCACGCCACATAAAGGTCCTCCATGAACCGTTCCGAAGAAACAATCCTCCCTGTCCCATTTCTGAGCATCTTTACTCTGGGTTCCGTGGGTGTCCTCTCCATCACGCACATCTCCTCAACTTGTCAATAGTGGTCAGTGCACACTGGCAAGTTCCTGCTCTTGAACTCAGGTATACATTCAGTAGCTGCCACACATCTCCATCAGAAGGTAGCTCAGGTTTGGTAGTTCTCAAGCGGAAGACATTTCTCCTCCAGGTCTTCTCTATTCAACCTCACTTCTCGATTCACTGAGCCATCGAGGGTTGGCATTCTCTTCTCCAAATGCCACATCCGGTCATTCCCTTCTCCTACCTGTCTCTTGGCTCTTTTCATCCGCTCTAGTCCCGGCGATGGACTTTGATCTCTTTACTGAATGACTCAGGTTCTACTTGGATCTGGATTGTCTCTCAAGGGCTCATAGTTTTGAGACGGGCTCCCACTCACGGTGTTATGAGGAGGCAGTAAAAAACTGAGGTGGTGGGAGAACTAGGTCACTGAGGGCATGCCTTTGAGAGGGGGTGTGGTAAAGAAAACAGTAGCTAAAAATGTCAAACGTTTTCTCATGGGTGCACGGTGTGACTTGAGTTTCTTGGACTATTCACAGCAATGCCGTCCACGAGCCCTGCTGTCTTTCTGCTCTGTGGTGGAGTCACGCTGCTATATGTGTACTGCGATAGCTCTAACTGTTGACTTGACACTTGGGAGGAGAGTCTCAGTGAAGGATTGTCTAGATCAGATCAGCCTGCGAGCGTGAGTACGTCTATTTGGGATTCGCTGTGGCTGCCTTAATTGGTGTGGGAAGGCACAGCCTGAAGGTGGACGCCATCATTCCCTGGTTTGGAGTCCCTGACCTTATAAGAGTAGGGAAGGTTAGCTGAGTCCCAGGCATGCATTCATCTAGTCTCTCTCCCTGAATTCTTGCCTTGACTTCTCCTCAACAGTGTGCCATAACCAGGAACTGAGAGCTAAAAGAAATCCTTTTTCTTCTAAATTGCTTTTTATCAGGGGATTTTATCTCAGTAACAGAAATGAAACAAGTGTTCTCCCACTGAACCACATCCCAGCTCCTTTTCTGTTTCTTTGTTTTATGTTGTTTTCAGATAGCATCTCATTATGAAGCCCTGGCTAGCCTGGAACTCTCTACGTAGACCAGGCTGGCTTTGAACTCACAGAGATCCACCTGCCTCTGCCTCTCAGGTTTTGGGATTGAAAGTCTGAACCACCATGTTTAGCTCTTATGTTTGTTTTTTGAATCAGCTCCTTATGAATCCATAAGTTCAGGCTTGTTCCACCCTGTTTCACACCATTGCCATACTGTAGATGTTTCTTTAGCATTTTCTGGAGGACACTCACCTCCAGATCAGCAAATTTCCTCTCTGTTTCCCAAATGACCAAAGTATTGATTCCACAACCAACAGCCTGGCAGCTCATGCCCAACTGGGCTCCCCTGTGGGTGACTCGTGCCCACCTGGGCTCCCCTGTGGGGGACTCATGCCCACCTGGGCTCCCCTGCGGGTGACTCATGCCCACCTGGGCTCCCCTGTGGGGAACTCATGCCCACCTGGGCTCCCCTGCGGGTGACTCATGCCCACCTGGGCTCCCCTGTGGGTGACTCATGCCCACCTGGGCTCCCCTGCGGGGGACTCGTGCCCACCTGTGCTCCCCTGCAGAGGACTCATGCCCACCTGGCTCCCCTGCGGGACTCGTGCCCACCTGGGCTCCCCTGCGGGGGACTCGTGCCCACCTGGGCTCACCTGCGGGGGACTCATGCCCACCTGGGCTCCCCTGCGGGGACTCATGCCCACCTGGGCTTACCTGCAGGGGACTCATGCCCACCTGGGCTCACGTGGCAAACGTGTTGCTGTGAACCACACGTCAGCTTTCTTTTACTCTAAATGCTAGATAGCATCTCAGTCCTACTTAGGGCATGGGTGGGGGGTCTTTTAAAATAACAGTAACTAAAGCAAAACACATACACACACACACACACACACACACACACACACACACACACACACACACGGAAAGTGGGGAGGAGAGGAGAGAAAGTGCAGTAAATTAACCATGAAAATGACTCCAGGAAAGAACCAAGTCAGTAAGGCCAACGGTTAGCTCATTCAACTGTGTTTAGTCAGGTAACTAAGTATTTCCCCCACCTCAGATATTACCAGGAATGATTCTGAAAGCTGACTAACTTGGTATTAAAGTGAACGTGCACATTAGTGAGTAAGCCACTGTGCCCGTGGATAGATGCACAACCCCTGAGGCGCAGCTGTAACCCAAGAGCAGGTGATCCTCCTGACTTTGGCTCCCCAGTGCTTAGCACTCAGGTGGGAATGCGGAAGTGTGGAACGCACCCATGAGGGAAGGCAAGGCCTGTGTCTTTATTGCTTTAGTTCATTCTCTGTGCAGTAGAGCACTCCACCTCAGAGCCCCACACCAGCCTCATGTCCACACCTCCTTGGTGGTAAAACTCATTAGGGACGTTTGTTAAAATATGTTGGTCACTTGCTATCTTCCAGAAGAAAATCAAACACTGGCCTGGGAGTTTCTAAAATAAAGACTCTATTGATTCCTTCTCAGGGAGGTTTAGGAGGCCATGGATTTTGGAGGGCTTCTGCTAATGTCCTAACCCTACTGTTCTGTTGATGTCTCAGAGACTACTGGTCTACCTTCGGATACTTTCAACAAATGGATGAACCTCTCAAAATAATGTTATGCCAGTAGAGACATATTATCTAATTATATTTCCTCCAGCAAGAATCTTTTAAAATGGCTTCCCTTAATCAGGCAGTGCCTGCAGGTTACTCTAAAATAATCAGTGTTTGGCCATTTAATTTTCTTTGTGGGCTGGAATGGGGATGGCGTGGACTTGGCCAGTGAAATGAAGCATGCCTATGAGATCAGGCAGAGGTCCCAGGGAACATGCTGGTGGCTGCAGGGGAGGTGACAGACTTGCCCCTTGAGCACTCAGAGTGAAAATGATTCTGGCTCCATCCTCTCACTGAAATAGCCACTGCCGGCCTGAGTGGCCTGAGCCAACCTGCTGAGGGACTTTGTACCACAGCTCTTGCAAATGGCCGCTGGCCTTTTGATTTCCTAGCAGCATAGGGGAATGGGGTCTTCCAGAACTGAGTTTTTAGATGTGTTTTTATGTAATTAATAGCAGTATTTCCCAAAGAGCAGCAAATAAGCCTGTCTTAACCACTCTCTGCTGGAGGAAATGGGGCATTCCGTCTGATGACCCGTGGAATCCCTCCAGAAGCAATCGGCACACCGGATGTTAATCTGTAACCACATTGCGGGGCCTCTCCCGGTGAGTGGTGGGATGTCTAGGCAGCATAGCTTCCCAAGCTCATGTGGCCTCTGGTCACATTGGATCATGTTAAGATGTAGATTTGCTGTTGGAGGACCAGCCTACAGTCTGAGGTCATGCATTTCTAACCTCCCTAGCGCTGTGACCCTTCAATAGAGTCCCTCGTGTTGTGGTAGCCCCCAATCATAAAATTATTTTGTTTCTATTTCATAACTGTAATTTTGCTACTGTTATGAATCGTAATGCAAATATTCGCTATGTGACACCCCCCCCATGTGGGGTCACAACCCACAGGTTGAGAAACACTGTCCTAGGTGACGCTGTGAATCACTCTTCAAGTAGCAGTGTCTTAGTGAATGGTTTAAAATTTCAGACGCTCATCAATGAGGTTTCCAGTGACAAGGAAAGGAGGAGAATAAATAAGTCTACATTAGGGGAGCTGGAGGTATGTCTCAGTGGTTGAGAATGTGTATTGATCTTGCAGAGGTTCCAAGTTCGGTTCCAGTGCTCATGCCCAGCAGCTCTTAACCACTCATAACTCCAGTTCCAAGAAGATCCAACACCCTCTTCTGCCCTCCATGGACAACTGTACTCAACTCACACTCACATACCCCCATATAAGCACATGTATACACATAACTAAGTCTTAAAAGAAAGAAATCTAGAAAGGGGGAAAGAAAGTCTGAGAGGGGAATGGGATGGAGCCCCACAGCCCTGTCCAAGTTACCTAGAGGGAGGCATGTGCATCAGCAGCATGAGAGTCACATGAGAGCAACATAGGCCTATGGGAATAGCCACACCTTCCCTCTCCAGTTGCATGAAGAATTACCTGAGAAGCTAGTGATGCCATGGCTCCACACACAGAAACTGGTTTCACCAAACTGATATCTGTGTTGGGCATCAGGAGTTTTAAGGAGCTAAGTGGTTCTAATGCACACCAAGATGGTGGTCCACTTTTCAGGAGGGAGGGTGATCTCAGAGGACCTCAGGGGTATGTGAGTGTGAGTTGAGTACAGTTGTCCATGGAGACAGGAAGTGATACACATCCCAGACCATGTGTGATAGGAGTTCACAGGAATCACTGGCAAAGCCAAGTGTGTTTGTTTTGTATGTACCTCAAGAGAACCACACAGGGAGATGTACTAGGGCTATCTAAAGGAACCGAACCAATTGAATGAATAAATATATTGTATATAATACAGTATATATGGTATATATGCCACATATCATACTATATCTTATATGTACTACACACACTATATTATATACTATATATAGCACATATATGATACCATATTATATATAGCATATATACTATATGAGCCAGTATAAATCCCCTTTTAATATATATAACATAAAACATATAAAAATAATATATAACACATAGTATATGCTATGTGTTACTTAATATATACTATATAGTGTGGTGATATTTTATCTGTGTACACCAATAAAGCTTATCTGAGGATCAGAGGAAAAAGCCAGCCACTATAGTAAACATAGAAGTCAGGTAGCACATGCCTTTAATCCTAGCATTCAGGAGGCAGAGATCCATCCAGATCTCTGTGAGTTCAAGGCCACATTGGGGAACAGAGTCAGGCATGGTGACACACACCTTTAATCCCAGCACTAACTATAGAGGTCTGGAGGTCTGCAGACAGACAGGAAGTGATATAGCTGGGCGGAGAGAGGAAATGAGATGGCAGAACAGAAAGGCATAAAGGTGTGGATATACAGGAAGTAGGTCTCTTTGGAGACTGAGGGCTGGTAAGGTGAGGTTGACATGGCTTTTCCTATTCCTCTGATCTCTCAGGTTTTAACCCCAATATCTGGCTCTGGGTTTTTTATTAATAAGACTGTTTAGCAATTCATCTATGATATAGTTTATATAACTATATATAATTATAATCATATATAATAATTGATATAATTATATATAGCACAATTATATAATATAATTCATTGTATAATATAAGATTATTACATACAATATATAATATAATACATTATAATGCAGTATATATGATATATTAAATATGTCATATTAAATATATCACATATAACATATTATACGTCACACATTATATTATATATTATGCATTATATACACACATACACACACACACACACACACACACACATATATATATATATATATATATATATATATATAAATGTACATATGTAGGGATTTATTAGACCAGCTCACAGGATGTGGCTCACGTAGTCCACAATGGCTGTCTGAAAATGGAAAGGCCAAGAGTCTGGTAGTTGTTCAGTCTACGAGGCTGGCTGTTTCACTAGTCCTAATATGGTCTTGGAGTCTTGGCAATTCCTGGAAAACTGCTTGCACGGATCCTAAATGTTCTTAATAAAAACCTGGAGCCAGATATCAGGGTGAAAACTGAAAGATCAGAGAAGCAGAGCAAGCCACAGCCACAACCTTATCTCACCAACTCCTCAGCCTGAAGAGCACGAGTTCCTGTCTCTTCCCCACTTTTATTCCTTTCTCTACCCAGCCATATCACTTCCTGTCTCCACCTTCCTAGTGCTGGGATTAAAGGTGTGTGATCCCAAGGGCTGGAGTTAAAGGCGTGAGCCACCACTGCCTGGCTCTGTTTCTCTTTTAGAGTGGATTAATCTTGTGTAGCCCAGGGTGACCATGAACTCAAAGAAATCCAGACAGATCTCTGCCTCCCGAGTGCTAGGATTAAGGATGTGCGCCACCACTGCCCGACCTCTATGGCTAACTCTGTAGCTGGCTCTGTCCTCTGATTTTCAGGTTTATTTGCTAAGATTTTCAAACTTTATTTGCTAAGACTACAAACAAAATATCACCACAAGTCCATATGGGGATCCTGAGGAAAACGGATTGATTCTGCTCACAGTAACAGAGTAGATGAACTTGCCAGCAAAAATGAACACAGGCAGGCAAAAAGCAAAGCTGCCCTTCTTCCATGTCCTTTTATCTGGGCTGCCACCAGAAGACGTGGCCCAGGTTTAAGGTGAATCTTCCTACTTCAGATAATCTTAGTAAGCAAATTCCTCAGCAGAGCACCTGGCAGCTTGGGTCCCAGGTAAGTTCAGATATAGTCAAGTTGACAACTAATAGTAGACATCACAGAGGGAAGAGAAGGAGCCCAAGATTCTTAAAAATAAAACAAAACAAAACAAAAAAAACCCCTCTTTCTCTGTGTCATATGTGTGCATGTGGTATATGCATGTGCATGTGTGTATGGGTGTACATGTACTATGGGACATGTACAGAGGTCGGAGGACATCCTCTAGGGATAGTCCTTGCTTTTTACCGTGTTTTGAGGCATGGCCTCATTTTTTCACTGTGTATGTCAGGCTCTAGATGGCCCATGAGTTCCCCAACTCTCTATTTCCCATCACCCTGTAGAAGCACTATGGTTACAGAGGCATGCTACTGTTTCTAGATTTTCACATGGGTTCTGGGGATTGGAACTCAGGTCCTCATCTTTGTGTGGCACACACTTTTTACCCTATGAGCCATTCTCCCAGCCTCCATTGTTCTTCTGTGTGTTGTATTTTCAGGCCACTGAGCTTGGAGACTCTACTCGTCTTTCTAAGGACGGAGCTCACTCGACTTGTCCGCCTGTCTCCCTGAGAGAGGAACATGGCGAGGTGGGCTCTTTTCAAGAGGAACAGAGAGTCAGTCCAGGGAGGTGACCGGCAGCTGTCTTAGGATGCTGTTGGTTCCTGGAAAGGCAGCATCAACTGTGGGAACCAAAAAAAAAAAAAAAAAAAAAAAAAAAAGCCATGGGGCAAACTTGAGAAGTGTGTGTGTGTGTGTGTGAAAAGTGTCTGTAGTACCTCCCAACCCAACCTTGGGGACTCACATCCATCTCACACCCTTATTCTCGCATCTGATTCCAGTTCCACGCTTCTGGGCCCCTATCTATCGCAGCCTGGGAGGAAGTAAGAAGTATTTTCTTCGAAGCTCTTTGAGTGAACTCAACTTGCAGTTAGAGCCCAGGCTGTCCTTTCTCACTCAGGAAAATGTGTGTGTGTGCTTGCATGTGTGTGCTTGTGTGCGTGTGTGTGAGTGTATGCTTGCATGCGTGTGCTGTGTGAGTCACATCTGCCAGCCACACCCCTGCTGTGTCGCATCCCTGGTCATTCCCACCCCTTACTTTGGTGCAGACACCGTTGATGTAACAGCAAACACATTGCCAGCTGTATTTATTTCTTACCACTGCTCTAGCGAAGAACGTGTGCCCTAAACAGCACACATCAGTGTCCCAGTCGCAAAGGTCTGAAGTCCAGGGCTGAAGGTGCTGGCAAGGGTGCACATCATAGGAAGGCCTCTTCCCCCTTCAGGAGGAGGACTCAGCCTTTCCCCGAGTCCCTCGCTCATGACCTTCCCTCCTTTGCCCTCAGAGCCTGCAATAGGCATCTCTCTATTCTTCCAGCCAGAGTCCTTTGGGTGGACAACAGCTGGGACGGGTTTTCTGCTTTCACAGACTTGTTATTAGATGGGTCAGCAAGGTGACATCTCTCTCTAATGATGTCAGCAGGGTCCCTTTTGTTTATCCCCTCCAGACATTTGCATGTGGATAGAGACTTAATGCAGTCTTTTCTTCTTCCCTGCACTCTGACTGTCCACCGATAGGTGGCGCCACTGATCCGTGGCACCACTGATCTACAGAAGGCTCCAGCATGCCGCCTGCTCCACCGCATGTGACTGCAAGCCTCCAAGGCTGAGAATCAGGCAATGAAAAGCAAGGCGATGTAAGAAATGTAGCCCAAGTCACAACCCACGAAAGAGGCGGATGCCATAAACCCCAGGGCAAAGGGACGTTTATTTTTAAATGAAGAAAACTAGCATTTTGCTGTGTTCCCAAACCACTTTCCCTGTTTTGAGGTCCTAGAGTTGGCAATGAGGTCCGAGAGAACATGCACAGTTCTCTTCCATGAATGGAGCTGAAATGAAAAATCATCACAAGTCTAGGGGGCAGTTAGCACCCTGTGGATGTGGGCTGAGCGACACAAGGCAAGCTGTCTGCTGTCTGCAGTCACCGAGCCCGCCAGAGTTTATCTATAACAATGAGCTCTGGCTTGCTTTCCTGCATTAGTGTGATACCCTTGGTATTAAATACAACCACATCCCTGTCCATTGTATAGTTTTAATTTTAGAATGCTTGTGCAAGACAGGGCCTTGACCCTTGACCTTGGGTTCCAGCACGGACTCTCCATCTTTGGGCTGGGGGGAAGCCTCAGCTACACACAGCTTCCCTGGGGGATGGCCGAGAAGTCTCCCTTTGACGTCAGTTTTGTTCGACATTTGAAGGATTAGCCCGTCTGATATTTGCCCTCTTCCCATGGCTGTGCATTTAGCGGGTGTTCTTAGGAAAGCCAGGTGGTGTTTCTGAGTCGGCAGCAAATGCCACCTGTCCTATTGGAGGCACGTGACGACTGTGGGAGGCATGCCGTGGTTGCTGACAGGATGCCACAGTCATGGGTTAGGAACTCTGTGGGCAGGGAGTAGGGGAGAGAGAACATATCACTGCTG
The DNA here is from genome assembly GCF_004664715.2 of Peromyscus leucopus. Taxonomy (NCBI): domain Eukaryota; kingdom Metazoa; phylum Chordata; class Mammalia; order Rodentia; family Cricetidae; genus Peromyscus; species Peromyscus leucopus. The sequence continues at coordinate 27,207,967 of NC_051081.1, forward strand.
TGGAGGGTCAGACCGCCTGTCAGCCTGGACCACAGGAAAGGCGGCAGCCAGTGCAAGGTGAAGCAGAAAACAAGAGCGTGGTAGAGGATGCTGCTCTCTAAGAGGAGGATAGAATGGACGAGCCGAGATCTCAAGAGACACTGGAGGGGACAGGGAGAGCGCAATTACATGACAGTCTTCTTGGGAACACACCTCAACAAACAGTTCACGTCACTAGGCTGCCTGTGGGTCTGCTCTTCGTCCCCAAGGAGTCTTTCCATTAGAATCCCCGAGGAACCCAACATGTTGCATTTCATAAATTTATACATCTAAGGACTTTTAATTTCTTAGTTCCCGTTACTACTTGGCATAAGTCTTTGAAGCCCTTAATTTAATTCTAGTAGAGTCTAAATGCAAAAGTCTAAATTCTGAGTCAGCCGTTCCGAGGAACTCCTCCAGGAAGCGGTGCGGAATGGCAACCATGGAAATGGAGGTGGGAGCCTGAGAGGTGGAGACCTTTAGTCACTGGGTTTCCTCGGGTCCCCCCTCCAACCTCCATCCCCTCCTCTGCGGCTGTTCTTGATAGGGTAGGCAATTCTTGGCAAGGCCCGGAGCTCTCACGGCACTACACCAAGACAAGACCAGGAGCCTTTAGGCTCCATGATTCCAAGATAAAGGGATGATTTGAACTGCGTGTGTGGGTGCAGAGGGGGATACCTAGCAGAACACACACCAGTACGTACGTTTGGGTGTGCCCTGAGAGAGGGTGTTTCCAGAGAATATTGGTACGTGGGTATGGGCTGACTGAGGAAGACCCGCCCAGGGTGTGTTATTGTTGGGCAGAGACTTGGGGTTGGGATGGAATGATTGGCAGGATTTCTGGATATGTGAGGTGCTTGCTGTGGGCGCCTGGCAACCAGGATTTGGTCCCTAGGGCCGTGGTGGAAGAATTGAGGACCAACTCTTGCAAGTTGTCTTTGGGCTTCCACCATGTATGTGTGTGTGCCTGCATATCTCTCTCTCTCTCTCTCTCTCTCTCTCTCTCTCTCTCTCTCTCTCACACACACACACACACACACACACACACAAATAACTCTCTCTTTTACACACATAAATAACAAATAAATAGTCTTAAAGCAGGAGGGGGCTGGTGCATGCTTCTTCATTTTTCTTCTGCTGTTGCCTGTGGATGCCGGCTTCTTCAGTGTTTGCCTGCGGACTCGAACCAGCAGCTCTCCAGGGCAGCGTTCAAGTGTGTGGCCTCCGATGGAGTCTCTACCATTGGTTTCTCTGTCTCTGGGGCGGCAGCTTCTTGGCCTGAGCAGCTTACCCACTTCTTCGGCAGGCAGCTTCTGTGGGACTCTTGGGGCTCTAATTGGGGAAGCCAAGCAAGTAACCCTATCCAGATAATCCTATTTCCTATCGGTTCCGTTCCTCTGGAGAACCCTGACTCACCCAGAGGGCAATTGGATCTGGTGAGCATCCCCAGGCTGTGAGATTCCTCCCCGGACAAGCTTTTCCGTTTTCAAAGTCACAGACACGAGCTCAGCAGCGGCTTGTCCACTCTCTCATCCACTTGCTTCCCCTGTGTCCCCTAACAAACTGAAGAGAGACGGGAGGTGGGAACGCCGCGCACCCGCACCAAAGAGCAATTTCAGCTGAATAACGTTGACTCCGTTCAGCCTTGTCGGGGCCACCCTCCAATTTATTTGGTTTCTCGCAGTCCACAGCGGCTGTACAAGCCCCGGCAGCCCACCATTTCATCATGGATCAGCCCCCCCTAATAGGGACGCGGGGCTGCAAGCAACAAGAGTAGCTTGCTGGTCTGTTAGCCCAACGTTCATTTATTGGCTGTCTTCGGAGCCGGCCATTGAATTATACAATGCCAGGGCTGGCGGAGCCCTAATACATCATCAGTTGACCCCATATTTTACAGGTGTCAGCATTTACACGGAGAGGTTAAGTGCTCGCATGAGGTCCGCCAGCAAGGCTAAGGTCAGCATTCAGATCCCCCTGTCAGCCTGTTCGCCACGCTTTCCTCGCCACCCTGCGGCAGGCAAGGCAGAGATGACAGGTTCGTTTATATGGGACGGGAAATGGAGGGACCGACACACGTTCCCCCAAATGCTTCACATTAAATAATAAGCACCCCGGATGGAGAAAAGGCAGACACCGGACAATGTTTAGAAAGTGAAATTGGAAAGCAAGGATGTAAACGCTCCCTTTCTTCCAAACGACCTGTCCTGTGAGGGACACGGAGGAGAAAATTGGGGGAGGGGCCGTCGTCCTTTGCTTTATGTTCCTCTATCATAATGCTACAGATTGGGTATTTCATTAGGAAAGTAATTGTATTTCTCCTCTTTCTGGAGGTTGAAGATCCCATATCTGGGGAGGGTTAAGTGCTCTGTCATCCCATGGATGACCCTGAACAGAACCTAAGAGACCCTGAGACAGGAAGGGCAAGAAGGACCAAAGTCGTTTTCACAGCAAACCCACCTTCTTGATAATTAACCTGATCCCTTGATTACGACCACGTGAGTCCTTTGCTAAGCACCCCTGGCTGTCCCCACCCCAAATCACCGTGGCTCTGAGAGTGGAGGTGCCAACACACGGACTCTGAGTCCACACTCCCGACACAGTAGGCAAGAAGGGGCTTCTGTTGATTTTGCTTCCCTGCGACATTTATTATCTCATCCTTGCTCTTATCGCCACACAACAACTTCTTGGGCCATTCTTCTTTTTCCTTGACGTATTTATCACCTTATTTTCATGTCACACCAGAAACCCAGGTACCCACACGCTTTTAAACCAGCTACTTTTGATGCAAGATAACGCAGCGAGCTTTGAATCCCCCAATAAAATTGACTAGGACATCTGGCACTAAATACTTATACTTGCTCTTTATAGGAAGGCTCGCTCTGCATTCGCTATCTTAAAAAGTAACATAGAAGTGAAAATGGGTTGACATTTTGAGAACAAGAAAACAATAACCAAAAAAGCCACTTTCTCCCCCCCCCCAATTTCAAGTCAACACCTCACAATAGATCATAGGACACTGCATTTGCAGCAACTGGTTATTTATAACTGACTCCTAATTTTTTCCTGACAGAAATAGAAGATAGAAATAAATGTATTAGAATTTAGTTCTAAAAATATACATGCTATATGGTATTTGAAAAAGAAAGCATTTTCACTTATTTTTCTAGTAACTCAAAGTGGAACCTGCTAATGCCTTCATATGACAACCATAACCAATGTGCTACTTCAGGTAACTTCCCGGGATGCTTAAGGAAACACATGGAGGTATTGGGACATTGGAATGCTTCTATTTTTCAGAAGGAACGGCCACGAGGTCAGTGAAACTTTGAAGCAGGAGTGCTGAGTTCTGTGTTGCTTTTCGATTCCATGGGCTGAACTATAGGTATGTGTGGAAGAAAAGCATCATGGGTACCCAAAGCCCCTTTGTGGATAGCATGATCATGATCTTGCCCCAATACTTGTTGATCGGACCACCCGTGTGAAATGTGCTTACAAATAGGAGATTTATGCATGTTTTTTTCTTTTGATTATGATCTGTCATATCTGTAACCTGTTGTAGGGAGGACCCCATCCATATCTAAACTAAGATTGACTTATTATTCCAAGTAGAGCAAAGACTGTTGAGTTTGGAATGTTGCTATGGCCCCTTAATTTTTTTTCCCCCAAGACAGGGTTTCTCTGTGTAGTTTTGGTTCCTGTCCTAGATCTCACTCTGTAGAACAGGCTGGCCTCGAACTCACAGAGATCCGCCTGGCTCTGTCTCCTGAGTGCTGGGATTAAAGGCGTGCGCCACCACTGCTCGGTGGCAGCCCTTTAAATCCTACCCTTAATGAAACCATCAGGTGGATTGGGGCCAGTCATCTCAGCGCTCGAGACTGGTGGAGCCCCTCGCTCTACCATGGAGCTCTCTGTTGCCTGGTGGACTTTACCAGCACAGCGTAGAAGAGCACGGTTGTTTGGAGGAAATAGAACACACAACCTAAAACACTGTGGCAGGTAGCACCTCACCTTCAAATAAGTGCAGCCCAGGTTACAGCCTCTCAAACACAAGGTTTTCATAGTCAAGGCTAAAAGGGGACTTCGCTTTCTTTGTCTGGAGATAAAGAAACCGGTGATAGCCTAACTAGGTTATTTGTTACTTGCACCCAGCACTCTTAATTCCTACAAATGAATACCCTCTAAGTCAATCATGAGTGCAAATGCCATTTACTCACAATTGTGTATTAGTAGCCTTTTTTCTTCCCTCTGGGGAGGCTCCTCATATTTCCTCAATGGCAGCTGGATTGCTTCAGTTTTTTTGAAATTTACGTTTGCATTAGAGAAGAGAATGAACCAGCGCTTGAGGACGCATTGATATTTGTGGCTTGAAGTTAGGTGTGCAGTACCCCTTGATAACCAGGCTTAGAGCATTAGCTGCACTTACCCATACTGAACAACGCCCACGAGAGGACCAGCAGGGCCAACGTCAAGAGCCTGGACGACGTCCACTAAGAACTGCTTCTGGATCCGGAAGCGGCGCTTGCCGATGCTGGTGCTCCCATCCATTAGGAATGACAAGTCAACTTTGCAGTCTGAGGGACAGAAAAGGAGGCTGTGATTCTGTTCGGCTCTGAGTGCGCCTACCTAGGCATCTTGCTTGTCTCTTTCACTGTTCCCACCCAAGGCTTCGGGGGCTCCCTTCTAAGCATCTTGTCTCTCGATCCTCCCTTCCAGCCATCTTGTGGTTTTCCTTCACCACATGCCCAGAGAGTCCAATGAGAAGAAAGTGAAAAGAGGCAGAAGATGCCGGCTACATTTCCCCTGAGTACCAGGGTCCTGGATACTTGGGCGTGTTTTTGTTTCTACACCTGCTTTAGAATTCTGTGGATCAGCCACCACTGTAGACTTCAGAGGACAGTGACACCCAGTATTGCTTGGGAAGAACCTCAAGATGGATTCTGAGGCTCAGACCACAGAGTGCAGACTCCTAGAAGCCATGGAAAAGGCTCAGTGTGGGTAAGGGTGCTGCTGAGCATGCGTGAGGAACCCAGTTGGGATCCCCAACATCCAAATTAACAGCTGGATGTGGCTGTGTCTATGCCTGGACCCCGAGTGGCGAACGGGATAGAGACAGGAGGGTTGTGGAGCTGGCTAGACAGCCGGTTGTAGCAGGAATCTTAAAAGTTCTTAATAAAAATCAAACCTGAGGCCAGTTATTGGTGTGAAAGGCTGGATGGGTCAGAGAGACAGAACAAGCCACAGCTAACCTCACCTCACCAACTTCTCAGCTGGTCCTGTTTCCTCAGACTGTAGGCTTCTGTGTCCTCATCCCAATGGCTCTCAGCTGAATTGCTGCTTGAAAGCCTGAAGCTTAACCAGCTAAAAGCTTAACCAGGCCAAATGCCTCTAGTTTCTGGTCTTCATGCCTTATATATCTTTCCTTTCTACCACCAGTCCCTTGGATTAAAGGCTCACTTTCTGGGATTAAAGGCTTGTGTCACCATGCCTGGCTGTTTCCAATGTGGCCTTGAACTCACAGAGATCCAGAGGGCTCTCTGCCTCTGGAATGCTAGGATTAAAGGCGTGAGTGCCACCATTTTCTAGCCTCTATATCTAGTGGCTGTCTGTTCTCTGACCCTGGGTAAATTTATTAGGGTGCATAATATTTGGGGGAACACAATACCACCACAGGCAGTCTAGCCAAAATAGCAATTTCTAGGCTCAGTGAGAGACCCTGTCTCCCTTTCTAAGGAAATCAGGTGGAGAATGATAGAGCAGGCATATGACATCATTTGCTGGCCTCCACACACATGCACATGGGTGAATTCACCTATACATATATATATGTGTGTGCTTAAGCCCATAACACACACACACACACACACACACACACACACAAGAAATACAGATTCCTAGATGTGGGAATTTGTCATTACCAAGTGTCTTTTATTCTCATCCTTTGTAAAAATATGTGGGGTTCAAAAGGACACACAAGGCCAGAATGGAAGGGGTGGAGCAGGAATTATAGAATAAGAATAGACAGAATGTTTCTCACTTCCCTAGATGAAACAATGGAAGAAATTATCCATATACATTCATAAGATAGTTTTATGACTTGGTTAGATCCTGCCCTGTTTCTATTGTGAAGAGTAGGGAAGATGTCCAGGGTTAGATTGTCTGACCTCTTCAAATAAACCACTGTTCCCTTGTCCCCAGGGCTGGGTTCTAGGAAATACAGAGGTTCCTGAATCCCCAGGCAGAATCGAACCATATATACATTTTGTGTTCTTATATATACATCATACATTATATATTGGAAGTATCTATGCAATATATATTCACTGCTATGAATTAAACTATATATAGTTTATATAAACATATAATTTATTAATTAAACTATAATATATATTATGAATATATAATGTAATTAAACCACAGACATTTATATATAAACTATATATATAGTTTAATTCATAAGTTACACACACTAAGAGACTAACAATAACTAATAACAAATCAGAATAATTACAACATACTGTATTAAAAACTTGGGGTTATTTATTTCTGGAATTTTCCATTTAATAGTTTCAGATCGTGGTTGATGGCGGGTAATCGAAACGGTAGAAAAGAAAACCATGGGTGAAGAAGATCTGCTGTTCAAGACGGTTGTGAGAAAGGTGGAAGGGATGGCGGGGCTAATTTCAACCTCCCAGTGCTCCCCAGGCTAACAAATCAACGCTTGTTATCTCCTTGCAGTGGTACTGACTCAGTATAAGACTGACTTCGATGCTGAGTTGAGGCCTTTATTGGGAGTCTGTATCACCTTAAGATTAATAAAAAAAAAATGAAGAATGGAGTATTGAATGATTGCATTTGGGGAGACAAGAGTTGCTGTGGGATGTTCTGTATGGCAAATGTGTTGCTCTGATTGGTCAATAAATAAAACACTGATTGGCTCGTGGCCAGGCAGGAAGTATAGGTGGGACTAACAGAGAGGAGAAAAAAAGAACAGGAAGGCAGAAGGAGTCACTGCCAGCCGCCACCAGGATAAGCAGCATGTGAAGATGCCGGTAAGCCATGAGCCACGAGGCAAGGTATAGGTTTATGGAAATGGATTAATTTAAGCTATAAGAAGAGTTAGCAAGAAGCCTGCCACGGCCATACAGTTTGTAAGCAAAATAAGTCTCTGTGTTTACTTGGTTGGGTCTCAGCAGCTGCGGGACTGGTGGGTGACAGAGATTTGTCCTGACTGTGGGCCAGGCAGGAAAACTCTAGCTACAAAGGCCTTATTGGGAATCTGTATCACCTTAAGATTAATAAAAAAAAAAAAAAATGAAGAATGGACTATTGAATGATTGCATTTGGGGAGACAAGAGTATTTTAAAAAACAAAAACAAAAACAAAAACACTTCTACAGAGAACCAGAAGAATAAAGAATTTTGATCTGGAGCATCCAAGAACAACCCAGGGCCAGCACCCCCTTGTGGTTGGAGGAGGAACTGCACAGACAAGCCCGCCTCATAGCCATGTTCTCTGCAATGAACGCGTGGCTTCTTTGAGGCTGGCATTGCCTGCCCACCATTAGCGAAGGCACTATATAGGTAAGCAAGGGCTGTTGGAAATACCAAGTGCTGGTGAGCTAACAAAGTCTGAAGCAACATTGATTGTCAATAATTATCGATGAGCGATGATGACACCGAGTCGATTGAATTTGAGAAATGTGCTGAAACAGCTATTGAAACCAGAGGCAAAGGTTTGGAGGAGCCCGGAGGGAGGCTTGCCTGCCTCTGCTCCACCTCTTTCGTGACGTAACTCTTCAGCACATCTCACAGCTTTTTGCCCCAAGTCTGCAAGTGCCTTCCAGGCTTCCCTATCCAGCTGGCGTTCTCCCATGCTGCCCATAATCCAAGCACAGCCTTTGAGATGAAGACGGAAGGAAACAACGCAATCCAAAGGTGGCTTAAAGACTGCGAAAGACGGGGATGAAGCAGAAGACAGGCAGAATTGCTAAACGGGTGTGTTTCTAGGTCTTGCCTTGCAATGTGAGTGATCGCCAGCAGGTGGCAGTAATGTTCTTCAGGGCTTTCGGCCCACTAACACAGTTTGCAGGAGATAGGGACTCCAGGGATCCACTCAAAGGCACAGAATCAGATTTGCCTTTAAAGATGACCCCCAAGTTCGAGAAGCACTCCCGAACAAAGGTTTTCCTTCCAGACGCCAGCAGATTAGTTCAATATTGCCTTTTAAGACAGAGGAACATCGATTCTCGGAGGGAATGATGGGGTTTTCCACCGTTCACTTATTTCCAATGAAAACAGTACATGGATTTGGTAGCATCTGTTTTGGTTCCTCGAGGACAGTTCTTGCTCATTTCTCACATCTTGATCTGTGTTCGGGAACAACGTGTTCATTTTTACAGTGGGCAATTTGTCCGACTAGATCTCTTGGACCTCTGGCCTGATTGCTGACAGCTGATGCAGAAGTCACCTTTGTTAGCCCTCCCAGGATTCTTTAAAAATCATTTAATCATCACTAGAACCAAACACAGGGCCTTGCTGCATGTCCTAGGCAGTCGCTCTGTTACTGAAGCAAAAGCCCCTGCCTCCAGACTCCCAGGATATCTTAACGACTACGCTTCTACCTCGAGGTATCTACAGGCCAAGACCCAGCGCGTCTCTTCTATGGAAGTCATAAGGTGCTCAGTATTACTGTCTGATTTAAGGTCACAGGAAAGGTTCAGGGTGAGGGAGGAAGATTGGATGTAATGTCTGCAGGAATTAACGCACCGGTTTTTCTTAATTCTGCAGTATAGCGCCTTATGGTGCAATTCTAGAGATGAACTCATGCTTTTGTGCTATATAATACATCAGATCCACATGTTGTATCTTTGGATAATATCAGAGGCATGCACAGGTCATGCAGGTGCTTATGCGGTTTCCACCAAATCACCTGCGAGCCGCTCTCAAGGGCCACTTGTAGCTTTGGCTGTAGGTCTGGGGGTGGGGGGGCTCTGTCTCTGCGTTTGTTCCAAGTTCCCTGGGCAACTTGCTGATGCTATGGGTCCTCTGACCATGCTGGGAGTAGCACGGTCTAGGGAGGTCCGGACACAACAGGTGTTAGACAAGAGATGGACGTTGTTAGTCTGAAAACTACCCGCAGGCATCTCTTGCATAGAGCGGAGCTGAGACTTTGGTGGCCGGCCGGCCACAGCTTTAGGAGGATTGGCAGAGGGCTTTCTTTCGGCGTGTTGGAAGACGCTACACCTCTCTGCGTTTCTTCTTTCTCCGCTCCCTCCTTTGTGATATTCCTGGGTGCCTTCTCCCCTGACTAGTGCCATGCACCATATATGCATCCTCTGCTCCGTTTTCTGTCTCATCTGCATCCCATTTGTTAGCTTCATAATCCAGTCTTTGCTTGGAACCATGGTTAATCTTCCAACTCTAAACTTTTTTTTTTTTTTTTAAATCTTGAGGCATTTGAACATCCATTTAACATTCCTTTCTTCTTAATTTGAGGAAGAATGACAGAATAGTTATACTTACTGGCATCTCGTCCCCAACTCCGAATTTCTGACTGGGCTGCCTCATCCCATCCAAGTATCAGATCTTGCTGTTGGACTGAATGTCTCTCGTAGCAAACGACAGACATCAACAGTCTCCTGTCCCCAAGCCTGCTTCATCCTGTGTTCTTCACCACAGTACCATCGATCCAGCTGCACAAGTCATTTTTTTAATTTAAGTTACATCTATGTGTTTACTCTGTGTGTGTGTGTGTGTGTGTGTGTATACGGGTGGGGAGAGCACACACGTGCCATGGCACAAGTGGATAACTTACGGGGGTTGCTTTTCTCTTTCCACCACGGATAGAGCCTAGGTCATTAGGCTTTGCAAAAAGTGCCTTTCCCAGCCAAGTTGTCCCTAGAGTCCCGCTGACGTCATTTTTAACGGTCTTGTCTCATACCCCACCCCAACCCTATAGAGGCTTCCTTTTCTATATCTCTTGAAATCTGTCTATTTCCCTCATTTCTGGTTCTAACTCCAAGAACTTCTGGCTTCTGTTACCTCCGTGGTACCCCTGGCCCTGCTGACCAGCTTGTCAATTCTTCTCATCCGCCCTTGCTCTTCCATCCCTGGGGGAAATTCTTCACCCTGTTGCCATGGTGACAGTAAAAACCCCTCCATCCTCTCTCCCTCGTGCATATACTTTAAATCCTCCAGAAGCTCCCCATTCTCTTTAGAACAAAGTGTCGGGAGATGGGAGATAAATAGATCTGTGGTGGGAGAGAAGTGGGTCTGAATGGAAGTGAGTAGGTAGGGGAGGGAGAGAGAGAGAGAGAGAGAGAGAGAGAGAGAGAGAGAGAGAGAGAGAGACAGAGAGAGAGAGAGAGAGAGGGCGAGAGAGAGAAATCAAAAGCATCCAGAGTTCCCAGCTGCAGCTAACTCACTGGGATCTCCCTGGGACACTGGCTCCGAAGACTGTGTGCTGAGTTCTTCTTTTGGCACAAATCCTGGAAAGAGAGGTTAGAGATGTTGTGACTCCAAGCCGAGGAACACCTGGCCTTCCCCCAGAGAAGGGGACAGAGTGCACATTCATACCCAGCGCTGGGGCTTGGCTTATAGCTCCCTCTTTTCCATACTGGCCCCATCCTGAGAAAACGAAGTACTGACAGCCTGCCCAAGGGTCCTCTGTTGGATGTTCAGAGGACCTTGTCCTTGTTCCCATTTTAACTCGTTCTGTCCTGGTTTATTTATGGGAAATTTTGCAGATGTGCCGGTATAAATTATCATCTCTAAAATTCTAAGAATGTTGAGGTCAGGAAATGGCTCACCCCACACCTTTGCTATGCTCAGTACACGTAGGTCCTGGGCCAAATTTTGGTGGTATGGGCACTGGGCAAAGATGAGTTAGACATGCGCAGGGCAATCTAGAAAAGGTTTTGTGGGTACCAGCGCGGGGCGCGACTCAGAAGGGCGGAGAAGACAGCATCTCCTCCCCAGCCCTTTAGGCTAGAGGCAGAGGTATAAGATGTTCATGCTTGGAAGGGCTGTATGGAAGGTGGGCTTCAGCTGGGCAGGTGTGGTGGGGCGTCTGCATTAGGGCCATGGACCCAGAGTGTGGCAATAGCCACGGACACAATAAGTGCCTGGGATGGCTGTGACCACTGGCTTTCCCAGAGGCTGTAAACATGTGCAGGAAACAGGTCTCCCAGTTTTCAGGATGCCCAGCAGTTCTGGAAGTTTCCGGCCGTGGAGGCAAGTGTGGGGGTTCAGACTCTCTTTGCTCTTAGCGGCTGCACAGAACTTCCTCCTTGTTTTTTTTTTTTTTTTTTTTTTTTTTTTCCATCCTCAGTTTGCAAAGCATGTGATTTCATCTTCTTATTAAAGGTCAGCCAGCTTGCCCCACTTCCTCACACCGTTCGGAAATTTTGTTTTGGGTATTCCACTGTATTTCTCAGCCAGATGCCTCCCAGGGGCACATCTCAAAGCTCTACATTGTATGTGGGGTGGAGGGGAGGGTGGAGGGGGGCAAGTTCACAGGGTTGACCTCCCTTGGTCAGTAAAATCCTGCTTCCTCCCAAGAACAGCAACACTTTGTCAGGGGGTCAAAAAGTTAATGTGGTAAACAGTGCAGGACACACACACACACACACACACACACACACACACACGGATGGGAATGGAAAAACCTCAGACCATTTTCTTTTAACTTTCTTTTTTAGTTTGTTTGTTTTGTGGACAGGGTCTCACTATGGAGCCTTGGCTGGCCCGGAGCTCACTATGTAGACCATCTTGGCCTCAAACTCACAGAGATTCACCTGCCTCAGCCTCCTGAGTGCTGGGACTAGCGGCATGCGCTGCCACCACCAGGCAGCCCTCCTGAACACCACTTTCAAAGGAGACTGAAATAGGGAACTATTGTCCATGCTGCCAGAATAAATGAGGGTCTAAACCCATTTCACAGTGAACTTACTTCCTACAGCCTCTGTCTCTGTGTTTCTCTCTCCCTTTTTTTTTTTCTTTGAGACAGGGTCTCTCTGTGTAGCTTTGCGCCTTTCCTGGAACTCACTCGGTAGCCCAGGCTGGCCTCGAACTCATGGAGATCCGCCTGGCTCTGCCTCCCGAGTGCTGGGATCAAAGGCATGTGCCACCACTGCTGCCCGGCTCTCTCTCCCTTTTGAAGAACCAATATTGCCCCAGGCATCCCTAGGAAGATTTGTAAGCGCCCAAGCGTGGACCTGAAGGTCCCAGGAGGAAGCCTTTGGACAGCTCGACCACCTGAGCTAACAGTTGGACCCTTGTTCTCCAAAGCTGTGCATCTCCTTCTGGTTGGGCTTGGGAGGTCATCTGGATACTTACCTGAATCCAAAAGGACTGGTCCAGGCCTCCACAGGTCCATCTCTCCTGAATTTTGAGAAAAAGAACCAAACTTACTAAAACCGAATCAGGATACGGACTCAGGTTGAACTGCTAGGATGTTGCTTCCCAGTCGCCCCAGGCAGAGGGTTCCACAGTGGAAGATGGGACCAGGATTCTGGAGGAAGCATCATGGAATCCTGGTCATGGTCGTTCCTCCCACGTGGAGCTCTTACAACCAAAGCCATGTGCTTCATCCTCTCTGCACTAAGAGGCACAGACTGAAAGGAATCCCGGGATTCCCCAAAATCTCATGTAGTCAAAAACACCCCCAATTGCGTTAGTGGCTGGTTGGTACTTGAATGC